>NC_064245.1:31444264-31744705 GCF_003254725.2 Canis lupus dingo
AACAAAAAGACATTAAAGGCATTCAAATTGGCAAAGAAGAAGTCAAACTCTCCCTCTTTGCCGATGACATGATACTCTACATAGAAAACCCAAAAGTCTCCACCCCAAGATTGCTAGAACTCATACAGCAATTCAGTAGCGTGGCAGGATACAAAATCAATGCCCAGAAGTCAGTGGCATTTCTATACACTAACAATGAGACTGAAGAAAGAGAAATTAAGGAGTCAATCCCATTTACAATTGCACCCAAAAGCATAAGATACCTAGGAATAAACCTAACCAAAGAGGTAAAGGATCTATACCCTCAAAACTATAGAACACTTCTGAAAGAAATTGAGGAAGACACAAAGAGATGGAAAAATATTCCATGCTCATGGATTGGCAGAATTAATATTGTCAATGTTACCCAGGGCAATATACACGTTTAATGCAATCCCTATCAAAATACCATGGACTTTCTTCAGAGAGTTAGAACAAATTATTTTAAGATTTGTGTGGAATCAGAAAAGACCCCGAATAAGCCAGGGGAATTTTAAAAAAGAAAACCATATCTGGGGGCATCACAATGCCAGATTTCAGGTTGTACTACAAAGTTGTGGTCATCAAGACAGTGTGGTACTGGCACAAAAACAGACACATAGATCAGTGGAACAGAATAGAGAATCCAGAAGTGGACCCTGAACTTTATGGGCAACTAATATTCGATAAAGGAGGAAAGACTATCCATTGGAAGAAAGACAGTCTCTTCAATAAATGGTGCTGGAAAAATTGGACATCCACATGCAGAAGAATGAAACTAGACCACTCTCTTTCACCATACACAAAGATAAACTCAAAATGGATGAAAGTTCTAAATGTGAGACAAGATTCCATCAAAATCCTAGAGAAGAACACAGGCAACACCCTTTTTGAACTCGGCCATAGTAACTTCTTGCAAGATACATCCACGAAGGCAAAAGAAACAAAAGCAAAAATGAACTATTGGGACTTCATCAAGATAAGAAGCTTTTGCACAGCAAAGGATACAGTCAACAAAACTCAAAGACAACCTACATAATGGGAGAACATATTTGCAAATGACATATCAGATAAAGGGCTAGATTCCAAGATCTATAAAGAACTTATTAAACTCAACACCAAAGAAATAAACAATCCAATCATGAAATGGGCAAAAGACATGAAGAGAAATCTCACAGAGGAAGACATAGACATGGCCAACATGCACATGAGAAAATGCTCTGCATCACTTGCCATCAGGGAAATACAATCAAAACCACAGATACCACCGCACATGAGTGAGAATGGGGAAAATCAACAAGGCAGGAAACCACAAATGTTGGAGAGGATGCAGAGAAAAGGGAAACCTCTTACACTGTTGGTGGGAATGTGAACTGGTGCAGCCGCTCTGGAAAACTGTGTGGAGGTTCCTCAAAGAGTTAAAAATAGACCTGCCCTACGACCCAGCAATTGCACTGTTGGGGATTTACCCCAAAGATACAAATGCAATGAAACGCCGGGACACCTGCACCCCGATGTTTATAGCAGCAATGGCCACGATAGCCAAACTGTGGAAGGAGCCTCGGTGTCCAACGAAAGATGAATGGATAAAGAAGATGTGGTTTATGTATACAATGGAATATTACTCAGCTATTAGAAATGACAAATACCCACCATTTGCTTCAACATGGATGGAACTGGAGGGTATTATGCTGAGTGAAGTAAGTCAGTCGGAGAAGGACAAACATTATATGTTCTCATTCATTTGGGGAATATAAATAATAGTGAAAGGGAATATAAGGGAAGGGAGAAGAAATGTGTGGGAAATATCAGAAAGGGAGACAGAACGTAAAGACTGCTAACTCTGGGAAATGAACTAGGGGTGGTAGAAGGGGAGGAGGGCAGGGGGTGGGAGTGAATGGGTGACGGGCACTGGGGGTTATTCTGTATGTTAGTAAATTGAACACCAATAAAAAATAAATTAAAAAAAAACAAAGAGGTAAAGGATCTATACCCTAAAAACTATAGAACACTCCTGAAAGAAATTGAGAAAGACACAAAGAGATGGAAAAATATTCCATGATCATGGATTGGCAGAACTAATATTGTGAAAATGTCAATGTTACCCAGGGCAATTTACACATTTAATGGAATCCCTATCAAAATACCATGGACATTCTTCATAGAGTTAGAACAAATTATTTTAAGATTTGTGTGGAATCAGAAAAGACCCGAATAGCCAGGGGAATTTTAAGAAAGAAAACCTTATCTGGGGGCATCACAATGCCAGATTTCTGGTTGTACTACAAAGCTGTGGTCATCAAGACAGTGTGGTACAAAAACAGACACATAGATGAGTGGAACAGAATAGAGAACCCAGAAGTAGATCCTGAACTTTATGGTCAACTAATACTCGATAAAGGAGGAAAGACTATCCACGGGAAGACAGTCTCTTCAATAAATGGTGCTGGGAAAATTGGACATCCACATGCAGAAGAATGAAACTAGACCACTCTCTTGCACCATACACAAAGATAAACTCAAAATTGATGAAAGATCTAAATGTGAGACAAGAGTCCATCAAAATCCAAGAGGAGAACACAGGCAACACCCTTTTTGAACTCAGCCACAGTAACTTCTTGCAAGATACATCCACGAAGGCAAAAGAAACAAAAGCAAAAATTAACTATTGGGACTTCATCAAGATAAGAAGCTTTTGCACAGCAAGGGATACAGTCAACAAAACTAAAAGACAACCTACATAATGGGAGAACATATTTGCAAATGACCTATTAGATAAAGGGCTAGTTTCCAAGATCTATAAAGAACTCATTAAACTCAACACCAAAGAAACAAACAATCCAATCATGAAATGGGCAAAAGACATGAAGAGAAATCTCACAGAGGAAGACATAGACATGGCCAACATGCACATGAGAAAATGCTCTGCATCACTTGCCATCAGGGAAATACAATCAAAACCACAGATACCACCGCACATGAGTGAGAATGGGGAAAATCAACAAGGCAGGAAACCACAAATGTTGGAGAGGATGCAGAGAAAAGGGAACCCTCTTACACTGTTGGTGGGAATGTGAACTGGTGCAGCCACTCTGGAAAACTGTGTGGAGGTTCCTCAAAGAGTTAAAAATAGACCTGCCCTACGACCCAGCAATTGCACTGTTGGGGATTTGCCCCAAACATACAGATGCAATGAAACACTGGGACACCTGCACCCCGATGTTTCTAGCAGCAATGTCCACAATAGCCAAACTGTGGAAGGAGCCTCGGTGTCCATCGAAAGATGAATGGATAAAGAAGATGTGGTTTATGTATATAATGGAATATTACTCAGCCATGAGAAACGACAAATACCCACCATTTGCTTCAGCGTGGATGGAACCTGAGGAAATTATGCTGAGTGAAGTAAGTCAATTGGAGAAGGACAAACATTATATGTTGTCATTCATTTGGGGAATATAAATAATAGTGAAAAGAAATATAAGGGAAGGGAGAAGAAATGTGTGGGAAATCTCAGAAAGGGAGACAGAACATAAAGACTCCTAACTTTGGGAAACGAACTAGGGGTAGTGGAAGGGGAGGAGGGCGGGAGGTGGGGGTGAATGGGTGACGGGCACTGAGGGGGGCACTTGACGGGATGAGCACTGGGTGTTATTCTGTATGTTGGTAAATTGAACACCGGTAAAAAATAAATTTATTATTAAAAAAAAGAAAGAAACAACAAATACCCACCATTTGCTTCGAAGTGAATGGAACTGGAGGGTATTATGCTGAGTGAAGTAAGTCAATCAGGTAAGGACAAACATATGGTCTCAATAATTTGGGGAATATAAAAAGTAGTGAAAGGGAATAAAGGGGAAAGGAGAGAAAATGAGTGGGAAATATCAGAGAGGAGACAGAACATGAGAGACCCCTAACTCTGGGAAACGAACAAGGGGTGTTTGAAAGGGAGGTCAGCGGTGGGGGGGGGATGACTGGTTTGATGGGCATTGAGGGGGGGCACTTGATGGGATGAGCACTGGATGTTATGCTATATGTTCGCAAATTGAACTCCAATTAAAAAATGAAATTAAATAAAAAACCCAAACCCTACCCTTAGTACTATCTCTATATCTACCCATAAACCTATTTGTATAACTATTTTTACATTTAACTGTACCCCTACCTATAACCCAGTGGTGTACCACTACCACTACCACTACCCCAGTGCCTATTCCTATCCCTATGTCTAAATTTATGCCTACCACTATATCATCCATAACCCTACCCCTAACCTTACCTCACAATTAACCGTATCCTTACCCCTATGCTTAACCCTACCCCTACCCCTAACCCTACAATATCACCTACCCTACTCCTACACCTATCCCTACACCTATCCCTACTCCTACAACCCATTGCCCAGGCCTAACCCTTCATCTACTCTTAACTCTTCTTTTACCCCAACACTTACCGCTAACCCTACCCATAATGGTAATGCTACCCCTACCCCTTAACTGACTCCTAAACATACCCATACACATCCCTCTGCAACTAACCCTACACCTACCCTTACCCCTACACCTAACCCTATGCCTACCCTTAATCCTATCCCTACCCATATCCATACTTCTACCCCTATCTCTACCACTAGTCCTACCCCTAACACTACTCCTACCTTATCCCTGAACCTAATCCTACCCCCAACCCCAAACTCTATCTCTGCCTTTCCTGATAAACCTATCCCTAAACCTACCCCAACCACTACCCGTACTCCAACCCTTACTCCTACCACAGGTCCTAACGCAAAAGCTACCACTAACCCTACCCCTAATCCTAAACCACATTTACACCTACCCCTGCCCCTACACATACCCCTAAGCATACCCCTAAATCTAATCCTAACCCTGCACCTACCCCTAGCCCAATCCTTCCTCCAACCTGTTTGACTATTCCAACCCCTTCCACTAAATCTATTCTACCCATACACCTAAACTTGCCCCTACAGCTACCCTACTCTTACCCATACTCCTACTCCAAGACTATCCCTACCTCTAACCCTGTTACTACCATGCCCCTAACCTTACCCCTACACCCTGCAAACCCTGACCCCTACCCATAACCCTACCCCATTCCCTACCCCACCCATAAACCTACCCCTAAACATGCCCCTAACCCTATCCATACCTATAACCCATACCCCTACTCCATATACCCCTACTCCTACATCTACAAGGAACCATAGTCCTACCCTTAATCTATCACTCTGATATCCCCACTGTTAACCCTGGCTCTACAGCTTCCATTAATCCTACCCTACCCCCTACCCTACCCCTATTCCTATCTATACCCATACCCCTACTTCTAATTCTACCCCTACATTTTAACCTACCCAAACCCCTACCCCTACCCTACCACTAACTCTACTCCTGTGCTAATCCTAACAGTATCCCTAATCCTAACTCTACCCTGACGCATAAAACATCTAACCCAACTTCTACACATATCCGTAACCCTATCCAAACTCCTACCCCAACCCATACTGCTACTCCATCCCTACTCCTAACCATACACCTATCACTAAACATTCTTCCCCCACACTTTACCCCTTCCACTATTCCTAGCTTTATTCTTGCCCTTAAAACGACTCCTATCCTTACCAGTACCCCTACATATAAGCCTAACCATAAAACAACCCTTAACCAACCCTAATATTACTCCTACCCCTACCCTACACCTACACCTACCTCTGACCTTACTGCCACCCTTATCTCTAAGCCTATCCCTATCCCTACCCGCTACCCCACATATGACCCATACCTCAACAGCTACCTGTAACCCTACCTCTACTCCAAACAATAGCCCTACACCTATCCTTGAGCCTACCACGAACACTACATCCCCAACACCTAACACTAACCTACACCTATCCCTATCCTTACTCTTACCCTTAACCCAAGAAATAATACTACTCTTAGCCCACCTTAAACCTACTGTAACCCTACCCCTACCCAAACCACTACAGCTACCCATATCATTACCTATACCCATATTCCTACCACTACCCCTAACCCTAACCTTACCCCTTACCTAACTCTACATCGATCCCTATCTGATCCTTACACTTATGTCTACCCCTCTGCATCTCTAACCCTAATAACCACTACTTCTACTCTTACAATATCTCTACCACTACCACTACCACTACCACTACACCTACCACCTAAGCCTACCCCTATACCTGTCCTAACCCTACCTCTAACCCTACTCTAAGCCCTAACCCTACCATTACCCTTAAAACTATCCCTACACATAACCCTAGGCCTATACGTATGGCTACTCCTACCCATATACCTTCAGCTAACCCAATCACTAACATCTCCTTTATCTCTAACCCTAACCATATACCTACAATTTCCCCTACCTCTAAACATACACAGCCCTTTCCTTACCCCTAACCCTACCCTAAACCTACCTCTACACAAGCACCTACCTGTAACACTAACCCTACCTCTAACCTTAAACCTACCCCTAACCTATCCCTATGTCTACACTTACCCATACCCTAACCCTGCTGCTTTCCATACCCATAGCTCTAACCCATAGCTCTAACTCTACAAATACTTCTACCCGTAACCCTACACTGCCCCTTCCCCTGTACCTAAAACTAGCCATACCCCTATCCGTAAAACTACACCTACACCTAAACCAAATCCTACCCCTACCACTAACCATACATCTATCCCTACCCCTACACATATCCCTACCACTACTCTAACCCCAAAACCTAACCCTAATCCTACTCCTAACTCAACCCCTACCCCTACCCCTAATGATATTCCGAACCCTACCCCTAACTCTATATCTAACTGTACCCTTAGACCTATACCTACGCCTAACCCTCCTCCTACCCTTACCCCACCAATATGATTAAACCCACCCCTACACCCAACATTATGCCTACCACTACAACTACTCCTACCTGTACCTCTAAACCCTCCCCCAACACCTACTACTACACTAACCCCTACCCCTAAACATACTTATGCACTTACCCCTACCCTAAAGCTTATCCAGCTCCTACCCTTGCGGTTACACTTACAGCTACACTATACCTTACTCCTACCCTTCTACTCCTACCTCTAACCCAACTACTAGCCCTAATCTAACCCTAATCCTACCCCAACCATACCCATAACCCTAACCCATAACTCTAACTCTACCCGTACTTATATTCATACCCTTACTCCCACATCTACCCCTAATCCTAGCCCTAACCATATTCCTAAACCTATCCCTACCACTACCCTTATAGCTAACCCTAAACCTACTCCCACCCCTACCTTTAACCTTAACCCTACCCCTACTCTTCAACTTACTCCTATGGCTAACCCTAACAGTACCCCTAACTACTCCTGCACCTACCCATAAAATTTACCTGCCCCTACATTTAAACATAATCCTATGACTTACCCTAACAGTACCCCTAAGTACTCCTACCCCTACACCCATCCCTACTCCTACCCTTATGTATCACTAACCCTACTCTTACCTAACAGTATCCCTACCTTTACTTTTACCCTTAACCCTCCTACTACCCCTACCCCTAACAGTACTCCTAAGTATAAGACTAACCTTACCAGTACCCTCACCATAACCTACTCCAATGGCTACCTCTAACCTTACCTTATCACCTACCCCTAATGCTACCCCTAATGCCCATACCCTTAAATCTACTCATAACCCAACCACTACCTGTAGCTCTACCCCTACTCCTAACCCTACTCCAACCCCTAGCCCTACACCTACCCATAACCCTTCCCCTAATCCTTCACCCTCAAACCCCTAACCTAACCTACAACTATTGCTATCCCTATGCCTACCCATACACTAAGCAATAATCCTATCCCTACACCACCGTAAATTCACTCCTACACCTACCCATAGCATTGCACCTAAACTATCCCTACCCCTATCCATACCCTTAAACCTACCTTAACCCTACACCTACCTCTACTTGATCCTTACACCTACATCTACCCCTCCATAACCATAACCCTAACCTACCACTACCCCTACTCTTTCCAATCCCTACCCCTACCACTACACCTATACCTACCCGATGGAACTCATAACCCTACCCCTCTCCTTATAACTAAAACTAACATAGATCCTACCCCTACCCCTACTCCTAACCCTAACCCTACCTGTATCCTTAAACCTAACCCTACACATAACCTGATGCCTACCACTATCCCTATTGCTACCAGTATCCCTACACCTAACCCTATCCTTATCCTTTCCCATCCTTAACCTCAACACTATTCCTACAACTACCCCTACCCCTAACCATACACTGTCCTTTCCATACCACTAACCTTACCCATAACCCTGTCCCTACACCTTCTACTACATCCTAATCCACCATCTATCCCTACCCTTGCCCATCCCCCTACTCCTAACACTACACCTATACATTCCCCTAACCCTGCTCATCACCATACCACAACCTCTATTTCTACCCTGAACCCTACACATATCTATACTTCTATCCCTTAACCATACCCCTAACCCACCAGTAACCTTAGCCCTACACTTAACCCTTTCCCTACCTCTAACATACCCATTGTCCTAGCCCTAACCCCTGCCACTACCCCAACCCTAGATCTATCCTTAACAATACCTCTATCCATAGCCCTACCTGTGCCCCTACTCCTACACCTACCCCTAACCCTATGCCTATCCCTATGCCTACCCCTATCAATAACCCTATACTGCTAATCCTAATCCTACAACAACCCTATCATCCCCCTATCCCTAGTACTATACCTACCCCTATTCCTACCCCAACCTTACCCCTGTACCTACCCTACCTCTAACCCTAACCCTACCACCTCCCATACCCCTAGCTTTAACTCTACAACTATTTCTACCCATAGCCCTACACTTCCCCTTCCCCTACCCATAAACCTGGACATACCCCTACCCCTAAAACTACCCCTACATCTTAATCTACACCTACTCTTACCACCACCACCACCACCACCACTACCATACCCATAACTGTACACCTAAACATAACCCTTTGACTACTCTTACCCCAGCAACTACCCCCAACCCTACTCCTAACCTTACCCCTAAACTTAACCCTATACCTACCCCTAATGGTACTCCAAACCCTACCCCTAACTCTATACCTAACTTATCCCTAGCTCTACAACTACCCCTAACCTTATCCCCATGTCTACCCTTACCCATAACCCTAACCCTACTACTTCCCATACCCATCACTCTAACTCTATAACTACTTTTACCCATAACCCTACACTATCGCTTCCGCTACACCTATGTAGCCATGCCCCTATGGCTAAAACTACCCCTACACCTAATCCTAATCCCACCCCTACCACTATATATATGTTTACCCCTACCCCTATTTGTATCCCTATGACTACCTTTACCCTAACACCTACACCTAACCCTACTCCTACACCAACCCATAAACCTAACCTTATCCCTACCTCTAACGTACTCCAAATACTACCCCTAAATTTATACCTAACTATACCCCTACCCCTACCCCTACCCTTAACCCTACTCCTACCCTTACCCCTACTAATACCCTTACCATTAAAACTACCCCTACATAGTGGAAGGGGAGGTGGGCAGGGGGCATGGGGTGACTGGGTGATGGTCACTGAGGGGGGCACTTGATGGGATGAGCACTGGGTGTTACACTATATGTTGGCAAATCGAACTCCAATAAAAAAATATTCAAACAAAAAAAACCCCTATAAATAACCTTATGACTACCCCTACAAATACTCCTACCTGTATCCCTAAACATACCCATCCCTCCCCTATCCCACACACTAACCTCATTCCAACCACCAAGCATAAACCTTCACAAACCCCTCCCTAACCCTAACCCTACCCATAACACTACCCGTAAAACTTCCCTACCACTACCCTGCCACCTACCCCTACTCCTACTCCTACCCCAATCCCTAACACTACCCACATCCCTTTCCCCACCCCACCCATACACTAAGTGCTATCCCTACCCCTAAGCTTACCCCTACCACTACTTCATTCCTTAACCCTATCCCTACCCTACGTGTAACCCTACCACTACAATTAAAGCTAACCCTAAACTACAACTACCCTTATCCCAAATCCTATCCTTACCCTTACTCCTACTTCTACACCTAACCCCATCCCTATCCTTAACCTTAACCCTACTCCTACTCCTACCATATCACCTAACTCCACAATTACACTTACCCTTAATCCCATTCTTACTCCTATCACTAGCCCTACCTCAACCCTACCCCTACTCCTACATCTACTCCTAAACCTACCCCTACCTATACACCTGACCCAACACCTACACTTAGCCTTACCCCTAGTCCTAAATGTACTCCCACCAATAACCTAATCCTATACCTACCCTAACCTACCCCTAACCCTACTCCAAACCGTAACTCTAACACTAACACTAATCATATCCCTACTCCAAAACCTCTCCTACCCCTACTCACCCCTACTCCTACCTCTACCCTTAATACTACTCTTAAAACATCCCTACCTGTAACAGTAGCTGAAGGACTAATCAATCATCTACCTTGGCTCCTGACCCTACCTGTTAACCTGTAGGAGTAGGTACTCCTACAGCTAACCCTTCCCCTACACCTCCCACAAACCTACACATGCACCTACCCTTATCCCTACAACTACCACTACCCCTACTCCTATCCCTACACACACTACCTACTCCTACCCTAAAACTACACCTAGCCCTACCCCAAAGCTTACTCCTATCCACACCCCTAAAGCTATCCCTACCCCTTCCTCTATATGTTCACCTAACCCTAACACTGCCCCTATACATACAGCTACCCATAAACCTAAACCTATTCCTAACCCTACCTTTACACCTAACTCAACTCTCCCCCAACACTTACGACTACCCTGAATCCTATTCCTAAACGTACATCTACCCCTACACTTAAAGCTAATCCTACTCCTACCCCTACCCTTACCCTTACTGCTAAACTATTTCTTAAAGATTTTATTCATTTATTCTGAGGGAGAGAGAGAGAGAGGCAGAGAAAGAGGCAGAGGAAGAGGCAGAGGAAGAAACAGGCTCCATGCAGGGAGCATGATGTGGGACTCAATCCCAGGACTCTAGGATCATGCCCTGGCCTGAAGGCAGGCACTAAACTGCTGAGCCACCCACGTATCCCCTGCTATATTATTTATTACCCCATCCTTACCTCTACTCCTACCTCAAACTAAACTGCTAGCTTTACCACTAACCCTAACCCTCTCCCAACCCTACTCATACCAGTACACCTACTGCTCCCCCTACCCCTGATTCTAAACTTACACCTACCCCAACCCTACACCTACCTCTATACCTGCTCCTAACACCACCCTTACCACACACTTACCCCTCCCCCTAACCCTGTAGGAGTAGATCTTCCTATAGCTAACTCTTCCCATACACCTCCCACAAACCAACGCATACAACTATCCCTAACCCTACAACTACCAATACCCCTACCCCTACCCCGTACACACACCCTACTCCTCCCTTAGCACTACACATAGCCCTACCCTAACCTTACTCCTACCATTATGGTTTAACTTACCCCTACCCATACCCCTTCCCCTACCCGTACACCTAACACTTACCCTAACCCAAGCCCTGACCCTACACCTTCAGCTCTGCATAACCCTAAACCTACTCCTAACCCTACATCTACACCTAACTCAACTCTCCCGCAACACCTAAAACTACCCCAAACCCTATCCCTATGTTTAGGGATCCTCCATCCCTATCCCAACCCCTAAAGCTAATCCTACCCCTACCCTTATACTTACTGCTACACTATTCCTTTCTGCTACACTTACCTCTACTCCTTACTCAAGCCCAACAGCTAGTTGTACCCTTAACCCCAACCCTAACCCAAAGTACCCCAACCCTATCCATAACCCTAACCCTACCCATACATGTACAACTACTGCTCCTTCACCCTTACCCCTAAACCTACTCCTACCCCTAACCCTACACCTATCTCTACACACTCCTTAATCTACCCTTACCCCATCCCTACCCCTACCACTAACCTTACCCCTTCCCCTACACTCACTCCTACCCCTATACCTACTCCTACTCCTACCACTACACCTACCCCTAGCAATACTCCTACACATACCCCATTTCTTCCACTACATGACCCTTATGACTTATCGACTCTTGCCCCTACAGTCACACTCCTTCCTAACAACTTGCCCTACCCCTACCCCTAACACTACATTTTCCCATACCTTAACCCTACCCATACTATCCCAACCCATACCCCCACCCTACCCCTTCCCCTAACCCTACCTATAACTCTACCCTGCCCCCAAAACCTACATCTATCCCTGCCCCTACCCATACCTGTACTCCTACCCTGACCCCTACACCTACCACTAACTCTATGTATATCCCTACCCCATCACTACTCCTACTCCTACCCTTAGCCCTACCTCTACACCTACTCCCCAATACCTACATCTACACCTACCACTTCTACTACACCTATCAATACCCCAACTCTTACCCCAAAACCTACCCCTAACCCCTGCCCCAATCCATAAACTCACTCCTACACCTGGACCTACCCCTAAACCCAACCCTACAGCTTCCCCTAACCATACTACTAATCCTACCCCCTAACCCTATGCTTGCCCTACCCTGACACCTAACACTACCCCTACACCTAAACCTAACCCTAACTTTATCCTTATGGCTGATCCTACCTCCACACCTAACCCTCACACTTCCCCTTCCCTTAACCCAACCACTACACCTACCGCTATCTCTACATCTACCCATAAACCTACTCTTACCCTACAACTACCTCTACACCTAACTGTACCCCTACCTCGAACCCTACCCATACCACTACCACTTCCACTACCCCAGGACCTATCCGTACCCTTACATCTAAACTTACTCCCACCTCTATTTCTACACCATCTGTAACCCTACACCTAACCTTATCTGTACAATTATCCCTATCCCTACCAATACCCCTATGCTTAACCCTACCTCTAAACCTATCACTAAACCCATCTGTAACCCTAAATGTAACACTACCCCTAATCACAACTTTAAACCTACTCCTGGCAATACTCCTATACTATGCCTACTGTATAGCGCTTTTCAATTTTAGTGTCACACCTACTGGTGACATAGTATCTAACTCCCTTATGTGAGAGGCTAGTTGAAAGCTGCATTCAAGCAATGCTTGTTTCTCAGAGTAAGTAGATTGCATTTCCAAGGTGCCTACACACCTCCTGTTGAGCTTGGTTCTAACTCCCTCATGTGGGACCCTAGTAGAAAGCTGCATTCAGGGCAGCCCGGGTGGCTCAGCGGTTTGGCACTGCCTTCAGCCCAGGGTGTGATCCTGGAGACCCGGGATTGATTCCCACATCGGGCTCCCTGCATTGAGCCTGCTTCTCCCTCTGCCTGTCTCTCTCTCTCTCTCTCTCTCTCTCTCTCTTCTCTGTGTATTCTCATGAATAAATAAATAAAATCTTAAATAAAAAAGCTGAATTCAAGAATGCTTGTTTCTTAGTGAAAGGTAATAAAGGGGAAAGGATAAAAAATGAGTGGGAAATATCAGAAAGGGAGACAGAACATGAAATACTCCTAACTCTGGGAAACGAACAAGGGGTGGTAGAAAGGGAGGTGGATGGGGGGTGGGGGTGACTGGGTGACGGGCACTGAGGGGGGCACTTGATGGGATGAGCACTGGGTGTTATGCTATATGTTGGCAAATTGAACACCAATAAAAAATAAATGAAAAAAAAGAATGCTTGTTTCTCAGAGTTAAGAACATCACATTTCCAATGTGCCTTCACACTTACTGTTGAGATAGATTCTAACTCCCTTATGGGAGAGGCTAGTAAAGCTCATTCAAGGCATGATTTTTTTCACAAATAAGTACAACGGATTTACATTTAACTTCCACACTGACTTTAGACATGGTTTCCAACTCCCTTACATGAGAGTCTAGTTTCAAGCCTCATTCAAGGAATGCTTGTTTCTCTGAGTTAACTACATCACATTTCCATTGTGCCTACACACCTAAAGATGAGATAACTTCTAAATCCCATACTGGAGGGCAGCCCCGGTGGCACAGTGGTTTAGCACTGCCTGCAGCCCAGAGTGTGATCCTGGAGACCTGGGATCGAGTCCCATGTTGGGCTCCCTGTGTGGTGCCTGCTTCTCCCTCTGCCTGTGTCTCTGCTCCCCCCCTCTGTGTGTGTGTGTGTGTGTCTTTGTGAATAAATAAAAATATTTAAAAAAAATAAATCCCATATGTGAGATGCCAGTTGAAGCTTCATTCACAAAATGCTTTTCTCTTGGAGTTAAGTAGATCATCACCTTTCCATTGAGACTCCACACCTACTGTTGAGATAGCTTCTAACTCATGTATGTGAGAGCTTAGTTGAAAACTAAAAATCAAGGAATGCTTGTTACAGAGGGTTAGGTACAACGCATTTCAAATGTGTCTCCACATCTACTTTGAGATAGGTTCTACCTCCCTTATGTGAGAGGCGAGTTGAAAGCTGCATTCGAGAACTGTTTGTTGCTGAGAGTTCAGTACAGCACATTTCCATTGTGCCTCCACACTTGCTATTGAGGTAGGTTCTATCTCGTTTACATGAGAGGCTATTCAGCAGTTGAAAGTTACATTCAAGGAAAGCTTGTTTCTGAGAGTTAAGTACAGCACTTATGTTTCCATTGCACCTCCAAACCTACTGTTGAGATTGGTTCTAACTCCTTTATGTGAGAGGCTAGTTATGAAGCTGCATTCAAGAAATGCTGGATTCTCAGAGGTAGGTACAGAGTTTTTCATTGCAATTCCACGACGACTGTTGAGATATGTCCTAACTCCCTTATGGGAGATGATAGTGGAAAGCTGAATTCAAGGAACGCTTGTTTCTCAGAGTTAACATTAGCATTTCCATTGCACCTCCTTACCTACAGTTGAGATGGGTTCTAAATCCTAGTTGTGACAGGATAGTTGAAAGCTGCATTCAAGGAATGCTTGTTTATGAGAGTTAAGCACAGTTCATTTCCATTGCATCTCCACACTTACTTGTTCAGATAAGTTCATAACCAGTATGCGAGAGGCTAGTTGAAATTGCAGACAGGGAATGGTTGATTCTCATAGGTGAGACAGGACATTTCCAATTAACCTACTGTTGAGATAGTTTCTAACTCCCTCACATGAGAAGCTAGTTGAAAGCTGCATTCAGAGAATGCTTCTTTCTCAGAGTTAAGTACAGCTGACTTCTATTGAGCATCCACACCTACTGTTGAGATAGACTCAAGCTCCTTTTTCATAGAGGCAAGTTGAAAGCTGCATTCAGGGATCGCTTGTTTCTCAGAGATTAGTATATGGAATTTCCATTGAAAGTTAATGCCTACTGTTGAGATAGGTTCTAACACCCTGATGTGTAAGGCTAGTTGAAAGCTGCATTCAAGGAAGACTTGTTTCTCAGAATTCAATATATCACATATCCATTGAACATCCACACCTACTGTTGAGAGAGGTTCTAACTCTCTTATGTGAGAGACTGGTTAGCAAGCTAAGTTTAGGATGCTTGTTTCAGAGAGTTAAGTATATTACATTTCCATAGCACTTCCACAAGTACTGTGGAGATAGGCTCTAACTCTTTTGTGTAAGTCAGAGGCTAGTTACACCTGCCTTCAAGGAAACTGTTACACAAACTTGAGTGTATCACCTTTCCATTGCACCTCCACACATACTGCTCAGATAGAGTCTAACTCCCTTCCATGAGAGGCTAGTTAAAAACTGCATTCAAGGAAGGCTTGTTTCTCAGAATTCCTTTGAGCACAGTTCCAACGGGCTTCCACACCTACTTCTGAGGTAGGTTCTAAGAGAGTTTAGTGGAAAGCTGTATTCAAGGAAGGCTTGTTTCTCAGAATTCAAAATATCATATTTCCATTGAACGTCCACACCAATTTTTGAGATAGGTTCTAACTCTCTTATGTGAGAGGCTAGTTAAATCTGCATTCACCATTATTTGGTTTCTCAGATTTATGTATATCACACTTCCATTGCACCTCCACACCTACTGCTCTAATACAGTCTAACTCTCTTATGTGAGAAATTAGTTGAACACTGCTCTCAAGGAAGGCTTGTTTCTCAGAGTAACATGAAGCACCTTTCCAATGGGCCTCCTCACGTCCTTCTGAGGTAGGTACTAACTCACTTATATGAAAGGCTGGTTTCATATGCTTTCATTCATGGAATTCTTGTTTCGGAGAGTTAACTATAGCACATATCCATTACACCTCCACACCTACTGTTGAAATAGTTTCTATTTCCCTTATGTGAGGTGCTAGTTGAAAACACAATCAAAGAAAGTTTATTTCTCAGTGTTCCCTACAGCACATTTCCAATGGGCCTCCACATGTACTTCTGAGATTGGTTGTAACTCACTTATATGAAAGGCTAGTTGAAGGCTGCATTATAGGAACACTTGCTTCTGACAATTAAGTATAGCTCAATTCCAGTCTAGTTGAACACTGCATTCAAGGAATTCTTGTTTCACGGAGTTAAGTATATCGCATCCATTGCATCTCTATGCCTGCTATTGAGTTAAATTCCATCTCCCTTATGTAATAGGCTTTTGAAGGATGCATTCTATGAAAGCTTGGTTCTCAGAGTTAAGTACATTTCTTTTTTTTTAAAGATTTTATTTATTTATTCATAGAGACAGAGAGAGAGAGAGACAGAGACACACAGGCAGAGGGAGAAGCAGGCTCCATGCAGGGAGCCTGACGTGGGACTCGATCCAGGGTCTCCAGGATCACGCCCTGGGCTGCAGGCAGCGCTAAACCGCTGAGCCACCGGGGCTGCCCCAGTACATTTCAATTCCATTGTACCTCCACCTTGACTGTTGAGGTAGGTTTTAACTCCCTTATTGAGAGAGTAGTTGAATGTTGCATTCAAGGAATGCTTGTTTCTCAGACTTCAGTACTTTGCATTCCCAATGTGCCTCTACCTGTACCATTGAGAAAGGTGAGAGGTTACTTGAATGCTGCATTCAAGAAATAATTGTTTCTCAGAGCTACCTTTAACCCTACTCCTACACCTAACCCTACCTACCCCTAAATCTACCCTAACATCTACCCTACCCCTACTCCTGGGCCCTACACCTAACCCTATGCCTGCCACTATCCATCCTCCACCCCAGCCCTTCACCTACTCCTAACTCTTCTGCTACCTCAACCACTACTACTACTACTGCTACCCCTACCACTAATCATAGTCATAGCCCTACACCCACCCTAACACGGACCTCTAGCCTTACCCCACCCATACACTTACCCTATACCTACCCCTGCCCCATACTTCTACCCCTACCCCTAAACCTACCTGTACCTCTACACTTAACCCTAACCCTACCCCTACCCCTCATCCTACCAATACCCCTACCACTAATCAAACACCTAACCCTATGCCAACCCTCAAGCTAGCACTAACCTTAACCTTAACCTTAACCCTAACCCTTCCCCTATCCCTAACTCTACCCCCTACTCCTAACCTACTCCTCAGCTACATCTACCCCTACCCTTACACCGACTCCTACTCCTGTGTCTACCATTACCCCTATCCCTACCCCCAAACACTATATCTATCCTTACTCCTACTCCCTATAAGTCCCTCTAACCCTACACCTACCCCTAACCATACTCTTACCCCTACCCTTAACTCTACCCCTACCACTACCCTACACCTAACACTACCCCTACCCCTATCCATAAGCCTAATCCTACCCCAAATCCCCCACCCCTAACCCTACCCTGTCCCTACCCCTAGCCTTCCCTGTACAACTAACCCTACTCCGACCCCTACACAAAACCCTACTCTTACCCCTACTCCTAACCTTACCCCAACACTAACCCTCTTCCTAACCCTACACATAGCCCTAACCCTACACCTATCCTGACCCCTACTCATATCCCTAATCCTACACCTACTAACCCATCCCCTAAGCCTACACCTACACTGGGTCCTACCTCTCCCCAACACTATGCCTAGCCCTAAACATACCCCTACCATTACCCGTACACCTACCCCCATACCTACCGCTACAACTACCCATACACATACCACTACCCCTACCCCGACCCTAAAACTAACCCTACCTCTACCTGTACACCTTCCCCCTACCCATAATCCTACCCCTAAAGCTATCCCTACCCCTACCACCGATACCCCTGCCAAGACTCTTAACACTAACCCCAATACCTAACCCTAACCCTAACACTACCTCTACCCATTCTCTAAGCCTAACCCTAACCCTAATCCTAACCCTACAGCTAACACTAACACTAACACTACCCCTACTGCTACCCCTACATCTAACTCTACCCCAAAATGTAAATCTAAACCTATCCTTACACCTATCCTACCCCTACCCCTAACACTAGCCCCAACAATACCCCTACTACTACCTCACCCTTAATTCTAACTGTAACCCACTCTACTGCTAACCTTAACCCTACACCTACCCCTACCCTTATCCTAATCCTAATCCTAACCAAAACCACACCCTAACCCTGACACTACCCCTACCCCAACCCTAACCCTCACCCTAAACTTAAACCTACTCCTACCCCTACTCCTAACTCTAATTCTAACCCTAACCCTACCCCTAACTCTATGCCTATGCCTACCAATAACACTACTGTAATCGTACCCCTAACCCTAACCCTATCCATAACTGTAACTCTACCCATAATCCCTAACCCTGCCCCTAAACTAACTTTACCACTAATCCTACCCCTATCCCTACAGCTATCCTT
The DNA here is from genome assembly GCF_003254725.2 of Canis lupus dingo. Taxonomy (NCBI): domain Eukaryota; kingdom Metazoa; phylum Chordata; class Mammalia; order Carnivora; family Canidae; genus Canis; species Canis lupus. The sequence goes on from NC_064245.1 coordinate 31,463,166, forward strand.
AACCTTACCCTAATTCTACCCCTACACCAACCTCTGCCCTTAACCATAACCCTAACCCTAATCTAGCCCTACCACTAATCCTACACCTACCACTACCCCCACCCCTAACACTAACCCTAACCCTATCTGAACACCTACTCCTAATGCTACTCTTCTCCCTAACTGTAACCTACTGCTATACCTACCCCTAACCTGTACCAACCTAACACTTGACCCACCACCACTGATACTCCAACCCCTAGCCCTAACCCTAGCCTTAACCCTAAATCTAAACCTAATCCTAACCCTAATGCTACCAAAACCGTACCACTATCCCTAACCCTAACTCTACCCATACCCCTAACATAATCCTAACCCTAAACTACCACCACCCCTCCCCCAACAGCTACCCATCCCCATCCCCCTCAAAGTACCCACAACCCTAATCCTATCTCTAACCCTAGCACTACCACTACCCATAACCCTACTCCTACCGCTAACACTACTGCACTCCTAACCTTAACCCTACACCTACACCTACACCTACACCCACTACACATCAAGATTTACACCTAGGGCAGCCCGGGTGGATCAGGGGTTTAGCACTGCCTTCAGCCCAGGCCGTGATCCTAGAGACCCGGGATCTAGTCCCATATCAGGCTCCCTGCATGTGTCTCTGCCTCTGTGTGTGTGTGTGTGTGTGTGTGTCATGAATAAATAAATAAAATCTTAAAAAAAAAACCTTACATCTAAACTTAACCTTACCATAACCCTAACCTTACCCCTATGACTACCCATAACCCTACCCTAATCCTACCACTAACCCTCCCACTAACCCTAACCCTAATCCCTAACCCAAACTCTACCCTAGTCCTACCCCTACCCAACCCTAAACTAAACCAAATCTAACCATAACCCTAACCCTAACCTGACACCTACCCTTATCCCTACTCCTAACCCTAATCCTACTCCTACACCACCTCTACCCCTACCCCTAATCTAACCCTACTACTAATCCAACATCTACCACTACCCCTAACACTAACCCTAACCTGCACCTAAACATACCCCTAACCCTACCCCTACCCATCCCCATATCTTTACACCCACCAATACCCCTATCCCTACCCCTAACCCTGACACTAACCCTACTCCCTAACCTTAACATTACCACTACCTAAACCAACCCTAAACATAACACTAACCCTAACCTAACCACATCCCTACCCCTACCCCTACTCCTAACACTACATCTAGCCCTAACTATAACCCTAATACTAACCCAAACCCAACCTCTAACCCATCCCTAACCCTACACCTGCCCCTACCCCAAACACTAATCCTAAACCTATCCCTACCCCTAATCCTACCACTAACACTAACTCTAACCCTAAACATAATCCTAAACCTAAGAATACTATAACCCTACCCCTTTACCTGTCCCTACCCCCCTAACCCTACCACTAACCTAACATTAACCCTAAACTAACACCATCCCTCCCTCTACTGCTACTCCTCTCTCTCCCCTAAACATACCCAAACCCTAACACTAATTCTAATCCTATTCCTAACCTTAGCCCTAACCCAAACACTAACCCTATACCTACACCTACCCCTAACCCTAACCATACCTTTACCCCATCCCTACCCCTAAACCTAACACGAAACCTAACCCTAATGTAACCATAACCCTAACCCTACCACTATGCATACCCATTCCCTAATGCTAATCCTACCCTACGCCTTCCCCTAAGCCCTACACCTAATCCTAACCCTAAACCTACCCCTACACCAACACCGACCCCTAACACTAACCCTAACCATACTCATGCTCCTACATCTGCCCTTATCCTAACTCTAACCCTACCCTTACCGCTTCCCAATCATAACCCTATTCCTAAAAGAAACCCTACTCTAACCCTAGCCCTACCCCTATCCGTACCCCAATCCTAATCGTCACCCTAAACCTGACCCTATGACTACACATACCCCTATCCCTACCTCTAACCCTACCCCATGCCTACACCTACACCAAGCCCTAACCTACCCCTACCCTAACCCTACTCCTATATCTACCTGTACGCCTAACCCTAACCCTAACCCTATCCCTAACCATTTTCCTGCCCCTACTCCTACCCCTAATCCTACCTGTACCCCTACGCCACCCCCTAACCATACCCCTGCACCTAATCCTTCCCTAACACCCCTAACAATAACCTAACACAAACCCTAGCCCTAACCATAACCCTACCCCACCACTAACCCTAACCCTAACCCCCAATGTATTAGCAGGTTGAGCCCTTGGGAGGTGATCAGGTACTAAATGGTAGCCCTCATGAATGGGATTAGTGCCCTTATAAAACAGGCCCCAGTGAACTCCCTTGCCCCTTTCACCATATAGGACACAATCAGAAGTCTGCTCTAGGAAGAAGCCCTTCACAAACCCCATGCTGGCACCCTCATCTTGAATTTCAGCATCTAGAATTGTAAGAAATAAATTTTTGTTGTTTAGAAGCCATCTGTTTTGTAGTATTTTGTTACAACTGCCCAAATGGACTGACAATGATGTATCGGCTATTACTACAGTAGTGCAATGTAATAAACCACATGAAAACCTAGCAGATCACTAAAAGAAAAATACAGAGATCTAGGTTTCTGGAATGGTTATATACAACACCAGGCAGAAAGTTAGTTCAGGAGCGCCTGGGTCGCTCAGTCAGTTAAGCATCTGGCTTTGGCTTCAGGTCATTGTCCCAGGGTTCTGGGATCCAGCCCCACATCTAGCTCCCTGGGTAGGAGAAAGCCTGCTTCTCCCAGTCCCTCTGCTGCTCCCTCTGCTTGTGCTGTCTCATTCTCTGTCAAATAAATAAATAAAGTCTTTTTTTTTAATTTTTTTTTAATTTTTTTTTTTTATTTATTTATGATAGTCACAGAGAGAGAGAGAGGCAGAGACACAGGCAGAGGGAGAAGCAGGCTCCATGCACCGGGAGCCTGATGTGGGATTCGATCCCGGGTCTCCAGAATCGCGCCCTGGGCCAAAGGCAGGCGCCAAACCACTGCGCCACCCAGGGATCCCAATAAAGTCTTTTTTTTTTTAAAGTTAGTTCAAAGGTACAGATTTAATTATGAATAATAAAGACAATACGCCATTTGGTCAACAGGGATTATAAAGCCGCCTTTGGCTGTTCCCAGAGAGGAAGCAGGAGCAGCGCTCAGCCTGTGTGCCTCTGCCAGACAAGCCTCTTTGCTGACACTTCCTGCAGTGTGGACCGCGTAGTGTGACCTGGGTAGACAGAGTGAAATAGAGATAATTAAGATCAGCTCTAGGAGAACCTGAAGCTGGGATAAGGATAGACAATAAGGGGTCAACGGTACCTGAAAAGGCAGGTGCAAAGAGGATGAAAAGTAGTGCTCTCCAAATATCAGAAGTTAAACCACCAACCAAAGTTAGGCAAAGAGTATTTTTTAAAATATTTTATTTATTTATTCCTGAGAGACAGAGAGACAGAGGCAAAGACAGAGGCAGAGCGAGGAGCAGGCTCTCTGCAGAGAGCCCAAGGCGGTACTGGATCCCAGCACAGCGGGATCACCACCTGAGCTGAGGGCAGACGCTCAACCACTGAGCCACCCAGGCGTCCAGGGAGAGGTTATTAATGTGATAGACAATAAAGGCTAAGTTTCTGAGGACGCTCCTAAAAGCACCCAGGAAGGAAAGGAAAACCCAACCTGGAACACACAGGGATCAGCCTGCTCTGAATCTCAAGGTGGCAGGAGTGCGAGTTCTCGCGACAGCATCCTGAGCCTCTCGGGAGCGTCAAGCCGCGGGAGTGTGAAGTCTCGCGAGAGTCGGCGCAACCTCGCGAAGACGGGTAGTGGTCGGAGCTGGAGCGGTGTGTTTCGGCGGGTGTAACTCTCGCGAGAGCAGGCTCACTCTCCCCAGGCGAGTTGCCGCTGGGGCTGCGCGGTATGTCTCGGCCCGCGCTGTCATGGGGCCCGCAGGACGCACAGCAGGAGCGCGACGTTCGCCAGCTCGTTCGCCATGTGGCAGGCCTTCAGGACGAGGCAGACCCCAACTTCCAGCTGGCCCTGCACTTTGCTTGGTCCAACTTCAGGTAATGGGGTGCGGCTCCTGGGCGAGGCCGGCGACAGGAAGGGGTCCCGCAGTGCCCGGGGCGCGCGGCCCGGTCCCCGCCCCGGCGGAGCTCTGGCGCTCCCTTTGCTGGGGCAGCTTGGTGCCCTGAGGCCGTCTGCTTCCCTGTCGTCTGGTACGCGCACGCCTGCAAGGGCGGCTGTGTCGGACCGGACAGGGCAGTGAGGTTGTGAGGCAGAAGTGTTCTTACGGATTCCTCTCTCCTTGAGCTAAGCCAGATTTCTCTTACCTTGGTCTTCTTTTTTTTTCTCTCTCCCCAAAATGCACAGCATAATACATAATGGATAGCTTTTATGTTGTTGACTGTTTCTTTCCTCTAACCTTACTTTCAGCTACAATCTAAGTTCCACAAGGGTAGGGATCTTGGTCTGTTTTGTTCATTTCTTACCCCAACACCTAAATGGTAATAGGTAAACTGGTGTTCTACTCAGCCATTTAGAATTAGATATATTATTTAGTACCATAAATTATTTCTTTTAAATACAAATTGTTGTCTTTGACACTAAAACATGGAAAACAAGAGTTGAGTGAGCTCTTCTACAATTTTATAATACTTATCTATCAGAAAAATGAATAATTCATGTCTGCTGCCTTTTTTTTTTTTTTTTTTTTTAATTGTGGCCATGTTCTAGGCCCTAGAAATTCAGGTCAGTGAGACATAGCCTCTATCCTAAAGGAAAAGAGACAAAAGTTAATTACATATGATGTAGGATAGGAGTTTTTAACATGAGAGCCTGAAGATAGAATTCAGGTGTTAAGAATTTGGACAAGAAAAAAAATTACACTAACCTCTAACTAAAAAGTAGCATTTTCTTAAATTACAAATGAAAGCAACAAGCAATACTGGTTTACCTATGACTATGTCAAAGGTAGAAATCACATAGTTTACATCATAAAGTTATGGCAGATTTTTCTAAATATTTTTTATTCTTTAATGTGAGTTATGGATCCACTGCTAGATCTTGTTATTTAATGCTTTAATAAATAGGTCTCTTATTATATCACAAACATTAGAAAAATTCACAACCACATTTCAGTATACTTGGTTTTCTTTGTATTTCAATTTATGGTTTAAAAGCGTTATTCAGAGAAGAGATCCCTAAATTTCACTGGGCTTCATTCACTATGGTATAAAAAGATTAGGAACCCTGCCCTAGAGTATTATGGGAAGATGAAGGAATCAGAGGACAAAAGAGGCTAAGGCTGACCTGTGCTTGAGCAGCCTCCTTAGACTACTGAATGGCTATTTGCTTGGATGATAGAGATGACTTGACAGGGATGCAGTCCTGGAAATATATTGCTGAATATAGGGTATCTGTAGGGCTATGGAGGGCTCTGAAACTTCTTTAGGTATATGGCAAGATTCATATAAGAATTGCATTTTATCTTTTAGATTTCATCGTTTCTTGGATGTTAACAGCCACAAAGTAGAAAAGACAATAGAAGGGTAAGTTAGTTTCATATATGTGTGTGTATATATGTACATATTCAGAAATTTATGTATATTCTTGTAGATATTTTTATTGTAACTATCAGTTTATTCTTTATATTTTAGAATATATGAAAAATTCATCATTCATTCTGATCTCAGCAAAGCTGCTAGTTGGAAGAGATTAACTGAAGAGTTTCTAAATGCATCACTACTGAGCATAAAGGAAATAAAGGTAAGCCTTATATTGTGACATTTCATGTATATTTTATTGTTTCCAATCTATTATCATCAGCTTGTTTCTGTTACTGTTTGAACATTCTGTTTTATAATCATCTGCTAATTGGAGCAGAACCTTCTGGAAATTGACTTAAGCATTGTCATCAAATCCAGTGTGCCTCAGGCTTGTGATCAGTGAAAAGGCATGTTCTTGTTTGTCTTCTAAGCTGAACCTACTATGGAAATTGAAATCGACTGGCACAAATAATAGCACTGTCTGGCTGTCTTAAAACTTTTAAATGGCTTTTCAGCACTAGGTAATAATAGCTACTTATGTATTGCTAATTAGATACCAGGTGCTGTTCTAAGCACATTCATATATTCAGCTGAGGGTCTCTAAGATCACCCATAGACTTGATGATTCACTAGAGGGATTCACAGAACTTTTAAAACACTGCTATCCTCACTGTTAGGTTTATTATAGTAAAAGGATACAGATTTAAAATGAACAGAGGGAAAAGATACATTGAATAAAGTTCAGAAGAAACCAGGTGTGCCTTCCTATTGGAATTGTATGAGAGTGCACTTAATTCTAACAGTGGCAATGTATGACAACATATGCAAAGTGTTTGCAAACCAAGGAAGTTCACCTGAGCCTTGGTGTCTAGCATTTAGTTGGGGGTCAGTCACATGGATGTGCAGTACACATGTGCTTGACCATAGTTCTTCAGTCTCCAGTCCCTCTGAGGTCAAACTAAGGACCTCAGGCATAAGAAAATGCATTCACCATAAGTCACATTGTTAGCATAAACTAACTAATCAAACTGATACTACATGACCAAAGGAATCAAACTGATACTGCATGACCCAAAGCATACAGAAACACTATCTTAGCAGGATATTCCAAGGGCTCAGAGATTCTCTCAGGAGCTAGTAAAGGGCCAGTCTGAGATGATTAGAGTTTGGGCAACTCAGGCTTCCTGAGTATATCCTTTATTTCACATATATATTAATTCACCCTCACAATAAGCACTACGAGATATTCTGTAATTGTTAGGCTTCCTCTTTATCTACACTGTGGGAAGTGGTAAGGAAGAGAGCTTCCTTCCTCATAAGGAAGAGAATTTTAGATAATTTTTGAAACTATCAATTTAAGGAAAGGCTATAAAAAGTATTTCTGGAAACGAGAGCTCCACAGTACTTTGAATCCATGCCCTAAGGATTAAAAACACACTTCTGTATATTATTCCTGAAAGGACCATTTTGAAAGAGAGGAAGTAAGTAAATCTTTTTTTAGATCTTTTCTTGATTTTTTTTTTATATAGCTTCTTGTATAGACTGTAGAATTTAATAATCTAGATCCAATGGCAGGGCACCTCGGTGACTCAGTCAATTAAGCATCCGACTCTTTTTTTTTTTTTTTTTAAGGGAGAGAAAGAGAAACAGGCAGAGGGAGAAGTAGGCTCCATGCAGGGTGCCTGATGTGGGTCTCGATCCCGGGTCTCCAGGATCACGCTCTGGGCGGAAGGCGGTGCTAAACCACTAAGCCACTGGGGCTGCCCTAAGCATCCAACTCTTAATCTCAGCTCAGATCTTGATCTCAGGGTCATGGGTTCAGGCCCTGTGTTGGGCTCCACACTAGGCATGGAGCCTACTTTTTATTTTTTTAAGATTTTATTTATTTTAGAGAGAGAGAGAGACCGCAGGAGTATGGATAGGGGGAGAAAGGGACAAGCAGACTCTCCACAAGCAAGGAGCCTGATATGGGGCTCAATCCCAGGACTTTGGAATCATGACCTGAGCTGAAGTCATGCTTAACTGACTGAGCCAACCAGGTGCCCCAGGCATGGAGCCTACTTCAACAACAACAACAAAAGAAACTGGTGCAGCCACTAGGGAAAACAGTATGGAAATTCTTCAAAAACTTAAAAATAGAATTACTATACAACCTAGCAAGTGTACTACTAGGTATTTATCCAAAGGATACAAACATAGTGATCTGAAGGGGCACCTGCACCCCACTGTTAATAGCAGCAATGTCCACAATAGCCATACTGTGGAAAAAGCCCAGATGTCCATTGACAGGTGAGTAGATATAGAAGATGTGGTATATATACAATGGATTATCATTCAACCATCAAAAAAGAATGAAATCTTGTAATGATGTGGATGGAACTACAGGGTATTATGCTAAGCAAAATAAGTCAGTAAGAGAAAGAGAAAACGTGAAAATAAGAGAAGGGAAGGAAAAGTAAAATAAGATAAAAGTGGAAAGGGAGATAAACCATAAAAGACTCTTAACTATAGGGAACAAACCAAGGGCTGCTGGCGGGGAGATGGGTGGGGGGATGAGGTAACTTGGTGATGGGCACGTGATATAATGAGCACTGAGTGTTACATGCGACTAATAAATCACTAAATTCTACCCCCTGAAACTAATAGTACACTATATGTTAACTAAATTGAACATAAATAAAAATTATGTGAAAAGATGACATAAAAAATCAAATTAACATATATTTTTTTAAAAGATTTTATTTATTTATTCATGAGAGCTACAAAGAGGCAGAGACATAGTCAGATGGAGAAGCAGGCTTCCTGTGGGGAGCCTGATGCGGGACTTAATCCCAGGATCCTGGGATCACGCCCTGAGCCAAAAGCAGACACTCAACTACTGAGCTACCCAGGCATCCCAACTTATATTTTTAACGTTAAGTAAAATTGTTCATATCTTCTAAATGTAAGTGCCAGAATCCTAACTCTAAGCAGTGTTCTTTTTCTTTACTACAATTAGTAATTTTGGTCAAAGCATGATGTATATAGCTGGTTGGTAGGCTGTGTTTAAACCATTAGTGCTGATTTGTAGTTCAGTGATAACCCAATTGATGAGTGTCTCAGGCTCAAGCTCCTTTATAGAAGTTACTCAAAAAATGAATAAGGTATAGGAGTGGGGAAATGGCATCATTCATGTCCTCCTCCCATGACCAAGAGCTGCTTTTGTGCATCCCTACAGTGCTACAGGGCAATAGTTATAAACCTTGGCCAGGTAGGGAGGTCTGCAAAGGTGCATTGTGTGCCCTTTCCCTGTACACACTTTATTCGTCATTCACCTTTCACCTCATTCAGGTACACAGAATCCAAAATAGATAATAATCTGATACTTCCAATTCTTACTGAACATAATAGGTTTCTATACTGAGAGATATTTTCTTTAAGTATTTATATTTTAGACTTCATTTTTCTTTCCACTTTTTAAATTTATTTTTATACTTTTATTTATTTATTTAGTTAGTTATTATTGGAGTTCAATTTGCCAATATACAGCATAACACCCAGTGATCATCCCATCAAGTGCCCCCCTCACTGCCCGTCACCCAGTCACCCCCACACTTCGCCCACCTCCCTTTACCACCCCTTGTTCGTTTCCCAGATTTAGAAGTCTCTCCTGCACTATCTCCCTCTCTGATATTTCCCACTCATTTTATCTCCTTTCCCCTTTATTACCTTCACTATTTTTTATATAAAAATTTATTTTTTTATTGGTGTTCATTTTGCCAACATATAGAATAACACCCAGCGCTCATCCCATCAACTGCCCCCCTCAGAGCCCGTCACAGAGTCACCCTCACCCCCCGCCCACCTCCCCTTCCAACCCCCATAGTTCCTTTCCCAGAGTTAGGAGTCTCTCATGTTCTGTCTCCCTCTCTGATATTTCCCATTCATTTTTTCTCCTTTCCCCTTTATTCCATTCCCTATTTTTTATATTCCCCAAATGAATGAGACCATATAATGTTTGCCATTCTCTGATTGACTTCATTCACTCAGCATAATACCCTCCAGTTCGATCCATGTCAAAGCAAATGGTGGGTATTTGTCGTTTCTAATGGCTGAGTAATATTCCATCGTATACATAGACCACAGCTTCTTTATCCATTCATCTTTTGATGGACACTGAAGCTCCTTCCACAGTTTGGCTATTGTGGACATTCCTGCTATAAACATCGGGGTGCAGGTGTTCCGGAATTTCACGGCATCTGTATCTTTGGGGTCATTCCCTAGCAGTGCAATTGCTGGGTCTTAGGGCAGATCTATTTTTAACTCTTCGAGGAACCTCCACACAGTTTTCCAGAGTGGCTGCACCAGTTCACATTCCCACCAACAGTGCAAGACGGTTCCCCTTTCTCCACATCCTCTCCAACATTTGTGGTTTCCTGCCTTGTTACTTTGCCCCATTCTCACTGGTGTGAGGTGGAATCTCATTATGGTTTTCATTTGTATTTCCCAGAGGGCAAGTGATGCGGAGCATTTTCTCATGTGCTTGTTGGCCATGTCTATGTCTTCGTCTGTGAGTTTTCTGTTCATGTCTTTTGCCCATTTCAGGATTGGATTGTTTGTTTCTTTGCTGTTGAGTTGAATAAGTTGTTTATAGTTCTTGGAAACTAGCCCTTTTTCTGATAAATCATTTGCAAATATCTTCTCCCATTCTGTAGGTTGTCTTTTTGTTTTGTTGACTGTTTCTTGTGCTGTACAGAAGCCTCTTATCTTGAAGTCCCAATAATTCATTTTTGCTTTTGTTTCTCTAGCCTTCATGGTTGTATCTTGCAAGAAGTTACTGTGGCCAAGTTCAAAAAGGATGTGGCCTGTGTTCTCTAGGATTTTGATGGAATCTTGTCTCACATTTAAATCTTTCATCCATTTTGAGTTTATCTTTGTGTATGATGTAAGAGAATGGTCCAGTTTCATTCTTCTGTATGTGGATGTCCAATTTTCCCAGCACCATTTTTTGAAGAGACCGTCTTTTTTCCAGTGGATAGCAGGAAAGGCTTTGTCGAACATTAGTTGAACATAAAGTTAAGGATCCACTTCTGGATTCTCTGTTCTGTTCCATTGATCTATGTGTCTGTTTTTGTGCCAGTACCACACTGTCTTGTTGACCAAGCTTTGTAGTACAACCTGAAATAAATCTGGCATTGTGATGCCCCCAGATATGGTTTCTTTTTTAATATTCCCCTGATTATTCGGGATCTTCTCTGATTCCGCACGAATCTTATAACTCTCTGAAGAAAGTCCATGGTATTTTGATAGGGATTGCATTAAATGTGTAAATTGCCCTGGGTAGCATTGACGTTTTCACCATATTCATTCTTCCAATCCATGAGCATGGAATATTTTTCCATCTCTTTGTGTCTTCCTCAATTTCTTTCAGAAGTTTTCTGTAGGTTTTAGGGTATAGATCCTTTACCTCTTTGGTTAGGTTTATTCCTAGGTATCTTATGCTTTTGGGTGCAATTGTAAACGGGATTGACTCCTTAATTCCTCTTTCTTCAGTCTCATTGTTAGTGTATAGAAATGCCACTGACTTTTGGGCATTGATTTTGTATCCTGCCACACTGCCGAATTGCTATATGAGTTCTAGCAATCTTGGGGTGGAGTCTTTTGGGTTTTCTATGTAGAGTATCATGTCATCAGGGAAGAGGGAGAGCTTGGTTTCTTCTTTGCCAATTTGAATGCCTTTAATGTCTTTTTGTTGCCTGATTGCTGAGGCTAGGGCTTCTAGAACTATGTTGAATAGAGGGGTGAAGGTGGACATCCCTGTCTTGTTCCTGATCTTACGGGAAAGGCTCCCAGTGTTTCCCCCATTGAGAATGATATTTGCTGTGGGCTTTTCGTAGATGGCTTTTAAGATGCTGAGGAAAGTTCCCACTATCCCTACAATCTGAAGAGTTTTGATCAGGAATGGATGCTGTATTTTGTCAAATGCTTTCTCTGCATCGAATGAGAGGATCATATGGTTCTTGTTTTTTCTCTTGCTGATATGATCAATCACATTGATTGCTTTACCGAGTGTTGAACCAGCTTGCATCCTGGGAATAAATCCCACTTGGTCATGGTGAATAGTCTTCTTAATGTATTTTTGGATCCTACTGGCTAGTATCTTGTTGAGAATTTTTGCATCCAGGTTCATCAGGGATGTTGGTCTGTAATTCTCCTTTTGGTGGGGTTGTTGTCTGGTTTTGGAATTAAGGTGATACTGGCCTCATAGAACGAGTTTGGAAGTATTCCGTCTCTTTCTGTCTTGCCGAACAGCTTTAGTAGAATTGGTATGGTTTCTTCTTTAAACCTTTGATAGAATTCCCCTGGCAAGGCGTCTGGCCTTGGACAATTGTGTCTTGGGAGGTTTTTGATGACTGCTTCAATTTCCTCCCTGGTATTGGCCTGTTCAGATTTTCTCTTTCTTCCTGTTCCAGCTTTGGTAGTTTGTGGTTTTCCAGAAATGCATCCATTTCTTCTAGACTGCCTAATTTTTTGGCGTAAAGCTGCTCATAATAAGGTTTTAAGATCATTTGTATTTCCTTGGTATTGGTGGTGATCTTTCTCCTTCACGATTTTATTAATTTGAGTCTTTTCTCTCTTCTTTTTAATAATGCTGGCTAATGGTTTATCTATCTTATTAATTCTTTCCTGGTTTTGTTGATCTCCTGCTTTTGTTGATCTGTTCCAAGTTCTTCTGGTCTGTATTTCATTGAGTTCTACTCAAATCTTTATTAACTCTCTTCTTCTGCTGGGTTAGGATTTATTTGCTGTTTTTTCTCCAGCTCCTTTAGGTGCAAGGTTAGCTTTTGTATTTGAGTTCTTTCCAATTTTTGGATGGATGCTTGTATTGAGATGTATTTCCCCCTCAGAACTGCTTTTGCTGTATCTCAAAGATTTTGAACAGTTGTATCTTCATTCTCATTAGTTTCCATGAATCTTTTTAATTCTTCTCTAATTTCATGGTTGACCCTGTCATCTTTTAGCAGGATGGTCCTTTACCTCCACATGTTTGAAATTCTTCCAAGCTTCTTCTTGTGATTTTGTTCTAATTTCAAAGCTTTATGGCCTGAGAATATGCAGGGGATGATCCCAATCTTTTGGTATCAATTAAGACCTGATTTGTGTCCCAGTATGTGGTCTATTCTGGAGAAAGTTCCATGTGCACTTGAGAAGAATGTGTATTCAGTTGCGTTTGGATGTAAAGTTCTGTAAATATCTGTGAAATCTGTCTGGTCCAGTGTATGACTGAAAGCTCTTATTTCTTTGGAGGTGTTTTGCTTAGAAGATCTGTCGATTGCAGAAAGCGCTACATTCAAGTCACCAAGTACATGTGTATTATTATCTAAGAATGTCTTAACTTTCGCTATTAATTGACTGATATACTTGGCAGCTCCAACATTCAAGGTATAAATATTGATGATTGTTAGGTCCTATTGTTGGATAGATCCTTTAGGTATGATATGGTGCCCCTCTTCATGTCTCAGTACAGTCTTCGGGATAAACTTTAATTTATCTGATATAAGGAAGGCTACCCTGGCTTTCTTTTGAGGACCATTTGAATGGTAAATGGTTCTCCAACCTTTTATTTTCAGGCTTAGGTTTAAAATGAGTCTCTTGTAGACAGCAAATAGATGGGTCTTGCTTTTTTATCCAGTCTGAAACCCTGCGCCTTTTGATGGGGTCATTAAGCACATTCACGTTCAGAGTTACTATTGAGAGGTGTGAATTTAGTGTCCTCATGATACCTATTCAGTCCCTGTTTTTGTGGATTGTTCCCTTGGACTTCTTCTTTCTGTTACAGAATCCTCCTTAATATTTCTTGCAGAGCTGGCTTGGTGGTCACATATTCTTTCAGTTTCTGCCTATCTTGGAAGCTCTTTATCTCTTCTATTCTGAATGAGAGCCTTGCTGGATAAAGTATTCTTGGCTACAGGTTCTTCTCATTTAGGACCCTGACTATATCCTGCCAGCCCTTTCTGGCCTGCCAGGTCTCTGTGGAGAGGTCTGCTGTTAATCTAATAGTTCTTCCCATAAGAGTTAGAAATTTCTTGTCTCTTGCTGCTTAAGGACCTTCTCTTTATCTTTGGAAATTGCAAGTTTCCCTATTAAATGTCGAGGTGTTGAGTGGTTTTTATTGATTTTAGAGGGGGATCTCTCTATTTCCTGGATCTGAATGCCTGTTTCCCTTCCCAGGTTAGGAAAGTTCTCAGCTAGGATTTGTTCAAATACATATTCTGGACCTCTGGCCCTTTCGGTGCCCCCGGGAAGCCCAATTAAACGTAGATTTTTCCTTCTGAGGCTGTCATTTATTTCCCTTTATCTATCTTCATGGTCTTTTAATTGTCTCTTTTTTCTCAGTTTCCCTCTTTGCCATCAACTTGTCTTCTATGTCATTCACTAGTTCTTCCACCTCGTTAACCCTCATCGTTAGGTTTTCTAGTTTGGATTGCATCTCATTCAATTGATTTTTAATTTCTGCCTGATTGGATCTAAAATCTGTAGTCATGAAGTCTCTTGAGTCCTTTATGCTTTTTTCTAGAGCCACCAGTAGCTGTATAATAGTGCTTCTGAATTGGCTTTCTGACATTGAATTCTAATCCAAATTTTGTAACTCTGTGGGAGAGAGGATTTTGTGATTCTTTCTTTTGAGGTGAGGTGTTCCTTCTAGTCATTTTGCTCAGTGCAGAGTGGCCAAAAACAAGTTGTACTAGAAGAAGGAGAAAAAGAGAGAAGAGAGAAAAAAAAAAAAAGTAAAAGTATGGGAAGCAAACAGAAAACAAAAAACAAGGGGGAGTATCCTCTTATTCTATATACTGTAATCCCTCGACTTCCCCTGGAATTTTCCAGTGCTGCTTGGTCAACAACTTGCTTTTCCCCTGTCCGTCTAGCTGGTCTTCCTGGGGAGGGGCCTGCTGTACTGATTCTCAGGTGTGAGCACCTGGGAGAGCTGCTCAGTTCCTGCCTGGTGCAGGGCTCAGTAGGAGTTGTTTATCTTGTGAGGCCCCAGGAGGAACAACAACAGTGGCGGTGGCCAGCTTTCCAGCCCTGGAGTCAGATCCTGCAGTAACTACCACAGCTCTCAGTCTGCAGGGGCCTGGATTCTCCGGGGGTGAGGGCCACTGATTTACACAGCTTAGGCCGCTTGGTGGCAGGAGCATCCTTGCTGTCCTGGGCCCTCCCGGCCTCTGCAGGTTGGAGCACCTTACCTTGGGCTGTGTCCCCCAGTGCCCTGGGCTCCTGGGCCTGCGCCACTGGAATCACGCTCTCGGCACCCCCCCGTCCCCCGCCACCCCGCAGGCGTGCACTGCAGCCCTTTAGGGAGCTCGACCTACGGTGTGTTGTCCACTCTCCCCGAGGGCACAGGTCCTCTATTAGTGCCCCTGGGAGCCTGAGGGCACCCCGCCCCTCCTGGGATCCTGCTCCAACTCCCTGGGAGCACCTTTCCACCCGGGAAGGTTGGTAAAGCTCTTGCTTCTCCGGGCCTGGGCTTTCCTGTCCTGTGGGAGCACTCGCAGTGCGGCCTTAGCCCGGCTCCTCGCGGGGCCCCTCCCCCTTGGATGCTCTTTAATTAATTAACTTATTTTTTTCCATCTTCCTACCTTGATAGGAGTGCGAACTCTTCTCACTGTAGCATTCCAGCTGTTCTCTCTTTAAATCTCAGACCAAATTCATTGGCTTTCAGGATGATTTGAAAGTTATCTAGGTAAATTGATCCGGACCGGTGACTTGGGGACCCCTATTCTTCCACCATCTTGAGCCCTCCCCTCTCTTTTCACTTTTTATTCCACTTTTCTCTGTGGAGTAAAAGTTCTTTGTTAAAGAACTTTAAATTTCAGTCATCTAAGCAGGTGAGAAATTATAAGAAAAGGGCAACTCCTTGCACTCTTATTAGTGATATATTTCCTAAACATTCCTAGGAAAGTTTAGCAAGTGTTTAGTGTGTCCCTGGCATCATACAAGGTGATAGGAATACAGAATAAACAGGACATGATAATCACTGCCCAGATAGTTTTTTATTTTTTATTTATTTATCTTTTCAGATAGTTTTTTAATAGTTATTTAATTATGATAAACATTATGGATACTTATATAAGGTGGTACAGATGGTCCCTGACTTTCAGTGGTATACAGGCAATTCACATTCCGTAGAAATTCAGATTTTGAATTTTGATCATTTCTCAGGTTAGTGATATGCAGGGGGAGAGAGAAAGGGACAAGCAAACTCCCCACTAAGCAAGGAGCCTGACATGGGACTGGATCCCAGGACTCTTGTAATGCTGGACAGTGATAACAAGCCACAGCCCCCAGTCACCCAGGTGTTCATGAGGGTAAATGACCAATACACTTAATAGCCATTTTATACCTATACAACCATTCTGTTTTTCACCTTCAGTACAGTATTCAATAAGTTACATGAGATATTCAGTACTTTATTATTAAATAAGCATTGTGTTAGATGATTTTGCCCAAAAGTAGGCTAATATAAGTGTTATGAGCATGTTTATGATAGAATAGGCCAAGGGTGCCTGGCTGGCTCTGTTGGTAGAGTATGGGACTTTTGATCTTGGGGTTCTGCATCCAAGCCTCATGTTGGGTGTAGAGATTACTTAAAAATAGTGTAGGCCAAGCTATGATGTTCAGTAAGTTAGATATATTAAGTACATTTTGGACTTAAAATATTTTCAGCTTACAATGACTTTCTTGGGATGTAACCCTATTGTAAGTGTGGAAGAAGACTTGAATACAACATAGAATAGGAAAAAGAAAAAAAAAAAAGAGCAGAATAGGAAGAGTTCACCTGGTCTTTCAGCATCAGACACTTACCTCCTTGAATTTAACCCATCTCTTCTTTCCAGCATAGTTTATGACAGCCCATTTGGGGTGTTTTTATTTTTTGGTAACTTTTAAACATGGTTTTGTTTTATTTTGTTTTTTCCATTTGGGGTGTTTTTATTTTTTGGTAACTTTTAAACATGGTTTTGTTTTATTTTGTTTTTTAAGATTTTATTTTTATGTGTTTATTTTAGAGACAGTGTAAGTAGGGAGAAGAGCAGACCAAGGGGAACAAGCAGACTCTGTACCAAATGTGGATCCAGATATAGGGCTTGATTCCACAACCCTGAGATCATGACCTGAGCCAAAATCAAGAGTCAGATGCTTATCCAACTAAGCCATCCAGGCACCACAAATATGGTCTTTTAAATATAATTAAAAAAAAAAAAAAACTTAAAGAGAAGTTGAAGAATAGTAAGTAAACTCCAGTGTATTCTTTGCTCAGGTTCACTAATCAGTCTCTTTTAATCTGGAATACTTCCTCAGCTTCTCCCCAACCTCCCCCCTTGATCTTGACATATTTTAAGAGCACAGGCCAATTATTTGGTGACTTGTCCTCAGTTTTGGTATTTTTGACAATTCCTCATTATGATTCAGGTAATGCATTTTTGACAAGTTCTTTATACGTACACATTTGAACTATAAAAGAGACTTCGAGATTAGAATATATTTAGATATAATTCATGTTTTCTAAAACTAGAAAAAATATTGGGGACATAACTGACATGGGGTTTTCTTTTCTTAAACTAGTTTTGAAAGTTCTCACCAACCTCAGTGATTGATAATATTTATATTTTGTTTTCAAGACAGATGCACATTATTCCATACTGTCACTTCTTCTGTGTCTATCTGATTCACCTTCAAACAGCAATTATGTGGAAACACCAAGAGATAAAGAAGTGGGTACGTTGCCAAATGTTTAATATATAACAAAAGCAAGATTGGTGACATTAAGATTTTTAAAAAGTTGTAAAAATCTATGAGACTAAAACATTTCTGTTGGTTTGAATACAATTGCAATTCCTCTGTTAAAATTTAAATTCTGACTTAGTTAACTTCCAATTATTTAAAGAGAAAAGTCACTTTTGACAATAAGTTAAATTTTAAAATGTGTTAGAATATCAATTAATTGAGTGTTTCAGTATTTTTGAATTTCCATCTCCTGAGTGCATTTTATTATTATTTTTTTAAGAGCTCATTTATTTATTCATGAGAGACAGAGAGAGGCAGAGACACACAGGCAAGGGAGAAGGAGGCTCCATGCAGGGAGCCTGATGTGGGACTCAATCCCAGGACCTGGGATCACACTCTGAGCTGAAGGCAGATGCTACACCGCTGAGCCACCCAGGCGTCCCACCTATTTTGAGTTTTGTTAGACTTTTTTCTTATAGTTTTGGGGATTTCTCCCACATAATTTTGGGGATTTCTCCCACATAATTTTGATAAAGCTGATTAAATTCTTCTGTTACATTTTAGAAAAGAAAGATGATTTTGACTGGGGAAAATACTTGATGGAAGGTGAAGAAATTGACCTTGGTCCAAATGTAGACACACCAGTAAGTGGCAATAGTTTTACTATTGAAAATATGCATATATGTCAAGTGATACGTTTTTTATGATTCCTTTCACCTTAGAGCAACTTAACCAAAACAAGAACACTGTTCACTAAATGAGAGTAGTTTATATTCAAAGATTTATTGAGATTTTGCAGTGAGTCAATAGTACTAGGAAGTTGAATAGAATGAATGTTAAGTATCCTTTATAGAGCTGTGAATCTTGGGGGTTTTGCCATCAAAAATAATTTCATGTTATAATAGTAACTTTGAAGACATTTAGAAAAAAGTGTCATTAGATATACTTTTTGCTCTTCTTTGAAGTTTTCTTAATCTTTTCTTATTTTTTTTTTTAAGATTTTATTTATTCATGAGAGACACAGAGAGGCAGAGACACAGGCAGAGAGAGGAGCAGGCTCCATGCAGGGAGCCCGATGTGGGACTCGATCCCAGGACCCCAGGATCACGCCCTGAGCCGAAGGCAGATGCTCAACCAGTGAGCCACCCAGGCATCCTTTTTTTTTTTTTAAGATTTTATTTATTTATGAGAGATACAGAGACAGATAATCTTTTCATCTAAATAGTTCTAGTCACCGTACACTCGTAAGGGTAAAATATATTTCCATTTTGTATCAGAATTGGTCTGAAGAAAGTGAAGACGAAGATGATCAACAGCCATTAAGTAGAGAAGACTCTGGGATTCAGGTGGACAGGACACCGTTAGAAGAACAAGATCAAAACAGAAAACTGGGGCCTCATATCAGCTGGAAAGGTACTGTGTATTCTCAGATGTTGGCATCATTTTCTTGTAGTAGGATAGGCTCATTTTGGGAATCAGTTCTATGTAATTTAAGGTATTGGTAAGTTCTGCCATCCTCATAATCTTTAAACCATTAGTAGACCTATAGTGTCTAAGAAGTGATACTATGATACTACAGAATTAATATGAAAAGAGATTTAGAGTAAAATCTGTTCTCTTTTTTATAGTTCTAAGAACTTTAGTAGCCCTAAATGTTTCAGTTTGTTTTTTATTGGAAAAGGGTTGACTTTGCTAAAGTTAGCTAAATAAAAGGAAAAAAGATCTATATGATTGAATTTTAAATTGAAATGCTTAAGTTTTAGTGAAGACTATGAATGAGTAGACTCTAGAAAGGACTGGACGCAGTTTAGAGGCAAGATGGTGGAAGAGTAGGAGTCCTCACCTCACCTGGCCCCACCAACTTACCTGGATAACTTTCAAACCATCCTGAACACCTACGAATTCGACCTCAGATTTAAAGAGAGAATGGCTGGAACCCTACAGAGAAAAGGGTATTTGCTTCTAACAAGGTAGGGAGGTGGGGGGAAAAAAAAAGAATCACGGGGAGGGGCCCCACCAGGAGCCGGGCTAAGGCTGGGCGGCGATTACAACTGAGACAGGAAAGTCCAGCCCTGGAGAAGCGGGAATCTTAAAAATCCTCACCAAATTCTTCCCAGACGGAGAAGTCCTCAGCAGGGAAATTGGGCAGAACCGCAGGAGGGCCAGGGATGCCTCCATTCTCCCAGAGTCACTAATAGAGAGCACTGCACACCGAGGCCAATCTCGGTAAAGGGCTGGAGTACGCAGCCGGTGGGGCCTCGGGGAAAAGCTATTGGGTCAGGTGGCAGCTCTGGACGGAGGGGTCTGTGCCCTGCTGCTTTCAAGAGCTGCGGCCCAGGAGTGCAATCCCAACAGAACAGGCCCCAGATCTCAGGTTGCTGGGGAGGGCATAGGATAGCAGGAGCCCCCAAGCTGTGTAGGTCAGCGCGCCCCCCCCCCCCGCCCCCCGCCCCAGGAGCATCTAGGCCAGTGCGGACTGGGACTGCGGTAGTTACTGTGGGGAGCTGACTCCAGAACTGGAGACCTGGCCACCGCCAGTGTTATTGTTCTTCCCGGTGTCACCTTGTGCCCGGGAGAGGTGGGGCCACCAGGGAACAGAGACCTCAGGAGGTAAACCGCTCCCACTGAGCCCAGCACCCAGCTGGAGGCAGGACATCTGCCCCAGGTGCACACACCTGAGAGTCAGCACAGCAGGCCCCACCTCAAAAACCACCTGGAAGGACTGGGGAAGAGCACGTTCTTGACCAAGCAGCACTGGAAAGCTCCTGGGGAAGTCGAGGGATTTATAGTATATAAAGTAGAGGGTACCTTCTTTTTTTTTTTTTTTTCCTTATTTTTTCTAGTAGAACTCGTTTTTATATCAGACTAAAATTTTCCAGTATTTTTTCTCTTTTCCTACCTTAACTACAATATTTTACCATCTTTTCATTTCTAAGTTTCTTCCTTTCTGACTTTCATGTTTCTACAATAACATGTCTTAGATGTATTTTTCACTTCCAGATTCCCTTCAACATATTCAATTTAATTTTGGGAGATATACAAGATACGATTTTGTTTTGTGTTTTTTGTTTTCTTTGCCTCATTTTGTTCTACAATAGTGGAAGTTAATACCTTCTAAACCATGACCAGCATGCACCCAGAACCAAGTGGAATACCATGCTGGTTCATTCTGTGAGATTATATTCTCTCTTAATTCCTCTTCTGCCCCTCTCACATATATTGTTTCTGTGTTGGTGGTCAATGTTGGGCCTTTCTACAAGTATTGCTGGTTTATACAAATTTGGGACTGAACATCTTTGGACATACAGAACTTAATACACTCAGAACCAAGAGGATCACCTCAGTAGACTACATTCTCCGTCCACTACAACTTAAATACCACAAATTCCCAGTACCCCCCCTTCGTTTTTTATTCTCTTTATTTTTCTTTCTCTCTTTTTCCTTTTTAATTATCTTTTTTTTTTTTTTCTATTCTTTGGGATTTTTGGCATATTGTTTTTTACTACATTGTTTTAAAATTTGTTTTTCACCTTAGTGGTCCTTTTGTTTTATTTGGTTCTGGTCTTTGTTTTCTTTTTCGGGTCTCTGACCTCGTTAGAATCATCTAGGGTGAAATTTACTTAGGTCATGGTTGATTTTCTTGACTCAGCTCACTCATACAGCCAGTCTGCACTGAGCAAAATGACTAGAAGGAAGAATTCACCACAAAAGAAAGAACTGGAAACAGTACTCTTTGCCATAGAGCTATAGAATATGATTCGATGTCAGAAAGCCAATTTAGAAGCACAATTATAAAGCTACTGGTGGCTCTGGAAAAAAGCATAAAGGACTCTAGAGACTTTGTTACTGCAGAAATTAGATCTAATCAGGCCAAAATTAAAAATAGATTAAATGAGATGCAATCCAAACTGGATGTCCTAACGAATAGGGTTAATGAGGTGGAAGAAAGAGTGAGCGACATAGAAGACAAGTTGATGGAACGGAAGGAAGCAGAGGAAAAAAGAGAAAAACTACTAAGAGCTCATGAGGAAAGGCTTAGGGAAATAAATGATAGTCTCAGAAGGAAGAATCTACATATAATTGGTGTTCCAGAATCACCAAGAAAGACAGAGGGCCAGAAAATGTATTTAAACAAGTCATAGCTGAGACTTCCCTACTTTGGGGAGGGAAACAGGCATTCAGATCCAGGAAATAGATTCCCCCCATAAAATCAATAAAAAACACTCAACACCTCGACATTTAATAGTGAAACTTGCAAATTCCAAAGATAAAAAGAGGATCCTTAAGGCAGCAAGAGACAAGAAATCTCTAACTCTTATGGGGAGAACTATTAGATTAACAGCAGACCTCTCCACAGAGACCTGGCAGGCCAAAAAGGGCTGGCAGGATATAGTCAGGGTCCTAAATGAGAAGAACCTGTAGCCAAGAATACTTTATCCAGCAAGGCTCTCATTCAGAATAGAAGAGATAAAGAGCTTCCAAGATAGGCAGAAACTGAAAGAATATGTGACCACCAAGCCAGCTCTGCAAGAAATATTAAGGAGGATTCTGTAACAGAAAGAAGAAGTCCAAGGGAACAATCCACAAAAACAGGGACTGAATAGGTATCATGATGACACTAAATTCACACCTCTCAATAGTAACTCTGAACGTGAATGTGCTTAATGACCCCATCAAAAGGCGCAGGGTTTCAGACTGGATAAAAAAGCAAGACCCATCTATTTGCTGTCTACAAGAGACTCATTTTAAACCTAAGCCTGAAAATAAAAGGTTGGAGAACCATTTACCATTCAAATGGTCCTCAAAAGAAAGCCAGGGTAGCCTTCCTTATATCAGATAAATTAAAGTTTATCCCGAAGACTGTACTGAGACATGAAGAGGGGCACCATATCATACCTAAAGGATCTATCCAACAATAGGACCTAACAATCATCAATATTTATACCTTGAATGTTGGAGCTGCCAAGTATATCAGTCAATTAATAGCGAAAGTTAAGACATTCTTAGATAATAATACACATGTACTTGGTGACTTGAATGTAGCGCTTTCTGCAATCGACAGATCTTCTAAGCAAAACACCTCCAAAGAAATAAGAGCTTTCAGTCATACACTGGACCAGACAGATTTCACAGATATTTACAGAACTTTACATCCAAACGCAACTGAATACACATTCTTCTCAAGTGCACATGGAACTTTCTCCAGAATAGACCACATACTGGGACACAAATCAGGTCTTAATTGATACCAAAAGATTGGGATCATCCCCTGCATATTCTCAGGCCATAAAGCTTTGAAATTAGAACTAAATTACAAGAAGAAGTTTGGAAGGATTTCAAGCACGTGGAGGTTAAGGACCATCCTGCTAAAAGATGACAGGGTCAACCAGGAAATTAGAGAAGAATTAAAAAGATTCATGGAAACTAATGAGAATAAAGATACAACTGTTCAGAATCTTTGGGATGCCGCAAAAGCAGTCCTGAGGGTGAAATAGATCGCAATACAAGCATTCATCGAAAAACTAAAAGAACTCCAATACACAAGCTAACCTTGCACCTAAAGGAGCTGGAGAAAAAACAGCAAATAGATCTTACACCCAGCATAAGAAGAGAGTTAATAAATATTTGAGCAGAACTCAATGAAATACAGACCAGAAGAACTGTGGAACAGTTCAACAAAACCAGGAGTTAGTTCTTTGAAAGAATTAATAAGATAGATAAACCATTAGCCAGCCTTATTAAAAAGAAGAGAGAAAAGTCTCAAAGTAATAAAATCATGAATGAGAAAGGACAGATCACCACGAATACCAAAGAAATACAAATGATCTTAAAAACTTATTATGAGCAGCTTTACGCCAATAAATTAGGCAATCTAGAAGAAATGGACGCATTTCTGGAAAACCACAAACTACCGAAACTGGAACAGGAAGAGATAGAAAACCTGAACAGGCAATAACCAGGGAGGAAATTGCAGCAGTCATCAAAAACCCCCCAAAACAACAGTCCAGGGCCAGATGGCTTCTCAGGGGAATTCTGTCAAACATTTAAAAAAGAAACCATACCTATTCTACTAAGGTGTTTGGCAAGATAGAAAGAGACAGAATACTTCCAAACTTGTTCTATGAGGCCAGCATCACCTTAATTACAAAACCAGACAAAGACCCCACCAAAAAGGAGAATTATAGACCAATATCCCTGATGAACATGGATGGAAAAATTCTCAACAAGAAACTAACCAATAGGATCCAACAATACATTAAGAAAATTATTCACCATGACCAAGTAGGATTTATCCCCGGGACACAAGGCTGGTTCAACACTCGTAAAACAATCTGTGTGATTCATCATATCAGCAAGAGAAAAACCAAGAACCATATGATCCTCTCATTAGATGCAGAGAAAGCATTTGACAAAATACAGCATCCATTCCTGATCAAAACTCTTCAGAGTGTAGGGTTAGAGGGAACATTCCTTGACATCTTAAAAGGCATCTACGAAAAGCCCACAGCAAATATCATTCTCAATGGGGAAGCACTGGGAGCCTTTCCCCTAAGATCAGGAACAAGACAGGGATGTCCACTCTCACCACTGCTATTCAACATAGTACTGGAAGTCCTAGCCTCAGTAATCAGACAACAAAAAGACATTAAAGGCATTCGAATTGGCAAAGAAGTCAAACTCTCCCTCTTCGCTGATGACATGATACTCTACATAGAAAACCCAAAAGCCTCCACCCCAAGATTGCTAGAACTCATATAGCTATTCGGCAGTGTGGCAGGATACAAAATCAATGCCCAGAAGTCAGTGGCATTTCTATACCCTAACAATGAGACTGAAGAAAGAGAAATTAAGGAGTCAGTCCCATTTACAATTACACTCAAATGCATAAGATACCTAGGAATAAACCTCATCAAAGAGGTAAAGGATCTATACCCTAAAAATTACAGAACACTTCTGAATGAAATTGTGGAAGACACAAAGAGATGGAAAAATATTCCGTGCTCATCATTTGGAAGAATGAATATGGTGAAAATGTCAATGTTACCCAGGACAATTTACACATTTCATGCAATCCCTATCAAAGTACCATGGACCCTCTTCAGATATTTGGAACAAATTATCTTAAGATTGGTTTGGAATCACACCATCTCCAGAGACAACGCCAAGAACACACTGTATCTGCAGATGAACAGCCTGAGAGCCGAGGACACGGCCGTGTATTACTGTGCAAGTGACACAGTGAGGCGACCTCAGTGTGAGCCCAGAACAAACCTCCGTGTAGAAGGGGATCAGGACCACCAGGGCATGCACACTCATCACTTCTGTCTTGAAGGCCCAGGAGCAAGTGCAGATGGAAGTTCTGGGCATGTTTTCTGTCAGGGCCTGGGTTTCCTCTACATCGAGCAGTTTCCCCCAGGGAGCCTCTATTTTTTGGATTATATTTTTATTGCAGTTCAATTTGGCAACATATATCACCCAGTGCTCAGGGGGCCTCTGTTCACACCAGATTCTGTGTGTACCAATGCAGTGTCTCACTTGATAATTTGTTTCATGGAAAAAAAAAAAAACTATTCTTATATGCACACACACACAAAAAAAGATTGGTGTGGAATCATAAAAGATCCCGAATAGTCAGGGGGAATACTAAAAAAGAAAACCGTAGCTGGGGTTATCACAATGCCAGATTTCAAGTTGTACTACAAAGCTGTGGTCATGTGTGGTACTGGCACAAAAACAGACACATAGACCAATGAAACAGAATAGAGAATTCAGAAGTGGACCCACAACTTTATGGCCAACTAATGTTTGACAAATCAGGAAAGACTATCCACGGGAAAAAAGACAGTCTCTTCAATAAATGGTTCTGGGAAAATTGGACATCCACATGCAGAAGAATGAAACTGGACCATTCTGTTACACCATACACAAAGATAAAGTCAAAGTGGATGAAAGATCTAAATGTGAGGCAAGATTCCATCAAAGTCCTAGAGGAGAACATAGGTAACACCCTTTTTGAACTTGGCCACAGTAACTTCTTGAAGAAATATCCATGAAGGCAAGAGAAACAAAAGCAAAAATGAACTATCGGGACTTCATCAAGATGAGAAGCTTTTGCACAGCAAAAGATACAGTCAACAAAACTAAAAGACAACATACAGAATGGGAGAAGATATTTGCAAATGATGTATAAGCTAAAGGGCTAGTTTCCAAGATCTATAAAGAACTTATAAAACTGAACACCAAAGAAACAAACAGTCCAATCCTGAAGTTGGCAAAAGACATGAATAGAAATCTCACACAGGAAGACTTAGACATGGCCAAGAAGCACAGGAGAAAATTCTCCACATCACTGGCCCTGAGGAAAATACAACCAAAACCACAATGAGATACCACCTCACACCAGTGAGAATGGGGCAAAGTAACAAGGCAGGAAACCACAAATGTTGGAGAGGATGTGGAGAAAGGGGAACCCTCTTGCACTGTTGGTGGGAATGTGAACTGGTGCAGCCACTCTGGAAAACTGTGTGGAGGTTCCTCAAAGAGTTAAAAATAGATCTACCCTATGACCCAGCAATTGCACTGCTGGGGATTTACCCCAAAGATACAGATGCAGTGAAACGTGGGGACCCCTGCACCCCGATGTTTCTAGCAGCACTGTCCACAATAGCCAAACTGTGGAAGGAGCCTCAGTGTCTATCCAAAGATGAATGAATAAAGAAGATGTGGACAATGGAATATTACTCAGCCATTAGAAATGACAAATACACAAATACCCACCATTTGCTTCAACGTGGATGGAACTGGAGGGTATTATGCTGAGTGAAGTAAGTCAATCGGAGAAGGACAAACATTGTATGTTCTCATTCATTTGGGGAATATAAATAATAGTGAAAATAATTATAAGGGAAGGGAGAAGAAATGTGTGGGAAATATCAGAAAGGGAGACAGAACATGAAGACGCCTAACTCTGGGAAATGAACTAGGGGCAGTGGAAGGGGAGGAGGATAGGGGGTGGGGGTGAATGGGTGACAGGCACTGAGGGGGGCACTTGACGGCATGAGCCCTGGGTGTTATTCTGTATGTTGGCAAGCATTGAATACCAATAAAAAATAAATTTATTACAAAAAAAAAGCTGTGGTCTGTGTATACAATGGAATATTACTCAGCCATTAGAAACGACAAATACGCACTATTTGTTTCAACGTGGATGGAACTGGAGAGTATTATGCTGAGTGAAATAAGTCAGTCGGAGAAGGGCAAACATTATATGGTCTCATTCATTTTGGGAATATAAAAAATAGTGAAAGGGAATAAAGGGGAAAGGAGAGAAAATGAGTAGGAAATATCAGAGAGGGAGACGAAACATGAGAGACTCCTAACTCTGGGAAGGGAACAAGGGGTTGTGGAAAGGGAAGTGGGCAGGGGGTGGGGGTTACTGGGTGTCAGGACTGAGGGGGACACATGATGGGATGAGCACTGGGTGTTATGCTATATGTTGGTAAAGTGAAATCCAATAAAAAAAATATATATATATATAAAGAATCTTAAAAAAAGAGATGTGGTCTATGTATACAATGGACTATTACTGAGCCATTAGAAAAGATAAATACTCTCCATTTGCTTCAGTGTGGATGGAACTGGAGGGGATTATTCTGAGTGAAATAAGTCAATCGGATAAGGAAAACATATGGTTTTATTCATTTGGGGAATATAAAAAATAGCGAAACGGAATAAAGGGGAAAGGAGAAAAAAATGAGTGGGAAATATCAGAAAGGGAGACAGAACATGAGAGACTCCTAACTCTGGAAAATGAACTAGGGGTGGTAGAAAGGGAGGTGGGTGGGGGTTGGGGGTGACTGGGTGACAGGCACTGAGGGGGGCACTTGATGGGATGAGCACTGGGTGTTATTCTATATGTAGGCAAATTGAACACCAATAAATATAAATTTATAAAAAAAAAAGAAAAAATATAAATACTCTCCTTTTGCTTCAGTGTGGATGGAACTGGAGGGTATTCCAGTGGAGTAAGTCAGTTGGAAAAGGAAAACATGGTCTTACTCATTTGGAGAATATAAAAAATAGTGAAAGGGAATAAAGGGGAAGGAGAGAAAATGAGTGAAAACATCAGTGAGGGTGACAACATGAGAGACACCTAACTCTGAGAAACGAGCAGGGGGTTGTAGAAAAGGAGGTGGGTGGTGGGTTGTGGTGACTGGGTGACCGGCACTGAGGGGGCCACTTGACGAGATAAGCACTGGGTATTATGCAGTATGTTGGCAAATTGAACTCCAATTAAAAAATTAAAAAAACAAACAAAAAAACAATGGTATTCAGCAACACCTCTGACCTGGAGGGAGTTTTAGGTATTCCTCTGCCATTTGGTGGACCTTCTAGGGTAGTGAATGGGTTTCCATCAATTTTAGTCTAGTTGTCCTTGTATCTGCAGCTTTTTTCTGTGTCCTACGGCTGGCAAATCTTGAGGGACCAAATTGGTCCCTCAGTACTCTGTCTCCCCACTGCACAGCATTTGGAGTCAGGTTCCTGTCATGACCATGTTTCTGTCTCTCCTACCCCTCTCTGTATGGTTCCTCTGTTGTTTGTTGTTCAGTCAGCCCTCAGTTGTTTGTCAGGAGGAAGTGCTCCATATGTAGGTGTACTTTTGGTGTGTTTGTGGGAGGAGGGAAGTTCAGAGTCATCCTATACCACCATCTTGGATGCCTCTCCCCTTTAGTTTTTTTTTTTTTTTTTTTTTAATTTTTTTATTTTTTTTTATTTATGATAGTCACAGAGAGAGAGAGAGAGAGAGAGAGAGAGAGGCAGAGACACAGGCAGAGGGAGAAGCAGGCTCCATGCACCGGGAGCCTGATGTGGGATTCGATCCCGGGTCTCCAGGATCGCGCCCTGGGCCAAAGGCAGGCGCTAAACTGCTGCGCCACCCAGGGATCCCCTAGTTTTTTTTTTTTTAATAATAAATTTATTTTTTATTGGTGTTCAATTTGCCAACATACAGAATAACACCCAGTGCTCATCCCGTCAAGTGCCCCCCTCAGTGCCTGTCACCCAGTCACCCCCAACCCCCGCCCTCCTCCCCTTCCACCACCCCTAATTCGTTTCCCAGAGTTAGGAGTCTTCATGTTCTGTCTCCCTTTCTGATATTTCCTACCCATTTCTTCTCCCTTCCCTTCTATTCCCTTTCACTATTATTTATATTCCCCAAATGAATGACAACATATAATGTTTGTCCATCTCCGATTGACTTATTTCACTCAGCATAATACCCTCCAGTTCCATCCACGTTGAAGCAAATGGTGGGTATTTGTCATTTCTAATGGCTGAGGAATATTCCATTGTATACATAAACCACATCTTCTTTATCCATTCATCTTTCAGTGGACACCGAGGCTCCTTCCACAGTTTGGCTATTGTGGACATTGCTGCTAAAAACATCGGGGTGCAGGTGTCCCGGCGTTTCATTGCATCTGCATCTTTGGGGTAAATCCCCAGCAGTGCAATGCTGGGCTGTAGGGCAGGTCTATTTTTAACTCTTTGAGGAACCTCCACACAGTTTTCCAGAGTGGCTGCACCAGTTCACATTCCCACCAACAGTGTAAGAGGGTTCCCTTTTCTCCGCATCCTCTCCAATATTTGTGGTTTCCTGCCTTAATTTTCCCCATTCTCACTGGTGTGAGGTGGTATCATTGTGGTTTTGATTTGTATCTCCCTGATGGCAAGTGATGCGGAGCATTTTCTCACGTGCGTGTTGGCCATGTCCATGTCTTCCTCTGTGAGATTTCTGTTCATGTCTTTTTCCCATTTCATGATTGGATTGTTTCTTTGGTGTTGAGTTTAATAAGTTCTTTATAGATCTTGGAAACTAGCCCTTTATCTGATATGTCATTTGCAAATATCTTCTCCCATTCTGTAGGTCTTTTAGTTTTGTTGACTGTATCCTTTGCTGTGCAAAAGCTTCTTATTTATATAGATGATCATTATTTGCAAACAGTTTTATCTCCTGTCAAATTTTTTTTTTTTAAGAGTTATTTATGTATTCATGAGAGACACAGAGAGGAGATACAGGCAGAGGAAGAAGCAGGCTCCCTGCAGGGAGCCCATTGTGGGATTCTATCTCAGATCCTGGGATCACATGCTGAGCGGATGGCAGATGCTCAACTGCTGAGCTACCCAGGCATCCCAGTCCTGTCAATTCTTGTATCTTGTATTTTCTTCGCAACACATTAATAGTGTCTGTTCTGGCCAGGCCTTTAGTCTGAAGAGAAAGCATCAGCAGTGAGAGCAGGTTTCCTGGATTTGTTCTTCTGAGAGGGTTACACCTGAAATTCCTCCATTAAGTGTGATGGGTTTTGTTATAGGTTCTGGGTATGTGGCCTTTATTGAGTTAAGACAGTTCTATTCCTGTTTTTCCAAGAGTCTTTAGTCATGAATATTAAACTTTATCATATATTCTTCTCTGTGAGATAATCCTATACTTTTTCTTTTTTGTTCTATTTCTACATTGATAGATTTTGTGATAGTGAATCATCTTTGAATTCCTGAATAATGATTCTCTTATTAATGATTAATGAATTAATGATTCTCTTATTAAAGTAGTAAAAACTTCTTTTTTAAAAAAAATAAGCTCTATGCTTAATGTAGGGCTCGTGCGAACTCACGACCCTGAGATCGAGAGTCACATGATCAACAAACTGAGCCAGTCAGGTGCCCCTAGGTTAGCTGTTTTTAATTTAGGATTTTTCATTTTTATGTCATTTATTACTGCTTCTTATCTGGTTTAGAAGCAAATTTATATTAGCTTTATAATTCATTTAGTTCTTTAAAGCTTCGTCCCAGTCCTAAGGGTTTGGGGGGATTCATGAGAACATCTTTGATTACCATTTCAATTTCTTTAATGATTATTGAACTACTTGAATATACTGTCTGTGTTTTCTTATTCATAGATCATTTAAAATAGAGTAATTTTTTCTTTATAGCCAATGATATTTAAATTTTGAATATACATTTTGTGTGTGTGTGTATACACACACATTCTAAAGAGCTTTTTTCTGTTCTTAAGGATTCTTTTAATTTAACTTTTGTTAACATACAGTGCAATATTGGTTTCAGGAGTAGAATTCAGTGATTCATTACTTACATACAACACCCAGTGCTCATCACGAGTGCCCTTTTTAATACCCATCACCCTTCTATAGAGCCCATCCCCAACTCCTTTCATCAGTCCTCAGTTTATTCTCTATCATTAAGTCTCTTATGGCTTGTTTCCCCTCTCTCCTTTTTTTCTTTTCCCCCTTCCCATATGCTCATCTGTTTTGCTTCATAAGAGTGAGATCATATGATATTTGTCTTTCTCTGATTTATTTCACTCAGCATAATGCACTCTGGCTCCATTTATGTGGCTACAAATGACAAGGTTTCATTCTTTTTGATTACTGAGTAATACTCCATTGTGTATGTATACCATATCTTCTTTATCTGTTCATCAGTCGATGGACATTCGGGCCCTCTCCATGGTTTGGCTGTTGTTGATAATGCTGCTATAAACACTGGAGTATATCTATCCCTTTGAATCTGTATTTTTATATCCTTTGGTCAAATACCTAATAGTGCAATTGCTGGATCAGAGAGTAGTTCTGTTTTTAACTTTTTGAGGAACCTCCATACTGTTCTCCAGAGTGGTTGCACCAGTTTGCATTCCCACCAACAGTGTAGCAGGGTTCCCCTTTCTCTGCATCCTCATCAACACCTGTTGTTTCTTGTTTTGTTAATTTTAGCCATTCTGACAGGTGTGAGGTGGTATTGTGTTGTGGTTTTGATTTGTTGAGTGACGTTGGTGATGGTGAGTGACGTTGAGCATCTTTTCATGAGGCTGTTAGCTGTCTGGATGTGTTTTTTTGTGGAAATGTGTCTATTCATGTCTTCTGCCCATTTCTTAACTGGATTATTTGGTTTTTTGGGTGTTGAGTTTGGTAAGTTAAAGGGCTTTTTTAAACTGCATATTTGAATGGAGTCGTAAATCCAGAATTTTGGGATAGCTGCTCAAGTATTTTTTGTTAACTCTCATAACTTAAACTTATTAAATATTCTTCTAGTAGATGAGATAGATGGCCAGAGTTGGCTGGAACAGCATGTGGTTCATCAATACTGGACAGCCAGATCCTCAAGATTTCCTCATAGTTTACATTTGTACTCCAATTTAGCCGCTGTCTGGTAAGAAGCTAAGTTTTTCACTTAATGTGTTAATTGGAGAAACTTTGATTTTTTAATATTTGCTGTTGATTTGTGGTTTATATCAAATACTTCCCTGAAATTTAAACTTGTTTTTTTTTAACAATTCTAATTGAACATAGTTTTCAGTTATTTATTTTAAAAATGAAGTTATTATTTAATTATAGTCTGGTTTTTTTTATTTATTTTCAAAGCTAATGGATTGGTATGAATTAGCCCATTTGATTTCTGTTTTAATGCACTTATTGCAAAAGTACAGTTACTATTTTTCTAAAACAGTGCATAGTTTTAAACACTTGGTTAAATCAATAATGAATATAATAATTGGAATTGTTCTGAAAATACTTCTGAAAGAATTATAATTGACATGTAGAAATGAGTATGGAGGGCATTTAAAGCATGTTTTTTGTTTATTGATTACTGGTTAAATTACCACCTAATGCATATGTTACTAAACATAATTTTACTTCATGAGAAACGTTTACATTAACATTTGATGTTTGCTATCTAATAGGGACCAACACTTGTATAGCAGTGACCCGTTATATGTTCCAGATGACAGAGTTTTTGTTACTGAGACACAGGTTATTCGGGAAACCTTATGGTAAGACCTATTAAACTAATTAATAGTGTAGAAGACTTTGTTACTGAGAAGCAGAATTTTGGTTTTTTAAGGAAAAGTATTCATGGTTTTTTTCACATTCATACTAGAAACAGGCCATTAGGTTTAACCCAAAACTGTTTCTAGGAGGCACCTAAGTGTAAATGGGGGGACTCAGGAAACCCAAACTTCAAATTTGATTGTGGAGATTGTGGGAATTTGATATGTTTATTTTTTTTTTTATCTTAAATCATTTAGTATGCTATTTAATTAGATTAAACCGTCTTTTTTTAATTACTGAGTTCAAAGAAAGGCTCCTAGTTTGCTGCTAACTGCTCTTAATAGGCAGAGTATGTCAGTGAGATCCTGTTTCTTCTACCTGGAAACCAGGAACCTAAGAATTTAGATTGTGGAAAAAAAAAAGAATTTAGATTGTGTTCCCATAAAAATGAAAATGAGAAATGCAGCATGTAGTGCTGATACTACTGAGATTTTCAGGTTTTGATCCTCTGCCACAAAGTATAATATTGACATTCTTAAAAATGGGAAGACTTATTTAGGCCATCACACAGATGAGGAAATGCTTTGACAACGCTGTCTTGACTTCTAAGATGATGTTGAAATATCTTGAGTCTTATGGTAATCAGATAAAAAGATTGATGCCTTCTGTTTTCTAATTATCTGCTCTCTTTGCCCCAAACCCCCAATTCTGAATCTTTCATTAAAATTTTTTAAGCAGTGTTTGCAATGACAAGGATGGAGCTAGAGTGTATTAGGCTAAGTGAGTAAGTCAGTCAGAGAAAGACAAATACCATATGATGTCATTCATTTGGGGAAATTTAGGAAACAAAACAGATGAATGTGTGGGAAGTGAGAAAATAAGAGAAGGAGAAAGGGGGAGGCAAACCAAAAGAATTCTTAACAGTAGAGAACAAACAGGATTGATGGAGGGATGTGGGTGGGGATGGGCTAATAAGGAAGGCACTTGTTATGATGAGTGCTGGTTATTATATGCAAGTAATGAATCACTAAATTTTACTCCTGAAACCAATATTATACTATATGTCAGCTAATTAAAATTTAAATAAAAATTTAGAAGAAAATATTTTTTTAGGCATTACTGTAATGAATATTTTTGTAGGCTTATCTCTTTTATTTCATTTTAGGTTACTTTCAGGGGTGAAAAAGCTCTTTATATTTCAGTTGATAGATGGAAAAGTAACTGTGAGAAACAGTGTTACAGTAACTCATTTGACACATGTAAGTTATTTGTATTTATTGTAATTAAAATTAAATAATAGGATTTAAATCTTTTTTTTAAGATTTTTAAAATTTATTTATTCATGAGAGACAGAGAGAGAGAGGGGCAGAGACATAGGCAGAGAGGAGAGAGAGACAGAGACACAGGCAGAGAGAGAAGCAGGCTCCATGCAGGGAGCCTGACGTGGGACTTGATCCCCGGTCTCCAGGATTATGCCCTGGGCTGAAGGCGGCACTAAACCACTGAGCCACCCGGGCTGCCCAAATAATAGAGTTTATGTAAACCATAGTTCTGTAACTTTAAACCATTTTGCAGTATCAAAATTAATTATTAAATGTACTTGAGATCCAAAAGGCAAAATTAAATTGTGCATGTTTACAGTGCTAGAGAATTCTTTAATAGTTTGTTATATTCACATTTAGTTTCAATTTATGTTTTCTCCTTTTTATTTCTGTCAATTCTGTATTGGGAAGCTGTGTACTATAAATTTTTTATTTGTAGTACATTTACTTACATTATATGTGTTTTTAAAAAGTGTAAGCCACAATTCTGTATTCTGTAGAAATTAATGCTTACATTGTTATTCATTTTGTTATTCATTGTTGTCTACTAAGCACACTGTTTAAAACAGTGACCCAAAAAAACCAGTCGTGAAATAAATATTTTAGTGAACGAATATGTATTTGAATGTTTATTAAGGACTTCAAATGTTTGCGGTTTGCTTCTATTATAGAGTTGTTTACGATCAGTGCTAGAACAAATAGCAGCATATGGCCAGGTTGTATTTCGACTCCAAGAGTTCATCGATGAAGTCATGGGGCATAGCTCCGAAGGCATGTTACCTGGAAATGGTTCTCTTCCCAAGAAGTTGACTGAAGCTCCCTTTAGGACATACCAGGCTTTCATGTGGGCCCTATACAAATACTTCATTAGTTTCAAAAAGGAACTTACAGACATTGAGAAGTACATCATCAATAATGGTATTTAAATATCCTTCCTTTTTACTTCTAAGACACATAAGTCATATTTAGAATGCCATCTAGGTTATTAAATTATTACAAAGTTTGTAAATTCTATGACAAGTAATATTCATGATCATTTTAAATCATTTTAAATTTGTATTAAACCATTCATTCTCTAAAAATCCAAATAGTACAGAAAGTTTACAGTGAAAATTATTCTTCCTGTGCAAGTTCTCTAGCCAAGTACTCAGTTCCCTTCCCCAGAGACAACCAAGTCATAGGTTTCTTTTGCATTCTTCCAGAAATAATATATATTTTTTGAGATTTTATTTATTTATCATGAGAGACACAGAGAGAGAGACAGAGACACAGGGAGAGGGAGAAGCAGGCTCCATGTAGGGAGCCCGATGTGGGACTCCATCCTGGGATTCCAAGATCATGCCCTGGGCTGAAGGCAGGCTCTCAACCACTGAGCCACCCAGGCATCCCCAGAAATAATTTAAATACATGCAAGCAATACATATTCATATATACATACCTACTAGTCTGTTAACTTCTCCCTTCAAATTATTATTTTTTCTTTTTTTTAGATTTTTTTTTTAATTTATTTATTCATGAGAGACACAGAGAGAGAGGCAGAGACCTAGGCAGAGGGAGAAGCAGGCTCCATGCAGGGAGCCCGATGTAGAACTCGATCAGGGACTCCAGGATCATGCCCTGGGCATGAAGGCAGACGCTCAACCACTGAGCCACCCAGGCGTCCCTCTCTTCAAATTGTTTCCTAATTTGGGTTTTGAGGATTATACCATACAAAAATGTGAAGAGCTTCCTCATTCTTTTTTACAAATTGAGTATTTAGTTGTGTGAATATACATTTAGGTTGTTTCTGATCTGCTATTGTCAATAGTGCTATAGTGATAACTGCTTACTTAATATGAAGCAAGCTATAGTATAAATTTTTTTTTTAAGATTTTATTTATTCATGAGAGACAGAGAGGCAGAGACATAGGCAGAGGGAGAAGCAGACTTCCCACAGGGACCCTAATGCAGAACTCAATCCCAGTACCACGGGATCATACCTGAGCCAAAGGCAAATAAATGCTCAACTACTGAGCCAAAGGCAAATAAATGCTCAACTACTGAGGCATCCCTGTAGCATAAATTCTTAATGGAATTCCTAGGTTAAAGAGAATGTGATGGCATATGTGATTTTGATACGTATTCCACATGGTTGCCTGCAATGTATGATTACCCTTGCCAACAGTGTGTTGTTAAACGAGCAATATATATGAGTATCTGTGTCCTCACAGTCTTGTTAACAGTGTGTTATCAACAGTGTGTTATCAAACAGATTTAAAATGGTAACCAGCATTTTTAGCTTCCCCCCCCACCCTCTACTTTTATTTTCAACTACTGCAAAAATATAGTACCCAGACATCCCAGGTTCCCATCACCCAACTTCCTCCAATAATTCCCACCTTACCATAATAATGGTATATAATAATTATAATAATTATAATAATTATAATATGATATGATAATTATATATATGATATGTATATGATAATTATATATATTATATATATATGATAATTATAATAATTATCAAAACTAGGAAATTGACATTGGAACAATACATTTATTGTTCTGCAGACCTGGCATGAGTTTCAGCAGTTTTGCAGGCACTTGCTATTTTGTGGGGAAGGGAGTGGTATCTTCGTGTATAGTTCTGTGACACTTTATCACATGTGACAAATATCACATATATTTGTAAATCCACTTCCATCTTCAGGATACAGAGCTCTTCCATCTCCATGAAAAAACTTATTCTTGCTCCCCTTCGTAGGAACCATCTCCTCATTAATATAATAGCCCACTGAAGTCTTTTTTATTTGCCCAGTGTAGTTTTAATTTGTATTCTTTTGTTATAATTGAGGTTGAATATCTCTATATATTTAGGAATCACTTTTATTTCCTTTCCTTTCCCTTGAACTGTGAGTTCCTTTATATATTATTTATCTTCTGAGTTTTCTTTCTTTAGAGAAATTAGCTCCTTATGATGGGAGATTAAAATCCACCACGCCCGGGCAGCCCCAGTGGCTCAGCGGTTTAGTGCCGCCTTCGGCCCAGGGTGTGATCCTGGGGTCCCAGGATTGAGTCCCACGTCGGGCTCCCTGCATGGAACCTGCTTCTCCCTCTGCCTGTGCCTCTGCCTCTCTGTGTGTCTCTCATGAATAGATTAAAAAAGAAAATCTTAAAAAAAATAAAGTGCTTTCTTTAAAAAAAAAAAAAAAATCCACCATGCCCTAGTTTGCCATGTCTTTCCATAAGTGACTTAGCATTTATATCCTTTTCTGAATGCAGATATTCTTCCTTGCTAAAGGGTTTGAGTTTTTGATATTTTGCAGACACTACAATAACTCTTGCAATAGTGGTGGACAAGTTGTCACCTCGACTGGCTCAACTCAAAGTTCTTCACAAAGTATTTAGTACTGGAGTAGCAGAAGTTCCACCTGACACTCGAAATGTTGTTCGGGCATCTCATCTGCTCAACACCCTGTACAAGGCCATTCTTGAATATGACAATGTTGGAGAAGCCTCTGAGCAAACTGTATGTAAGACCTTTATCCTAAGTTGTGTGACTCCCTTCTGTTCAGCCAAAGTAGTGGTAGATAGCCTGTCATAGCTCTTTGTAAAAATACTGCTTAAATCATGGTGTGTCATACAGTTGTTCAGAGTTTTGTTTTGTTTTGTTTTGTTTTAAAGATTTATTCATGAGAGACACAGAGAGAGAGATAGGCAGAGACACAGGCAGAAGGAGAAGCAGGCTCTATGCAGGGAGCCTGATGTGGGACTCAATCCCGGGACTCCAAGATCACGCCCTGGGCCAAAGGCAGGTGCTAAACCACTGAGCCACCCAGACCCAGACGTCCCTGTTCAGAGTTTTTAAATAAGCTTCTAAAATCAGCGCTACAGGAAACTGGCTTCTTGGCTTTAATCACAGAGATTATGGGGAGGATGCGGCAAGGAGAAAGCAAAACGTAAAAAGCAAGATGTGAAAAACATCTAGCTGACTTATATAGATATTTGCAATTACTCTTCAATAAAAATACAGATTATATAAGGTATCTAGAGTAGTCAAATTCATAGAAACAAAACAGAATGGTGGTTGCCACAAACTGGGAAGGGAGAAGCGGGAAGATGTTTAATGGGTGCAGAGTTTCAGTTCCGCAGCATACCCAAGAAAAACATTCACAACAATATGAATATATTTAACACTACTGAACTGTACACTTAAAAATGCTTAAGACAGGGGCACCTGAGTAGCAGTTGATTATCTGCCTTCAGCTCAGGTCATGAGCCCTGGGTTGGGCTCCCTACTCAGGGGAGTCTGCTTCTCCTTTTCCCTCTGCCTCCCACCTTGTCCTTGCTCTGTCTCTCTAGTGCTCTCTCTCTCTCAAATAAATAAAGCCTTTCAAAAATGCCTAAGATAGTATTTTTTGTGTTACATGTTTTAATTTAAAATTTTTTTAATTTAAAATTTTAATACATACCATTTTAAAATTTTTTTAAATTTTAAAAAATACAACTTAAAAAAATACAAATCTAACGGAAACTATAGTTTAGAAAGCTGCAGATTTCTTTGGATACACATTTTAGGTGTTGTTTCCTAGTACGTTGATGTAACTTTGTTTTCTCACCATTTTGGTCCTGCAGTTCAGTATAAAAGTTTTATTTCTTTCAGCTATGCAATTTTTTTCCTACTGGGAAGTATAGTAGAATGAAATCATTTCTTCATTCTTTTTTTTTTTTTTTTAAGATTTTTATTTATTTATTCATGAGAGACACAGAGACAGAGGCAGAAACATAGGTAGAGGGAGAAACAGGCTCCCTGCAGGGAGCCTGAAGTGGGACTCAATTCCGGAACTCCAGAATCATGCCCTGAGCCGAACGCGGAGCCACCCAGGCATCCCTCATTTCTTCATTCTTAATGGACATTTTGCTAATATGTTTTAGATAGGGTAGCTGTTCCTCAGTTTGTACTATCCAACTTAAGACTGCTCTTGTAACCCTCTTGTAACTTTAATTCCCAAGAGAGTCCTGGTATGGACTACAGATGATATGGTCATCTTATCTTTAGGTGAGTTTTCATAAGGATTTTTATAAAGTATGTTTTAGATTTTTAATTTCTTAATTTCTGTCAAAAAGCAGAAATCCCATCACTTTTTAAAAGGTATTTCAGAGGGGTGCCTGGGTGGTTTAGTTGGTTAAGCATGTGACTTGATTTCAGCTCAGATCATGATCTCAAGATCATGAGATCAAGCCCCACGTTGAGCTCTATGCTGGGTGTGGAGGTAGCTAAAGATTCTCTCTCCCCTCTCTCCCTGGACCCACCCTTGTGTGTGCACTCTCTTTCCCTTTCTAGAAAAGAAAAAGAAAAGTATTAGAAATATTTAAACTTCATTTTATCCAGGGACAAGGAAGTTCTGAGAATTGACTGTACACTCTGCCCTCAGGTCTCGCTTCTGTTCTCTCTCTGGGTTGAAACAGTACGACCCTACCTGCAGATTGTGGATGAGTGGATCGTGCATGGACATCTATGTGACGGTGCTAGGGAGTTCATCATCCAAAGGTCAGGTCCTCCACACAGCTCGGGAGATGTGGGGAAATGCTTGCACCTCTTTTCTCTCACAGGAAAATCATACACTTTTGTTGGTTCAGGTGATGCTGAGGGAGACTAGTGCAAGTGACAGAGCTATGTTTTTATCATAAACAAGTTCTTTTGCATTTTTGTAGATGTTAGGTACCCAAAAAAAGTTCCAAGTTTTATGTAAATTTATACCTTTTCTTAGCAAATTCTGTTTTTTAAATGATAGTGCTTATGATTGGCTGATACTGTAAAAGGCACATTGCTTCCCATAAAATGAATTTAGGTAATATCAAATGGCTTCAATTAATTCCCATTATAAATTATCTGTAGGATAAAAGATATGAAAATATTACAGAATATGCCTCTAATATGGTATTTATCCAAATTAGCTAGGGGTTTCTTTGATTACCCTCCTTCATATAATATTTAATAAAGCAAGGAAAATCATAAGTCACTTGTTACGATTTCCCTCAGTTAATTGATTTTTCTGAACAGAATCATACACACTGCTATATACAACTCTCTTAACTCAGTTTTAAATTAATGCACTCTGTTTAGATGTATGATTTTTATGGATAGCTATCCATTTAACTCATCAAGAAGGAGAGCATTAAGTTCTTACAGCTCTGAAAAGGTAACCTTGTTTATGCAGTGCTCATATAAATAAGCAGAACTTCTCTAACTAAGTCACGTCTGTCATTTTGTTTTTTCATTGATCTTGCATGATAATTTTGCGAAAATAGGATTCTGGCTGTTCTTAGAGGGTGATGAGTGACTGACCATTGCATTCCAATTTAAGAAACTTTCTAGTTAGTTAAATTTTACCTATGCCATTAAGAGTATTTATCTACTTTTCTATGTTAAACTGAAGTCGGATAAACCTCTGCCCCATTTTGTGCTTCATTTTACTAATAATTGATAAAACTGTTTTGGAATGTCTGGAAAACATGCCTAAGCTAGAATAGATATACTCTTGTTTTTAAGGCTGAAAAGTTGAAATTTAAAATTCTTTTGAATCTCTATAGAAACAAAAACGTTCCGGTAAATCACAGAGATTTTTGGTATGCCACTTATACACTATACAGCGTATCGGAAAAGACAGAAAATGAAGAAAAAATGAGTGATAATGCTAGTGCAAGTTCTGGAAGTGACCAGGGGCCCTCCAGCAGGCAGCATACCATGGTGTCCTTCCTCAAACCTGTCCTTAAGCAGATAATTATGGCTGGCAAGTCAATGCAGCTGCTGAAGAACCTGCAGTGTGTGGAGAGCACCACATGCCAGGACACAGCCAGAGGTAGCAGTTTCCTTCTTCATATATCTTTCAGCATTCAGGCAGCTCTTCTCTCTTCACTCTTGTCATCCTGAGATAGATATGTAATTATTTTGTAGTTTGAAAATTATCAAAGCCTTTTACTTTTGTGGAAATTACCACTTTGATCAAATTACTACTCCTGATTGAAGAATATCCTCAATGGAAATTTTCAGCATTGTGTTTCTAATTTTCTTCCATTTCTTAATACAGTGTAGCATTTAGCTGTTGAAAACCATAAATATAAACCCCGGTGGATAGGAATTTGCTGGTTTAGTGGTTCAGACATGATCATAGATCTTGAGAAAATCTTGATATATTTATGGCCTTTTTTTTTTTTTTTTTTATAATTTAAGTAATGAAATACTTCAGGTTTTATCAACTGACTTAAAAAGACTTGAAAGTATGTATGTGACCTTAATTGTTTGTAAATTATCTTAGTTTTACATTTCTTTGTATTATTGTACTTAAGTAATATTTCACTTTGTGGAACATTTCCTTTTTAACTCAATAATAAAATGTAATGAGCTTCTAGGGTCACTGTCAGAAGTGTTTTCCCCAAAGAAATTATGACTCCAATTAGTATTATCATAGTGCTATCCACTATGGTGGTTAACTTAACTGTTAAGCATCCAGCTTATGGTATTGCTCTTTCAGAAAAAATTAGCTTCTGCTTTGAATGTTTCTGAGCTTTGCGGTTGTCTAATAGAATATAAAATTATTTAGTTCTACCATACTGTAGAAGTAAAGAAACAGGGATAGACTCTCATAAGCCAAAGGAAAAATACCAAGCTATATTAAGATAAAACTATTTAGGGCCCCTAGGTGGCTCAGTTGGTTAAGAATCTGCCTTTGGCTCAGGTCCTGGAATCGAGTCCTGCATTGGGTTTCCTGCTCCGTGGGGAGTCTGCCTCCCTCACTCTGTCTCATGAATAAATAAATAAAATGTTTAAAAAAAAAAGGATAGAACTATTTAGTATTTCTTAATGTTACTATCATTTACCAGAACATAGTTCACCATACATCTTTCTTCATGTTTCAGATGCAGAAAGAAAAAGCTTGTATACCCTGTTTCTGGAATCTGTACAGTCACGCCTTCGACATGGAGAAGATTCTACTACACAGGTCTTCACTGAGCAGCAGGCAACCAAAGAGAACCTAATTAAGATGCAGTCCATTGCTGAAAGGCATCTGGAACTGGATGATGTTCACGATCCACTGCTGGCAATTAACTTTGCAAGGTGATACATACCTGCAAGATTTTGGATGATTTAAATAGAATCTGTGCAATATTTAGTAACCATTTATTTCTGCAAGGTGGGGCTTTCCACCCTTAAAAACCTTTGTAGCTCATCTTTTCTAATGACTGAAATGCAAAAGGACATTGTATTCAGTTTGGCCTCCTTGTTTATGAAAGTCCACAGGCTTTTCGATGTGCCCTATATCCATGGGGAGTTGCCATCACTCATACAGAAGATACTTCTGAACGTCTGGGTCATGTGCAGGCATCAGACACAAACACACACACACATACCCTGCTTAAAATGCATCTTGACCCTTATGTATTTTTAGCACCCTGTTGTCTAATGGCCATTTTTCACTGCCTGCAGCCCAGTGATTAAAAAGATCTACTCAGTACTTGACCCTTAAGGAAGAAGGGTTGAAATGGCTAAAAAACTGTTTTTGTGTAAAGAATATTTTGGGGGGAAGTTTCTTTCTGTAATATTTGGTAACTTTAAAGGTAAAAATGGGACTCTGGAGTTTTGATTAAGGGAATTCTGTTGACAACAGCTCATAAAAAGAGATTCACATTTTTATCTTAAAGGTTATATTTGGAACAGAGTGACTTTCATGAGAAGTTTGCTGGTGGAGATATTTGTGTGGATAGATCATCAGAATCTGTGACGTGCCAGACTTTTGAGTTAACGCTGAGATCTTGCCTCTATCCTCATATTGATAAGCAATATCTAGAGTGCTGTGGAAACCTCATGCGAACTCTAAAAAAGGATTACAGGTATTAAGGGAGTAGTTTTGTGTTGGAAATAGGTTATTGTACTTTAAAACAGTTGAAATTATTTTGAAATCTGTATTTCAAGTTAATAGAGTAACTAACGGGTACGTGATAAACAGTTTTCTTCTGAGAGAATCAACTATCAGTGTTTCATACCATTATATTGCAAAATTTAATTCTTTGTATCTGAGACTCTGTCCTGAAAGAAATACAGAAAAAGCTTGTTGCACAAAAATGCCCATCAGAAAGTTTGCTGTCAGAGAGAAGAACATGAAATTACTTAGTAATGGATGATTAGTTCTTTAAATAATGGTACATCCATAAATATGATATAGCCGTATAAACTATGGCATATCCATGTCAAATATAAACTTTGTTTCATACAAATTATGTTTGTTCAGGGATGCCTGAGTGGCTCAGTGGTTGAGTGTCTGCCTTTGGCTTAGGTCATGATCCTAGAGTCTCAAGATCAAGTCCCACATTGGGCTCCCCACAGAGAGCCTGCTTCTCCATCTGCCTCTGTCTCTGCCTCTCTTTGTGTGTCTTAAATAAATAAATAAAATCTTTAAAAAAGAATTATGTTTGTCCAGAGTTTGAAATAATATAAAATGTTCTTAAAGCTTAAAATGCAGGATATATAATATGATGGGAAGTATATTTTTTTAACTGCATAGAAAAAAGAGCTAGAAAGAAATACCCCAAGAATTAACAGTAGAAATTCACTATGAATAGCAGGATTTGGACTAACTTCAGTTTGTTACAGTTTTTTGACTTTTCCCATCTTTCTACAATGTAATAGGAAAGTAATTTATTTCTTTCTATTAAAAACAAACATATACTATTTTTGTTACTTAAAAAGTCTTTAAAAGGTGTTAACATTTCTATTTTTTGTAAATGTAGGTTTTGTAAACCTGTTTTAAAATTAGTAGTGTACAAAGCCTGGTCCTAATCCAGAATTCAGTCTCAGGAGTGCAAGATCTTTGTGTGCTTATTTTCTGTTTAGGTTGGTTGAATACTTACAAGCCATGAGAAATTTTTTCTTAATGGAAGGTGGAGATACCATGTATGACTTCTACACATCAATTTTTGATAAAATAAGAGAAAAGGAGACCTGGCAGAATGTGTCTTTCCTTAATGTGCAGCTTCAAGAAGCAGTAGGACAACGTTATCCTGAAGATAGTTTACGGTAAAACATAAGACCTGTTAGTCTAAATAATATAAAATAATCCATGTGCAACACTTCTGCTGTGAATTCTTAGGTATGTTATTTAATCCTCACGCTATGAATTTTATGAATATTATTTTTCATATTAGAAAACTGAGGCAGAAGGTAGCTAAATGACTTGCCCACTAAGAAGGAGACGATGAGATGGAGCCAGGTAGGCTGTCAGTCTGGTGGCCTACACTCACAGGCCTGAAGTCCTTGTCCTCCAGCCAGCTGTGCTTGGCCTCCTTACACAGGAGTCTTAGGTGATGTTCTGAGACCTGCCGACGCCCGAGCTCCAGGCATCACAGACTTTCCAGCCAGCTGTGCTTGGCCTCCTTACACAGGAGTCTTTGGTGATGTTCTGAGACCTGCCGACGCCTGAGCTTCAGGCATCACAGACTTTCACTTCCACCACAGGCTGTTGGTCAAACCTAGTCACGGGTCAGCCTGCGTTCAGGGTTGGGAAATGGTTTCTACCACTTAATAGACAGTTGCATGTTTTCAAACTGTTATGGCAACCCTGGTGGTCTAGTGGTTAAGATTCGGCTCTCTCTTACCCTCAACTGTAGATCTGATCAAGCCTGTCTCAGTGCCTCTTGGTCTGTCTGCTGAACGTTCAGCTCACCCAGGTCTGTGGGTTGGTACCACCAAATCTTTGTGAATCTAATACACTGCTTGGTAGTCTTTTTTCTCTTCCACATCCCTGCTCGGTTCTCTTACTTAGCTTCTTTTCTTCGCATCCTCAGAGGTCCTTCACGAATAGCAGTCATAATAATTAACATTACATGTCATTTCCTCATAGCCGTGCTAGATTACCAAGCTACTACTTAGTAGATTATTCTAATTTCTTTTATTTTTGTGTCATTCTTTTTTATTACCTTTAATTCCTCCATAAAAACAATTTTCGTGAGTTATGTGCCCAGCAACCCCCATGGAAAACAGGGAAAGTTGTTTTTCACTATTAGCAGAAACTCATAAATTTGTTATATTTAAAGTCACAGTCTATTGCAGCTTTTCTTTTTTTGTTGCTCAGACTCCCATTTTTTACCCAAAGGCACCCCTTCATATGACCCTAG
The DNA here is from genome assembly GCF_003254725.2 of Canis lupus dingo. Classification (NCBI taxonomy): domain Eukaryota; kingdom Metazoa; phylum Chordata; class Mammalia; order Carnivora; family Canidae; genus Canis; species Canis lupus. The sequence goes on from NC_064245.1 coordinate 31,507,821, forward strand.
TAATCTGAGAGAGTATCTTTACTTTCAGAGCTAATTGGATGTGCAGGCTGGTCCTGTGCACCTCCTGCCTTAGGCTTGTGCACCTCTCCCAGAAGCACTGGGCCCATCTATTTGGTAGCTTAAAAACACCTTTATCTGGGTGCCAGAGTATTCATCAGTATTGGATTGTTAGTACTTCTGGGGTTTTTCAGTGGACAGAGCGATGAAATATGTAGGAAGAAAAAAACTAATCATAATTTCATATTGATATTTCCAATTTATATTAAAGATTAGTTTTCAACTCTTTGGTTTTCCTTTGTACTTCGTCTCTTGAGTGCTTACTAACACATTGATGTAACGAATGGTTTTTTAATTCTATAATAAGTAATAGTTCCAAAGTAATAATAGCCCACTGAGAGCTTAAATTAAGGTTTGTGATTCTTTTCTTCCTGTACTGTCATCAGAATACTGTATTTCAAGGCCACTTGGAATAATTCTTCATATGATTATGCCACCAGCTTAATATAGGGTCAAGTTCTCAAGTTCATTTGTTTTCATTTATTTCCTACTTTTAGGAATTGCTTTGTTTTTTTCTTGATTGGCTTTTGTTTCTTAATTATGTAAACAGCTGTATATGTCTTAAGTTAAAATCACTGGTACAGTGCACTTCTAGGGAGAACTGTCTTCTAGTCCTGTTCCCACCCTTTTTCTCCCTTTCCTTTAAGTAACTGTTTTTATTAGATTTTGTTTTATCCTTCAGGTATTTATTTTTTGGAATCAAAAACATGTGTCTGTATTCCATTTCCTCATTGCCTACTATACAAAAGGTAGCATGCATTGCCCACTCTGGCATCTGGTTTATTTTTCTTCTGTTACTAATGTGTCTCACATACACTCCATTTATAAGCTAGAGAGCTTGTCTTACTCCTTTACAGCTGTCTGGCTTTCCACTGTATTCTGTCATTTGTCCTGTTGGTGGGCATTTGGGTTTCTGTTCTGCTGTACGTATATGCAATGACTAACAAGTCTTGTACATCTTGCTTCATATTTTTGCCAGTGTAACTTTGGAGTATATTCCTAGAATGGAATTGCTGGGTAAAAGGGTAAATGTGTGTGCAATTCTGCTAGCTATTCCAAATTTCTCTTCATATGGGCTGTATTTTTTCTGATTCCCACCAGCAATATGTAGAGTAGCTTTCTCCACAGCCTCTCCAACAGACTATGCTGCCAGAGTTTTAGAATTTTGCTGATCTGATGAGAAATGGTATCTCCGTATAGTTTTAATTTACATTTTTCTAATTATGAGTGACTTTTATCATTTTTCCGTATATTTATTTGTAATTTTTTTTAAAGATTTTATTTATTTATTCATGAGAGACACAGAGAGAGAGAGAGAGAGAGAGAGAGAGAGAGAGAGAAAGGCAGAGACACAGGCAGAGGGAGAAGCAGGCCCCATGCAAGGAGCCTGATGTGGGACTCGATCCCTGGGACTCCAGGATCACACCCTGGGCCAAAGGCACGTGCTAAACCATTGAGCCACCCAGGGATCCCCTGTTTGTAATTTTTTTAAACAAAAACTGTATATATCTTTTCCCACCATTTCTGTTAGTATCAGATTATTGGTCTCTAATTCTCTCCATTTTTAGAAACATATTACATATGTTTCCCAAATGACATTTGTCTTTTCATTCTGCTTACATTTATAATAATTTTTTTATTATTGTTTTGTCAGGTAGATTTTTTTTAGTTTTATTATTTATCAGTCTTTTCCTACTTTTAGATTTTGAGTTGAGAGGATAAGTTTTACTTTTTCCAGATTACAAAGAAAATCACCCATCTTTTCTCCTAATACTTAGATTTTTTTACATTTAGATATTGATCCATTTGGAATTTATCCCCCTAAACACATGAGAAATAGGTCTAGTTTTATCTTTTTCCAAATGATTAATTTGTTCCCATCAGTTATTAAAAAAAATCCATCTTTCCTACATTTATTTGACATGCCCTTTATCATTAAATTTTCATATGTACTTGAGTATCTTTCTAGATTTTCCATTCTGTTTCTTTGTTCTATTTAATCATGTGCTAATAGCATCCTGTTTTAATAATAAAGGCTTTCCTGGCTATTCTTGTTTGCTTGTTTTCCCAAATGTACTTTATCATCAACTTGTCTAGCTCCACCAAAACAAAATATTTGATGGTATTTTTATATCAAATATAAAGAGATTGCATTCTAGTCATAGATTAACTCAGGAGGAATGAGCCACCTGGGGGACCTCTTTTGCTATGGCTTCCAAGCTTCCATGTGTTCTAGGCAGCTGTCTGCCTCCTCAGGCTTGCTGAGTCTCCTTCTCAATTCCAGCGTCATTGCCAGTGCTACTCCCCTGCCCTGCACAGTGCCTCTGTCTTACAACTCTCACACATCACTGCTACTCTTTCTATAATCTCCCTTGGGCCCCTTGCTTTCCACATGTCCTTGGCATAGCTTCTTTCTCTACTGCCTCAGCACTCCTGCCAGGGGCAATTCCAGTCCCTCTTAATGGTTTCAGCAATGCCTTATGACCTGCAGATCAGTACCTTTAGCTCAAGTGTCTGCTTGTGACTCCACTCAAATGTCTGGTGTCCAAAACGGAGCACTTCATTGTCTCATCCCAAATCATCTCTTGTCTCTTCTAGTTGAGCACCATTGTTCATTCCAGTGCCCAAAGGAAGTGTGTGGCTTGCTCTAGATTCCTTCCTCTTTCCTAAAACTCCTACAGCTTCCTAATTGTTCAGTCCTGCCTCTTAGATAACGTTCCCCCTTACCTCTGGGTGCTCACTCAAGAGCTCCTCTCTGACACCTCCTGACTATCTGTGTCTAAGCTTCACTCCCTTCCATTTAACCCCAACAGGGTCACCAGAGTGACTACAGTAAACCAGCAGTTCCCTCCACCAGTTATGTTCAGTCTCCTTATTGGTGCCTCATAACAGATGGGCTGAGCTTCTCATAAGAGGGCAAGCTTTTACTACCTGGCTCATTTCCTAACCCCATTTCTAGTTACATGTACCCATATAGACACATCATGTTCTCTCTCCTACCTCTCTCCATACACTACCATGTATGTATCTCCAATACATTTCAGGGATTTAGAATATTTCTGGTTTGCCAAAGAGCTGTATACTCTCCCTGCTTCACAGCTTCCTCCAGTTATGAGCTCTTCCATTTGCATGGCTTGGCAGTGGCCTGTTCTACGTAGTCCTGCTTGGCCTGGATTGGTGTAGCACCCTGACCCTGTGTCTGCTCTGGATTTGCTCTGGGCTATGAGCCTGTAGAAGGGAAGGGATTGACTTTCCTTTCACATGCTTGGCATGGTGACTGTCAAGGTATCCAGTAAGTGCCTACTAAGTACTTAGTGGATGCACATGTAATAGACTTAAAAGCTAAAAAAAATTCTAACTAGTGCCTATGACATGGAATGAATTGCCTAATTTATAAGTCACACGCTGTGCTTGCCATCTCTGGTTGTAAGGCTGCCTCCCCATCTGTATTACACTTAAACCTTCCATGGTCTGCATCCTTGTTTCATCACCTGATGCCTCTGTAATTGTGGGAGTGTTGCATCATTTCCCAGTCCACTGAGAGAACTACTCTGAGGATTTAATGAGTAAGGGCACTTAAGTGCCCATGTGGTGCCTGGTGCAAGGACATTTCCATGTACATTTGTTGCTTTCAGTTGAGAGTCACATTCAAACCAATGTTAGGAAACAGTGGATGAAACAGTGTGTATATATCTTTGCTTTAGAAACAGACCCCATTCCTATCAATAGACTTGTATATACACTCTCCAGGGCAAGGAGAGCAGTCTGCCTCCACTGCCCTCAGCAAAGAGTCTATCTTCTGAGCCTGTTGCCTGAATTTTATCAGAATTAAGCACCCAGGGCATCCTGGGTGGCTCAGAGATTTAGCACCGCCTTCAGCCCAGGGCCTGATCCTTGAGCCCCCAGGGTCGAGTCCCACATCAGGCTCCCTATGTGGAGCCTACTTCTCTCTCTGCCAGTGTCTCTGCATCTCTCTCTCTCTGTGTCTCTCATGAATAAATAAATAAAATCTTTTAAAAAATTAAGCACCCAGCCAGCATATTACCATTATATCTTCTTCCCTGACTTCATCTTTTTCCTAAATAACTTACTACATCTAAGTGTCTCTTCTCTTTCGTAGCTAAACCCATTATTTAAAAACTTTGCTCCTCTTCTAAAACCAAATTCCTATTCTGGAATATATGCTAGAAAACCTTTATTGAAATATTTGCATTCCTTTTATGAAATGAGTCTTCTTTGAAATTGCTGTGAATGTTAAAATGCTAATGGTTTTTAAAGAGTATTTTTATTTGAGCATAGTACTTTCACAAACTAAAGCTGAAATCTCTTTTTCTAGTCTGTCTATATCTTATGAAAATGTTGACACAACTAAGAAGAAACTCCCTGTTCATATCTTAGATGGTCTGACCCTGAGCTATAAGGTATGTGCTGATACACTTTATAAGAACATTGTTTTCTGTTGAAATTACAACATGCAAGTAATAGATTACTTTCTACTCTAATTTTTTGTTTTTGTTTTCATAGATCCCATGGCCTGTGGATATTGTTATAAGTTTGGAATGTCAAAAAATTTATAATCAGGTGTTCCTTCTCTTATTGCAAATAAAGTGGGCAAAATATAGTCTGGATGTTTTACTATTTGGTGGTAAGATTTGTTTTCAACAGATAAGTTATAATTGAATTTTAACCCTGAAATAAAGAAGGGGGTGATCTTTGGTCATTTTTTATGTATACATAAGTGCCCAAATCACAAGCATTTACAGCAACAGTTTTATAGATGTCAAGATTAACTTCCCTGAATGAAATACCAGAGAATTATACTACAGTCCATCTGAATTATAACAGCTTGATTAGGAATTTAGCTAGAATTGGGATGAGCACTGGGTGTTATTCTATATGTTGGCAAATTGAACACCAATAAAAAATAAATTAAAAAAAAAAAGGAATTTAGCTAGAATAAATACTCTTTAATTATACAAAAATCTTTAAAATGACCAGATATTGGGACTTTGCATTTACATTTTAATGACAGTGGTAATCAGGATGATAAGGGGAACTTTTCACTGTCTTACCTACCTTCCAGAGACACTAGTGTGCCTCCTATAGAGTGCCCTTTGCAGGTTGGTGACCATATCAGAAGTCCCATCCCTGTGCAATGGCACAGGTGGGCCTTGAGTAGATGTTCTTGCCACCTTCTCTGCTCTTTCAATCCTATATAGAACTGGCAAGTACTGCTGGAAAACCACAACTTAGAGAAGGACTTTTATGTGAACAAGATACAACTGCTCGGTTTGCACCACAAAAGGAGCCAGTAAGACAGCAAATTCATCGTATGTTCCTCTTGAGAGTGAAGCTCATGCACTTTGTGAACAGCTTACACAACTACATCATGACCAGGGTTTGTACCTGGACTACTTGTGATATATTTATAAGTAAAGAGCCCAGAGAATACTTGTAGACTATAAGTAAGAAAATAGCACATATAAAATATTTGATCATAAAATAACAAGGCAGTGGGGGGAAATGTTTTTTTTAAACATGCCACAACATGTGTAACCAGAGACTCCTGTCCATGTTGTCCAGTAGCCTCTTGGGACAGGTATATCCAGAGCTCCTCTTTTGTAATTATCTTCAGAACTTGAAATATATAGCCTTTTAAGCTTTATCAGTGGTGACAGATCTGTCCCTGGAAAATGGCTTCAAATTTTAGTAACAGCCAAAAATCTGTCAGGCTAGTATGGTGTATAAAGAGGAAGATGCAGCCAGATTATGTATTTTTTCTTTAAAAAAAGAAGCAACTGATTATGAAGTAAATGAAGCTGCTTTTCTTTCTTCCCTTTTTTTCCCCAAGATTTTTAATTTATTTATTCATGAGAAACAGAAAGAGAGAGGCAGAGATATAGGCTAAGGGAGAAGCAGGTTCCCTGCGGGGAGCCTGATGTAGGATTCGATCCCAGGATCCCGGGATCATGACCTGAGCCAAAGGCAGACTTTTCAACCACTAAGCCACCCAGTTGCCCCTGAAACTGCTTTCCTTATACATCTTAAAAACAGGTCTAGAGGAAGTTTGGAATAGGAGTTCAGATATTTGAACAATAGCAGTATTTTGGAAGACAGTACTTATTTGGGATTTAAAATGGCTGCTTTAAAAAAAAAAAACTCATTTGAACGTAAGTTCTGAAAATTCAACTTATTTGGAAGAAGTGAGGCTTTGAAGCCTGTGTTTTAGACATGATGCATATGGCAGAGGTGCTTTCTGCTTACCACATATTGGCCTTCAGAGGCAGCCTTAAACCCTTAATTACTGAGAGTAAATGGTAGGAGTTTTTAAGTTTTTACTTGTTTCTTGTTTTCTCATTAAACATCTATCTTCCTTTTAAAGAAAGATCATTATAAAAACAGTGGAACTTAAAAAAACACATAAGTTGGGGATCCCTGGGTGGCGCAGCGGTTTGGCACCTGCCTTTGACCCAGGGCGCAATCCTGGAGACCCGGAATCGAATCCCACGTTGGGCTCCTGGTGCATGGAGCCTGCTTCTCCCTCTGCCTATGTTTTTGCCTCCCTCTCTCTCTGTGTGTGACTATCATAAATAAATAAAAATTTAAAAAAAAACACATAAGTTTAATTTACCTGATAATTGTTTTTTAAAAAGTCAATGCATTTTGTATGTGGTTTGATGTACTTGCCCCTGGCCACCAGGAGCAACCTGTTAGTACAAACTAAGGCATTCATTTACTGTACAAGTGGATTTCCTAAAGAACTGACCTCCACCATTATTCTAGGATAAGAATGCCAGCCTTTAAAGAAGGTACTTCGGAGCACCTGCGTGGCTCAGTGTTTGAACTGAATTTGGATCAGGTTGTGAACCTAGGGTTCTGGGAGGGGGTCCCACATTGGGCTCCCCACAGGGAGCCTGCTTCTCCCTCTGCCTATGTCTCTGCCTCTCTCTCTCTGTCTCTCACAAATTAATAAATAAAATCTTTTTTAAAAAAGGTACTTTGTAAATTTTACAGATGTAACTATTGAAGAAAATTTGAGAGGAGTAGAAGAGGTTGATAAACAGTTTTGTGTCTAGCACACAAGTCCTCAAAGAAGTCTGCTGATTAAACTTCATCTTTCTTTTCAAGATTCTTCACAGTACAGGACTGGAGTTTCAGCATCAAGTTGAAGAAGCCAAGGATTTAGATCAATTGATTAAGATTCACTATAGATACTTGTCAACCATCCATGATCGATGTTTGCTAAGAGAAAAGGTAAGTGAGATGTCATCTGCAGATTTGGCCACTGAGGCAGGAGTGAAGCTGGCCAAGGGAAGTTGTCTATCTGCTTCGGAATTTAACACTTACTAAGCCTCTGTTCTGCAGAGTTTCAAATTTGTTACAAATTTGTGCCATATTACTAGAAATTGTGTCTGAGAGAAGCAGATGAGAACTGCATTGTGATCATCTGCACACTGCGCTTGTATTCAATTGGAAAATTCTGTCTGCAGTTGTGGAATGATACAGTGCTTTAGTCAGGAAGTGCATCCAGCTAGCAAGAATATATGGGATAAGTCCATTGGATTACTTGCTCCCTTTTGTGGATGAACTTAAATGGCCATCCCAGGAAATGGTCTCTTGCTCTATTGGTCAGCTCTGTTGCTAATATTCCCTGTATCTGATTCCAAGTGCACTTATTCATAGTCTGGCACCCTTCCATATTATACTGAAGGCTGTCATTGCACTGATGAGCTTTTTCTGTGACTCATGTAGATTAAATGAAAGTGTTGGTGTCCATGTCCAAACATAGTTATAGAGCCTGTATTTTGTCTGTGGTTTTCATCTCCAGGTCAGTTTTGTGAAAGAAGCCATCATGAAGGTATTGAATTTGGCTCTCATGTTTGCAGATGGTTGGCAAGCAGGTCTGGGGACGTGGCAGTAAGTAGCTTGTGGAACCTCTGCACTGTGACTATTTCAGCTTTCCTTTTAAAACAGGCTTTATGATGACTGCTTGTCTATGAGGGCTCACTGAAGAGTGGGGTCACAATCCTTTAGATCTGGGGCTAGAGACTGGGGCCTGGCCATTTTCATTCTCCTCATCAGGGCTGAAAGCCTTCAGGGAGCAAAACAGCGCCACCCGGTGGCGTCTGGAGCCCCTAACCCTGATCTCAACCCACTGGCAAGAGAGGTGGAATTCCACCACCATAAGGGCACCTCAACATCAGCATAGCAGGTGGCTCCACCAGAGAAGCAGCAGAAACAAGCAGTTAACACTGAGTCCACCAACCATAGAGATCTACAAAATTCAGCTCTTGGAGAAATCACTATATAGCATTGGTGATTTTTTTATTTATTTAGTCTTTCTGTTTTTTTACAGCTATTTTCTTATTTTTTCAATTCTTTTTTTATACATACATTATATATGTATATATTTTTTATCTTTGCTTTCCATTCATTGTATATTTTACTTTATTTTCATATACATACATTTTTGTTTCTTATGTTGGGATCTAGTTTCTTTTCATTTTGTGTTTTTTAAAGATTTTATTTATTTATTCATGAAAGACACAGAGAGAAAGAGACACAGAGACATAGGCAGAGGGAGAAGCAGGCTCTATGCAGGGAGCCTGATGTGGGACTCGATCCCGAGTCTCCAGGATCACACCCTGGGCTGAAGGCGGCGCTAAACCGCTGAGCCACCCGGGCTGCCCAGGATCTAGTTTCTTTTAACAAGCAGACCAAAATAATCCCAGGAGATAGTATTTTGTTTTGTTCAGTTTGTGTCTGGTTTGATGATTTTTTTTCATATTTTGCCTTCTTTTTGTTTTCTTCTGGTTTGTTATTTTTCTTATTGTTTTTCTGGTATTGTGTTTTCTTCTTTTCTGGACATAATGATCAAATGGAGAAATTCACCACAAAAGAAAGAACAGGGGATACCACTCACTACCAGGGATTTAATCAATATGAATATAAGTATAGGATAACTGAACTAGAATTTAAAATGATTATAAAGATACCAGCAGGGCTTGAAAAAACTATAGAAGATATTCAGGAATCCTGTATGGAGAAATAAAAGTGAAAATCTAACAGCCCAACTTAAAATGCTATTACTGAAATGCAGTAAAAAATAGAGCTCTAACAGCAAGGATGAATGAGCCAGAGAAGTCAGTGACACAGAAGACAAAATGATGGAGAATAAAGCTGAAAAGAAGAGAGAAAGCTACCGGATCATGAAGGGAGACTTTGAGAACTCAGCAATTCCATAAAGCAACATAACATCCAGATAATAGGGGTCCCAGAAGATAAGGGGGGGCAGACAGAAGGTATATTTGAACAAATTCTAGCTAAGAACTTCCCTAATCCAGGAAGCACAGAGGAACTCCCCCCCCAATCAATAAAATTAGGTCAGATATCAAATACTTCAACGTAAAATAGTGAAGCTTGCAACTTTCAGAGATAAAGATAAAAATCCTGAAAGCCATTTGGGATAAGAGGTCCTTAATCTACAAGGGTAAACACAGAAGGCTGGCAACAGACCTGGTCAAAGACCTGGCAGTCTAGAAAGGACTGTCATGATATATTCAGGGTTCTAAATTGGAAAACTATGCAGCTAAGAGTACTTCAAGGTTTGTCATTCAGAATAGAAGGAGAGATAAAAGAGTTTTCAGGAAGGGGGCACCAGGGTGGTTCAGTTGGTTAAGTATCTACCTTCAATTCAACCATAATATTGGGGTCCTAGGATTGAGCTCCACATGAGGCTCTGCTCAGCAGGGAGCCTCTTCTCCCTCCCCCTCTGCCTGCCACTTCACCTACTTGTGCTTGTTCTCTCTTTTTCTGTCAAATGTATAAAACTTAAAAAAAAAAAAGTTTAAAGAACAAACAAAAGTAATTTGTGAACACTAAACCAGCCCTGGAAGAAATATTAAAGGGAATCCTTTGAGCAGAGAGCCCCAAAGTAACAAAGACCAGAAAAGAACAGACAATCTACAGGGACAATGACTTTACAGGTAATACAGTGGCATTAAGTTCAAATCTTTCAGTAATTATTCTGAATGTAAATGAACTAAATGTTTCAATGAAAAGACATATGGTATCAGAATGGATAAAAAAATAAGTCCCATCAATATGCTGCTTATAAGAGAGACTTATTGTAGACCCAAAGATACCTCCTGATTTAAAGTGTGAACATGGAGAACCATTTATCATGCCAGTGGACATAAAAAAAGAAACCTGAAGTAACCATCCTTTTATCAAACAAACTAGATTTTAAACCAAAGACTTCAATAAAAGAATTGGTACACTATATATCATAATTAAAGGGTCTATCCAACAAGATCTAACAATTGTAAATATTTATGCCCCTAACTATGGAGCAGACAATTATATAAACAGTATACTGTTAATAATAACAGTATTAAACACATTGATAATACAATAATAGTAGGGGACTTTAACACCCTGCTCACAGCAATGGACAGATCATCTAAGAAGATCAAACAAGAAAATAGGGGCTTTGAAATGACACACTGGACCAGATGGATTTCAGTTTATATCCAGAGCATTTCATCCTGAGGCAAAAGAATACACATTCTACTCAAGTACACATGGAACATTCTCCAGAATAGATCACATACTGGGTCACAAATTAAATATCAACTGGTACCAAAAGATTAAGACTATACTATGCCTATTTTCAGACGACTTTAAAACGTGAACTCCATCACAAGAGAAAATTTGGAAGTGACACAAATACATGGAGGATAAGGGGCATTGCTACTAAGAAAGAACTGGGTCAACCAGGAAATTAAAGAATTTTTTTTAAAACATGGAAGAAAATGAAAACATGATAGTTCAAAACTTTTGGGATGAAACAAAGATAATTATAACAGGAAAGTATATAGCAAGACAGTACTCAAGAATCAAGAAAAGTCTCCAATACACAACCTAAACTTAGACCTAAAGGAACTGGAGAAAGCACAGCAAATAAAGTGTAAATCCAGCAGAAGAGAATAAAGATTAGAACAGAAATCAATGATCTATAGGTTTTTTTAAAAAACCATATTAGAACACATCAACGAAACTAGGAGCTGGTTCTTTGAATTAATATTGATAAACACCTAACCAGATTATAGAAAGAGAAAGGACCCAAATTAATAAAATCGTGAATGAAAGAGGAGAAATCTTAACCAACACTGAAGAAATACAAGCAATTATAAGAGAATATTATGAGCAACTATATGCCAACATATTGGGCAATCTGGAAGAAATGGATGCATGCCTAGAAACATATAAACTACCAAAACTGAAACAGAAAGAAATAGAAAACTGAACAGATCCACAACCAGGAAAGAAATTGAAGTAGTAATCAAAAATCTCCCAACAAACAAGAGTCTAACAAATAAGAGGTAAGCCTCCCAGCAAAATTCTACCAAACATTTAAAGAATTAATACATATTCTGAAGCTATTTCAGAAATTTAAAATGAAAACTTCCAATCTTGCAAAAACTCTCAACAAGATACTAGCCAATAGGATCCAATAGTACATTAAGATTATACACCATGACCAAGTATGATTTATCCCCGGGACACAAGGCTGGTTCAACAATCGTAAAACAATCAATGTGATTCATCATATCAGCAAGAGAAAAACCAAGCACCATATGATCCTCTCATTAGATGCAGAGAAAGCATTTGACAAAATACAGCATCCATTCCTGATGAAAACTCTTCAGAGCGTAGGGATAGAGGGAACATTCCTCAACATCTTAATGCCATCTACCAAAAGCCCACAGCAAATATAATTCTCAATGAGGAAGCACTGGGAGCCTTTCCCCTAAGACCAGGAACAAGACAGGGATGTCCACTCTCACCCCTGCTATTCAACATAGTACTAGAAGTCCTAGCTTCAGCAATCAGACAACAAAAAGAAATGAAAGGCATTCAAATTGGCAAAGAAGTCAAACTCTCCCTCTTCGCCGATGACATGATACACTACATAGAAAACCCAAGACTCCACCCAAGATTGCTAGAACTCATACAGCAGTTTGGCAGTGTGGCAGGATACAAAACCAATGCCCCGAAGTCAGTGGCATTTCTATACACTAACAATGAGACTGAAGAAAGAGAAATTAAAGAGTCCATCCCATTTACAATTGCACCCAAAAGCATAAGATACCTAGGAATAAACTTAACCAAAGAGGTAAAGGATATACCCTAAAAACTATAGAACACTTCTGAAAGAAATTGAGGAAGACACAAAGAGGTGGAAAAATATTGCATGCTGATGGATTGGCAGAATTAATATTGTGAAAATGTCAATGTTACCCAGGGCAATTTACACGTTTAATACAATCCCTATCAAAATACCATGGACTTTATTCAGAGAGTTAGAGCAAATTATTTTAAGATCTGTGTGGAATCAGAAAAGACCCCGAATAGCCAGGGGAATTTTAAAAAAGAAAACCATAAAAAAAAAAAGGGATCCCTGGGTGGCGCAGCGGTTTAGCGCTTGCCTTTGGCCCAGGGCGCGATCCTGGAGACCCGGGATCGAATCCCACGTCGGGCTTCCGGTGCATGGAGCCTGCTTCTCCCTCTGCCTATGTCTCTGCCTCTCTCTCTCTCTCTCTCTCTCTCTCTCTGTGTGACTATCATAAATAAATAAATTAAAAAAAAAAAAAAGAAAACCATAGCTGGGAGCATCACAATGCCAGATTTAAGGTTGTACTACAAAGCTGTGGTCATCAAGACAGTGTGGTACTGGCACAAAAACAGACACATAGATCAATGGAACACAATAGAGAATCCAGAAGTAGACTCTCAACTTTATGGTCAACTAATATTCGATAAAAGAGGAAAGACTATCCACTGGAAGAAAGACAGCCTCTTCAATAAATGGTGCTGGGAAAATTGGACATCCACATGCAGAAGAATGAAACTAGACCACTCTCTTGCACCATACACAAAGATAAACTCAAAATGGATGAAAGATCTAAATGTGACACAAGATTCCATCAACATCCTAGAGGAGAACACAGGCAACACCCTTTTTGAACTCAGCCACAGTAACTTCTTGCAAGATACATCCACGAAGGCAAAAGAAACAAAAGCAAAAATGAACTATTGGGACTTCATCAAGATAAGAAGCTTTTGCACAGCAAAGGATACAGTCAACAAAACTCAAAGACAACCTACAGAATGGGAGAAGATATTTGCAAATGACGTATCTGATAAAGGGCTAGTTTCCAAGATCCATAAAGAACTTATTCAACTCAACACCAAAGAAACAAACCAATCATGAAATGGGCAAAAGACATGAAGAGAAATCTCACAGAGGAAGACATAGACATGGCCAACATGCATATCAGAAAATGCTCTGCATCACTTGCCATCAGGGAAATACAAATCAAAACCACAATGAGATACCACCTCACACCAGTGAGAATGGGAAAAATTAACAAGGCAGGAAACCACAAATGTTGGAGAGGATGTGGAGAAAAGGGAACCCTCTTACACTGTTGGTGGGAATGTGAACTGGTGCAGCCACTCTGGAAAACTGTGTGGAGGTTCCTCAAAGAGTTAAAAATAGACCTGCCCTACGACCCAGCAATTGCACTGCTGGGGATTTACCCCAAAGATGCAGATGCAATGAAACGCCGGGACACCTGCACCCTGATGTTTCTAGCAGCAATGTCCACAGTAGCCGAAATGTGGACGGAGCCTCGGTGCCCATCGAAAGAGGAATGGATAAAGAAGATGTGTTTTATGTATACAATGGAATATTCCTCAGCCATTAGAAATGACAGATACCCACCATTTGGTTCAACGTGGATAGAACTGGAGGGTATTATGCTGAGTGAAATAAGTCAATCGGAGAAGGACAAACATATGTTCTCATTCATTTGGGGAATATAAATAATAGTGCAAGGGAATAGAAGGGAAGGGAGAAGAAATGTTTGGAAAATATCAGAAAGGGAGACAGAACGTAAAGACTCCTAACTCTGGGAAACGAACTAGGGGTGGTGGAAGGGGAGGAGGGCAGGGTGGGGGGAATGGGTGACAGGCGCTGAGGGGGGCACTTGATGGGATGAGCACTGGCTGTTATTCTTTATGTTGGCAAATTGAACACCAATAAAAAATAAACTTATTATTAAAAAGTAAATAAGGAATTTTAAAAAAAGGAATATTACTCAGCCATTAGAAATGATAAATACCCACCATTTGCTTCAACATGGATGGAACTGGAGGTTATTAAGTGAAATACTTATTTCACTGAGTGAAATAAGTCAATCGGAGATGAACAAACATATGGACTCATTCATTTAGGGAATATAAAAAAATAGAAGGGAGTAAAGGGGATAGGAGAGAAAGAGTGGGAATTATCAGTGAGGGTGACAGAACATGAGAGACACCTAACTCTGGGAAATGAACAAGGGATGGTGAAAAGGGAGGTGGGCGGAGCATTGGGGTGACTGGGTGACCGGCACTAAGGGGCCACTTGATGGGATGAGCACTCGGTGTTATGCTATATGTTGGCAAATTGAACTCCAATAAAAAAATAAATAAGAGGATGGGACGGGCAGCCCCAGTGGCCCAGCGGTTTAGAGCCGCCTTCGGCCTGGGGTGTGATCCTGGAGACCCGGGATCGAGTCCCACGTCAGGCTTCCTGCGTGGAGCCTGCTTCTTCCTCTGCCTGTGTCTCTGCCCCTCTCTCTCTGTATCTGTCATGAATAAATAAATAAAATTAAGAAAAAATATATATATATATATTAAAAAAAAAAGAGGATGGGATCTCTAATATGTACTCGTGGACTTAGAATGAAAACTCAGGCCTTTGTTAGCAAAATAAGCTTAAATTGACATCAATTAAAATATAAATACAATCTAATTAAAAGATAGAATGGTCTATTTTATACCTTTACAAAATAACTGTTAAATGCCGTATGTTTCTGTATTGTAGTGGACTAAACCCTCTGAGTCTAAATAAAGATTCATCCTTTTTTAAACAAATAGGGGATCCCTGAGTGGCTCAGCGTTTTAGTGCCTGCCTTTGGCCCAGGGCGCAATCCTGGAATCCCGGGACCCACGTCGGGCTCCCGGCATGGAGCCTGCTTCTCCTCCTCCTGTGTCTCTGCCTCTCTCTCTCTCTCTCTCTCTATGTCTATCATAAATAAATAAGTAAATAAATCTTTTTTAAAAATAAATAAATAATAAAATTCATAATTGCAGCAAAAATAAAAGTCTTACTTGCTTTGTTATGACTGTCTCATAGTGTGTAAAGCACCTTTTTCTCTCCATATCACTGTGAGATAAAGGAGAAAATAACACTGCTGCATATGCTTGTCTAAAATTGAACTGTTTCAATTTCTTCAAAAGTAAATTGTTAGAAAAATAACAGGAGTTAGGAGGGCTTAAGAAGCATTATTTGCCATTATAGTTTATGGAAATTAACTTACAGACTTAAAGCAAAAGAATGAAAAATTTCAAAAGCAACTTGAAATTTGAGTACTGACTGGTTTTTTGATTATATTAAAATGTATATAATATATATAAAATATAAAATTATATTAAAATATTAAGGATTTTCAAGCAAATGATATTGTGGCTATGTTTGAAAAAGGGTTTTATCTTTAATGTATACACACTGAAATACTTACGTCAGTATGCTGTCATGCCTCAAATTTGCTTCTAAGTGTGGTAGGGCTGGCTGTGCATAGAACTCCTAGGTGGTACATGCCTGCTGAAGCTGGATGTGGATGTGTGAATGTCCTCTGGGCTCTCTTTCTATGTATGTTGCATATTGCCCATAATAAAGTTTTGTTATTTAATTTAAAGATTTTATTCTTTATGATTTATTTTATTTAAATTCAATTAACATATAGTGTATTATTAGTTTCAGTGGTAGAATTTAGTGACTCATTATCCTCTATAACACTCAGTGCTCATTATATCACATGCCCTCCTTAATGCCCAGCACCCAGTGACCCCATCCCCCCCCCAGCATCCCTCAGTTTGTCTCTTAATGGTTTGTCTCCCTCTCTGATTATCTTATTTTTCCCTCCCGTTTTTGTAGGGTTTTATATCTTTAATGTAGTCTTTGTTTCAAAAGAAGGTATGTAAATGAAAATAAAGAAATGTGTAATGGGAAAGGGAACATCCCCAGTCATCTCAGCTTCAGAACTCAGTACCACCTAAAAGGAAGCTTTATGTCCTAATGACTTTTTCTTCAAACATTTGGAAAGCTTGTATTTTAAGGTTGGGCAGGAAATTTTGTATTTCTTTAGACTTTTGCAATTAAACTGAAGTACATCTGGAATTCCTCTAAAGATATTTTGTAACCTACTCATTAACCCTTTATATACTTAAATTGAAATTTACTTTCTTTCCTAGAATGGAATCTATAGAGAAAATGGAGTCTGATTTTAAAAACTGCCATATGTTTCTTGTAACCATTTTAAACAAAGCTGTCTGTAGAGGATCCTTTCCCCATTGTGAGTATACCATGTTAAATTATTACTACTTTTGTATTTTCTTGTAGCTAAGTCTGCATGTTATTATTTTGGTACTAATCTCATGAAGAATTAGAAATTTTTATCTATTCAAACTTGGAAAGTCCCTCAGCAGTTGTGCCATGCTTTGACTTATTTTTTCAGAATTACAATGTGGTAAGTGAATATCAGATGCTTTTATTTTTTTAAAGGTTTAGAACTATTATTAAGTAAACCAGAATAGATCTCAGTCATACCCTACTATTATGTGTAGTACGTTTCATCTGTAGAAACAGGACTAAGTAGTATCTTTGCACAGCTTTTTTTTTTCCAGAAACGTATGGGTTTAATCTCTTCCCTTTTTTTGTGTATTCTAATTGTGATGTACTAATTAAGAGTAGCTGAACATTTTTAAAAACACGTGTTAGAGCAAACATTAACCTATTTGTCCATTTTGCATTGGGTGATTGTTTCACAAAGAGGATCCATTCATAGGTTAGAACATAGCATTTTGTATGAGCTGACTCCAGATTCTATGACACAGGAGACAATCGTGATTTGTTCAGTGAAATGCAAGATGTTTTGTTTTCAGCATTAAAATCTTAAAAATGAAGTAAACCTTACTTTTTCAATTTGTATTTAATAAGCCTTATTTTCAAATATTTAAACCTATTTTGTAACCTTATTTTGTATTATTTCCACAGTGGAATCTCTTGCACTGTCACTCATGGCTGGAATGGAACAAAGTTAAATATCTTTAATGTAGTAAATACCTAAGATTGATCTTTATACAAATATAATTCCACCACATGCAGCTGAGGAATCAGAATCTCTGTTCTGATTCATTTTAAAAACTATTCTCTACTGTCTAGACAAGTAGATTTGCAGATGTTTTCTTTGGAAATTATTGGATAGTATACAAGGTTATGTATATAAAATTTTATCAATAAAGCAAAGTGTATATAAGCTGTTTATACTTATATATTTCCTACTGTAAGATACATTGTTGGTATCTTACCTTTAAATGTGAATTATGTCATTTGCAATTACTGCTATTAAAAAGAGGACATTTTAAAATCTATTCTCCTTTTGCTTGGTTGCAGAAATTCTTACATAGTTTTTCTTTGTTTCTGTTATTTTTTTACGTCTTATTTAAATTCAAGTTAGTTAACATACAGTGTATTACTAGTCTCAGGAGTAGAATTTAGAACTATTATTAAGTAAAGTAGATGGCAGAATAGATCTCAGTCATACCCTACTATTATGTGTAGCTTTTGTAACTCTTCCTTATCAGAGGATAGAGTTTTTTAGCAATTTCAAAAGCTTCCAGGAAAGTGCAGGTGTAACAGTTCAAAATACCATGTGAGGCAGACAGACGTTTTATGGGCTAAATCAAAGGGAGAAGGTAGCTGTTTGATCTGTAGAAACAGAGGACTAAGTAGTATCACTTGCTTCTAACACCCAGGGCTCATTCCATCATGTGCCCTCCTCAATACCTATCATGCTCTTTTTTTTTTTTTTTTTTTAATTTATTTTTTTATTGGTGTTCAATTTACTAACATACAGAATAACACCCAGTGCCCGTCACCCATTCACTCCCACCCCCCGCCCTCCTCCCCTTCTACCACCCCTAGTTCGTTTCCCAGAGTTAGCAGTCTTTATGTTCTGTCTCCCTTTCTGATATTTCCCACACATTTCTTCTCCCTTCCCTTATTTTCCCTTTCACTATTATTTATATTCCCCAAATGAATGAGAACATATAATGTTTGTCCTTCTCTGACTGACTTACTTCACTCAGCATAATACCCTCCAGTTCCATCCACGTTGAAGCAAATGGTGGGTATTTGTCATTTCTAATAGCTCTTATCCAACCCCCTCAACTACCTCCCCTCCAGCAACCCTCAGTTTGTTCCCTATAGTTAAGAGTCTCTTATGGTTTGCCTCCCTCTCTGTTTCCCTCTTATTTATTTTTCCTTCCCTTCCCCTATGTTTATTTGCTTTTGTTTCTTAAATTCCACAAGTGAAATCTTATAGTATTTGTCTTTCTTTGACTGACTTCACTCAGCATAATACCTTCTAGTTCTATCCACATTGGTGCAAATAGCAAGATGCCATTCTTTTTGATGGCTGAGTAATATTCCAGTATGTGTGCGTGTGTGCGCACACACACACGCCATGTTTTTATACATTTGGCTGCGCCAGTTTGCATTCCCACTAGAAGTGTAAGAGGGTTCCCCTTTCTCCACATCCTCGCCCACACATGTTGTTTCCTGAGTTGTTGATTTTACCCATTCTGACCAGCTTTTAGTTTTATTGATCAGTTCTACTGGTTTTTATTGTTGTTTCTATATCTTTTTTTCCAGACATTTATGTATTTATCTGAGAGAGAAAGTACAGTGGGGAGGAGCAGAGAGAGAGAAAGAGTCTTAAGCTGACTCTGCACTGAGCATGGAGCTTGATGTAGGGCTCAATCTCAAGACCCTGAGATCAGGACCTTAGCCTAAAACAAGAGTTTTGGCTTAACTGTGCCACCCATGCACTCCTCTATACCATTTCTTTCTGCTCTATATTCTCTTCTGCTGGCTTTATGCTTTATATGCTGATCCTTTTCTAGGATTAGGTTGTATATTTGAGACCTTCCTTGCTTTTTGAGAAAGGCCTGTATTACAGTGTACTTACCTCTTAAGGCTGCTTTTACTGTCTTTGTTTTAAAATGTAGTTTGAAAAAAAAAGTAAAATGTAGTTTGTCTGATGTAAGCATGGCTACCCCTGGCTTTCTTTTGAGATCTGTTAGTATGATCAGTTGGTTCTTCATCCCCTCAGTTTCAATCTGGAGGTATCTTTAGATCCAAAATTAGTCTCTTCCACACAGCATATCGATGGGTCTTGTTTTTTATCCATTTTGATACTTGTGTCTTTTGATTGGAGCATTTAGTCCATTTTACATTCAGAATGATTGTTGAACGATATGAATTCAGTGCTGATGTACGGGGGTAAAGGAGGACAGTGGGCAGAATGGTGTTGCCCTGCTCCCTCTATCCCTGAGCAGGGAGTTCACACCCACCACTCCTGAGGAAGCTCTCACAGAAGAGCAAAGAGTCACCTCTCTTCTGTCCCCAGCTTCCATCAGATCCCTGGCTCCACCCTGCCAGCATCCAAGCTGTCTGCCTGCCAGGTTGCACAACACTTCTGTATTTTATTTCAGGCATGGAGCTGGGTTTCAAAACTCCACCAACTTTAAAGATCCCTGAGGTGCAGACCCACATTGTTCCTCTGGAGAAGGGTCTCCCCATACTTTTGCCATCTGCCGGTTTGTCCCAGAAATCAGTTGTGACAGCACAGCCATTTGGAGTTTATGGTAAAGATCAGCAAATAGATAGCAACATGGCTTGCTGCCCTCAGCCTTTGTTCCCATGCAAGGGAATAGCACAGCCAGTGGTGCCCTTGGAGCAGTTGTACCCGCTCTCCCAAATGCATTGAAGTGGGAAATTGAGTCCTGAGACCATGGTGCCTGCTCCCAAGCCTCCACCCTCCTTCCCACCCATAAGGAACAACCCTGGTAATGTAACAGACATCCAAAACTTTAGAGTTTGTGCTCTACTGCTTAATAGTACTTGTGGTAGTCAGCCCCTTTCCTTTTCCTCCCACAATGGTTTAGGGGAAGAGTTTTTCTTGTGCAATGCCATGCATGCTGATCACTGTTTCTCTGTCTCTGTCTCTCTCTCTCTCCAGTCTCCATGATCAGGCCCCCCCTCCCATTGCAGCACCTGTAGTTCTTTTCTCCCCCAAGTCAACTCTCCACAGCTCCTACCTTCTATGATTTTTGTTATTTTCTACCCCTAGTGCAGTTTGGCTCTCTCACTCCTCAGATCAATTTCTTGGGTGTTCAGGATGCCTGGGTGGCTCAGTGGTTGGGCCTCTGCCTTTGGATCAGGTCATGATCCCAGGGTCCTGGGATTGAGTCCTGCATCGGACTCCCTGCAGGGACCCTGTTTCTCCCTCTGCCTGTGTCTCTGCCTCTCTCTGTGTCTCTCATGAGTAAATAAATATAATCTTTATTTATTTTAAATAAATAAATGTTAAATGATTTTATATTTATCTAATTGTGTTCGAGAGATAAGGCAAGTCTAGCTCCCCACCCCACTCCTCCACCATCTTAACTCCTCTCTGCAAAGGGATTTTCTTTTCTAATATTTTTATTTATTCATGAGAGACCTAGGCAGAGGGAGAAGCAAGCTGTCTAAAATAAAGGAAATACACAAAGGATAGGGCTTCAGATAATCAAATGCCATTTAGGATGTATTATGATAAACATGGACATTCCTATGTCTGATAGTGAAGATGACAAGGTGTAATTAATTTATTGATAATTATGCCCTTTTAATGATGTATTTGTTTCTTATTTGTGCTCTTCACTGCACTGTGAGATCCTTGGGAGCACGTCTGTATATGACCACGTTATGGTCAGCATCTGTCATGGGGCAAGGTGTACAGTAGGTGCTCAGTGTTTGTTGAATGAGTGAGTACCTAGCACAATGAAAAATAGATTATCTGTGTCATGAACCTATACATCTGCATATAAACCAGGATCAGAGTTCCATGTTGTATTCCAGCATATGAGAAGAAGTGCAGTTATGCCCTTGTTTTTGTATGTTGGCTTTTACAAGTCAGTCAGCTTCTTTGCATTGAATTAGGACATATGTTGAACTTAAATTTAAATTAAGTTTTCCATTTACTGGCTTGTAAATTGACTTTCTCTTTTTATTTTTTTTTAATTTTAATTTTAAGTAATCTCTACACCCAATGTGGGACTCAAACTCAAAACCCTGAAATCAAGAGCCACATGCTGTACCAACTGAGCCAGATAGGCATCCATATTTCTATTTTTGTTTTTATTTATTTTACTTTTTTTTTAATTGGAGTTCAATTTGCCAACATGCAGAATAACACGCAGTGCTCATCCCATCCAGTGGCCCCCTCAGTGCACATCACCCAGTCACCCCCACCCTCCGCCTGTCTCCCTTTCTACCACCCCTATTTCGTTTCCCAGAGTTAGGAGTCTCTCATGTTCTGTCTCCCATTCTGATATTTCCCACTCATTTTTTTCTCCTTTCCTTTATTCCCTTTAACTAATTTTATATTCCCCAAATGAATGAGACCATATAATGTTTGTCCTTCTCCGATTGACTTATTTCACTCAGCAAAATACACTCCAGTTCCATCCATGTCGAAGCAAATGGTGGGTATTTGTTGTTTCTAATGGCTCAGTAACATTCCATTGAATACATAGACCACATCTTCTTTATCCATTCATCTTTCGATGGACACCGAGGCTCCTTCCACAGTTTGGCGATTGTGGACATTGCTGCTAGAAACATCGGGGTGCAGGTGTCTTGGCATTTCATTGCATCTGTATCTTTGGGGTAAATCCCTAGCAGTGCAATTGCTGGGTCGTAGGGCAGGTCTATTTTTAACTCTTTGAGGAACCTCCACACAGTTTTCCAGAGTGGTTGCACCAGTTCACATTCCCACCAACAGTGTAAGAGGGTTCCCTTTTCTCCGCATCCTCTCCAACATTTGTGGTTCCCTGTATTGTTAATTTTCCCCATTCTCACTGGTGTGAGGTGGTATCTCATTGTGGTTTTGATTTGTATTTCCCTGATGGCAAGTGATGCAGAGCATTTTCTCATGGCCTGATGCAGGCCATGTCTATGTCTTCCTCTGTGAGATTTCTCTTCATGTCTTTTGCCCATTTCATGATTGGATTGTTTGTTTCTTTGCTGTTGAGTTTAATAAGTTCTTTATGGATCTTGGAAACTAGCCCTTTATCTGATACGTCATTTGCAAATATCTTCTCCGATTCTGTAGATTGTCTTTGAGTTTTGTTGACTGTATCCCTTGCTGTACAAAAGCTTCTTATCTTGATGAAGTCCCAATAGTTCATTTTTGCTTTTGTTTCTTTTGTCTTTGTGGATGTATCTTGTAAGAAGTTACTGTGGCCGAGTTCAAAAAGGGTGTTGCCTGTGTTCTCCTCTAGGATGTTGATGGACTCTTGTCTCACATTTAGATCTTTCATCCATTTTGAGTTAATCTTTGTGTATGGTGCAAGAGAGTGGTGTAGTTTCATTCTTCTGCATGTGGATGTCCAATTTTCCCAGCACCATTTATTGAAGAGACTGTCTTTCTTCCAGTGGATAGTCTTTCCTCTTTTATCGAATATTAGTTGACCATAAAGTTCAGGGTCCACTTCTGGATTCTCTATTCTGTTCCATTGATCTGTGTGTCTGTTTTTGTGCCAGTACCACACTGTCTTGATGACCACAGCTTTGTATACAACCTGAAATCTGGCATTGTGATGCCCCCAGCTATGGTTTTCTTTTTTAATATTCCCCTGGCTATTCGGGGTCTTTTCTGATTCTACACAATTCTTAAAATAATTTGTTCTAACTCTCTGAAGAAAGTCCATGGTATTTTGATAGGGATTGCATTAAACGTGTATATTGCCCTGGGTAACATTGACATTTTCACAATATTAATTCTGCCAATCCATGATCATGGAATATTTTTCCATCTCTTGTGTCTTCCTCAATTTCTTTCAGAAGTGTTCTATAGTTTTGAGGGTATAGATCCTTTACCTCTTTGGTTAGGTTTATTTCTAGGTATCTTATACTTTTGGATGCAATTGTAAATGCGAGTGACTCCTTAATTCCTCTTTCTTCAGTCTCATTGTTAGTGTATAGAAATGCCACTGACTTCTGGGCATTGGTTTTGTATCCTGCCACACTGCCAAATTGCTATATGACTTCTAGCAATCTTGGGGTGGAGTCTTTTGGGTTTTCGATGTACAGTATCATGTCATCTGTGAAGAGGGAGAGTTTGACTTCTTCTTTGCCAATTTGAATGCCTGTCATTTCTTTTTGTTGCCTGATTGCTGAGGCTAGGACTTCTAGTACTATGTTGAATAGCAGAGGTGAGAGTAGACATCCCTGTTTTGTTCCGAATCTTAGGAGAAAGGTTCCCAATGTTTCCCCGTTGAGAATGATACTTGCTATGGGCTTTTCCTAGATGGCTTTTAAGATGCTGAGGAATGTTTGCCCTATCCCTACACTCTGAAGAGTTTTCATTAGGAAGGGATGTTGTATTTTGTCAAAGGCCTTCTCTGATCTATTAAGAGGATCATATCGTTCTTGTTTTTTCTCTTGTTGATATGAGCTATCACATTGATTGCTTTACAAATATTGAACCAGCCTTGCATCCCGAGGATAAATCCCACTTAGTCATGGTGGATCATCTTCTTAATGTACTGTTGGATCCTATTGGCTAGTATCTTGTTGAGAATTTTTGCATCAGGGATATTGGGCTGTAATTCTCCATTTTTGGTGGGATCTTTGGTTTTGGAATGAAGGTGATACTGGCCTCATAGAACAAGTTTGAAATTTTCTCTCTCTTCTTTTTAATAAGGCTGGCTAATGGTTTATGTATCTTACTAATTCTTTCAAAGCACAATGAGATACCACCTCACACGAGTGAGAATGGGGAAAATTAACAAGAGAGGAAACCACAAATGGAGAGTATGCGGAGAAAGGGGAACCCTTTTACACTGTTGGTGGAATGTGAAATGGTGCAGCCACTCTGGAAAACTGTGTGGAGGTTCCTCAAAGAGTTAAAAATAGACCTGCCTTACGACCCAGCAATTGCACCGCTGGGGATTTACCCCAAAGATGCAGATGCAATGAAACGCCAGGACCCCTGCACCCCGATGTTTATAGCAGCAATGTCCACAATAGCCAAACTGTGGAAGGAGCCTCGGTGTCCATCGAAAGATGAATCGATAAAGATGTGGTTTAAGTATACAATGGAATATTACTCAGCCATTAGAAATGACAAATACCCACCATTTGCTTCAACGTGGATGGAACTGGAGGGTATTATGCTGAGTGAAATAAGTCAATCAGAGAAGGACAAACATTATATGGTCTCATTCATTTGGGGAATATAAATAATAGTGAAAGGGAATAGAAGGGAAGGGAAAAGAAATGGGTAGGAAATATCAGAAAGGGAGACAGAACATAAAGACTCCTAACTCTGGGAAACGAACTAGGGGTGGTGGAAGGGGAGGAGGGCGGGGGGTGGGGGTGAATGGGTGACGGGCACTGAGGGTGGCACTTGACGGGATGAGCACTGGGTGTTATTCTTATGTTGGCAAATTGAACACCAATAAAAAATAAATTATTTTTTAAAAAAAGAACAAGTTTGGAAGTATTCTCTCCCTTTCTATCCTTCGGAACAGTTTTAGTAGAATAGGTATGGTTTTTCTTTAAACGTTTAATAGAATTCCCCTGGGAAGCCAATTGGCCCTGGACTGTTGTGTCTTGGGAAGTTTTTGATGACTGCTTCAATTTCTTTGTTGATTATTAGCCTGTTCTAGTTTTCTGTTTCTTCCTGTTCAGTTTTGGTAGTTTGTGGTTTTCCAGAAATGCGTCCATTTCTTCTAGATTGCCTAATTTATATATATATATATATATATATATCTGCTCATAATATGTTTTTAAAATCGTTTGTATTTCCTCGGTATTGGTAGTGATCTCTCCTTTTCCATTCGTGATTTTATTAATTTGACTCTTTTCTGTCTTTTAATAAGGCTGGCTAATGGTTTATCTATCTTATTAATTCTTTCAGAGAACCAATTCCTGTTTTTGTTTATCTGTTCCACAGTTCTTCTGGTCTCTATTTCATTCATGGGGGTGGGGGGAAATCTCTCTATCTTCTGGATCTGAATGCCTGTTTCCCTCCCCAAATTAGGGAAGTTCCCAGCTATGATTTGTTCAAATACACTTTCTAATCCTCGGTCTCTTTCGGCATCCTCTGGAACCCCAATTAAACGTAGATTTTTCCTTCTGAGGCTGTCATTTAATTCCCTTAACCTTTTCTCATGGTCTTTTAATTCTTTTTCTCTTTTTTCCTCAGCTTCCTTCCTAGCCATCAACTTGTCTTCTATGTTATTCACTCGTTCTTCTATCTCATTAACCCTCGACGTTAGGACCTCCAGGTTGGATTGCATCTCATTTAATTGATTTTTAATTTCGGCCTGGTTAGATCTAAATTCTGCAATCGTGAAGTCTCTTGAATCCTTTATGCTTTTACCAGAGCCACCAGTAGCTTTATAATTGTGGTTCTGAATTGGCTTTCTGACATCGAATTGTAATTGAAATTCTGTAACTCTATAGGAGAGAGTGCTGTTTCTGATTCCTTCTTTTGTGGTGAGTTCTTTCTAGTCATTTTCCTCAGGGCAGAATGGCTAGAAACAAGTTGTACTGGAAAAAGGAAGGAAAAAGGGGGAAAAAAAACAAGGAGGGGTATCCTCTGATTCTAGATACTGTAAGTCCCTTGACTTCCCCTGGAGCTTTCCAGCGCTGCTTGGTTAAGAACTTGCTCTTCCCCTGTCCTTCCAGCCAAATTCTCAGGTGTGTGCACTTGGGGGAGCTGCCCCGCCCCTGCCAGGTTCAGTAGGAGCTGTTTAGCCTGTGAGGCCCCTGCTCCCTGGTGGCCTTGCTCCTCCCAGGCACAGGGTGACCCAGGAGGAATAACAACACTGGTGGCTGCCAGCTCTCCAGTTCGGAGTCAGCTCCTGCAGTAACTACTGCAGCTCCCAGTCCACACTGGCCTGGATGCCCCTGGGGGTGGAGGGCACTGGCCTGCACAGCTTACTTAGGGTGCCCGTGGCAGGAGAGTCCTTGCTGTCCTGTGTCCTCCTGGCCTCTGCCTGTCCCAAGGGGAGCGCCAGATCCTGGGCTGTGTCCCCCGGTACCTTGGGCTCTGGGGCCTGTGCTGCTGGAATCCTGCTCCTGGGGCCGCATAGCCCCCTCCATGCGTAGCCGCAGCCTGAACTACTCTCAGGACTATGCAGCCTCTTCCGCAGGAGCCACCACGTGAGCTGCTCCCAAGACCCCGCCGGGTGCGCGCTCCATCCCTTTATGGATCTCGGCCCTCAGTGTGTGGTGCGCTTTCCCCCAGGACGCAGGTCCTCTGTTAGTGACCCTGGGAACCTAGGGGCTCCACTGCCCCTCCTGGGATCCTTACCTAGATCTCTGCGAGCGCCTTTCCATCCGGGAAGTTTGGTAAAATTCCTGCTTCTCCAGGCCTGGGCTTTCTAGTCCTGGGGGCTCTTGCCCTGCAGCCTTAGCCCGGGTCCTTGCGAGTGCCCCTCCCCCGCTGGATGCTTTTTTTATTTATTTTTTTTCTGTCTTCCTACCTTGATAGAAGCGTGAACTCTTCTCACTGTAGCATTCCAGCTGTTCTCTTTTAAATCCCAGGCCGAGTTCGTAAGTTTGCAAGATGATTTGAAAGTTACCTAGGTAAGTTGGTGGGGACAGGTGACTTGGGGATCCTACTCTTCTGCCATCTTGCCCCCCTGAGCTTCCTACTTTCTATTTTTAAAGTCAAATTTATTGAGGTAAAACTTGGGGTAAAAGTTATTCTTTTTAGGGATGCCTGGGTGGCTCAGTCGTTTAAGCATCTACTTTCAGCTCAGGTCATGATCCGGGGGTTCTGGAATTGAATCCCACATCAGGCTCCCTGCTCAGCAGGGAGTCCGTTTCTCCATCCTACTCCGCCCCTCCCTCCTATTTGTGCGCTCTCTCTCTCTCTCTCTCAAATAAGTTAAATAAATAGATAAATAAATAAACGTAATTTTAAAAAAGTTATTCTTTTTAGATATGCAGGTCTATGAATCCTGATGTACCCACCACTCCCTCAAAATAGAGAACCATTTTGTCATCTCCAGAAGTTCATGCAGGCCCCTTTGTGTCAGTCTCCTCCCTGAGCCCCAGCCCTTGGCAACACCTTATCTGTTCTCTGTCATATTATGTTGATTTTCCAGAATATAAGGAACCATACATATGTAGCCATTTAGGGATGGATTAACCTAACACTGTTTTTGAGATCCATCTAGGTTGTTACAAGTTTATGTCTTTTCATTGCTGAACAGTATTTCCTTGTTTGAATTGGCGCTGTTAATTCATAGACCAGGTGATAGACATGTGTCTCTTGTTTTTGGCCTTTACAAATAAAGCTGCTATAAACATTTGTGTACAGGTTTTTGTGTGAACATAATTTCATTTCTCTTGGGTAAATGCTAGAGCTGGAATTGCTAGGCCATGTAAAGTATATTTATAATATTATATAAAAAAGAAGACAACAAAATCTTTTTCCAAAGTGGTTATACCATTCTGTATTCCCACCAGCAAAGTATGAAAATTCCAGTTGCTTTACATCTATGTCAGGTTTTAATATTATCACTTTCTTGTTTTATTTTGCTGTTTTAATAAGTGTGCAAATGGTATGTAATTGTGCTGAATTTAAATTAATGTTTTTTAGTAATCTCTACACTTGGTGTATAGCTCAAACTCACAACCCTGAGATCAAGAGTTACATGCTATTCCAACTGAGCCAAGCAAGTGCCCCTAATTGTGTTGAACTTTTTAAAATATTTACTTTTTAGAATTGAGGTATAATTTACACAGTAAATTGCACAGATCTTAAAGCTATATATGTTTTGACAAATGTAGATACTTGTGTAACAAAAAAAGCTACAGAACATTTCCATTACCCCAGAAAGCTCTCCCTTACCCTTTTCAGGCACTATGCCTGCCTGAGGCATCCACCGTTCCAGTCATCAATATACATTAATTGTTTGTTGTTAACTGTATATAAATGGAATCATATATCATGAATCCTTTTAAGTCTGGCTTCTTTTTTTTCAACATAAAGATCTTGAAATGCTTATTATGTGTGTCAGCAATGTGTTACTTTTTAAAAAATGGACTTTTATTTTTTAGGGCTGTTTTGGGTTCACAGCAAAATTCACTAAGGAAGGTACAGAGATTTCCCATATACTCCCTGGCCCTACACATGCACATTCTCCCCTACTATCAACATCTGTACATCATGTACAGAGCTATGTACATTTACTATAGTTGATGAACTTGTATTAACATATTACCACCCAAAATCCATTCTTTACATTAGGGTTCACTTTTGGTGTTTTGTTTTGTTTTTAAGATTTTATTTATTTATTCATGAGAGACACACAGAGAGAGGCAGAGACACAGGCAGAAGGAGAAGCAGGCTCCATGCAGGGAGCCCGATGTTGGACTCAATCCTGGGACTCTGGGATCATGATCTGAGCCAAAGGCAGACGCTCAACCATTGAGCCACCCAGGCGTCCTCACTTTAGGTGTTATACATTCTGTGGTTTTTGACAAATGTATTAATGACTTGTACCCACCATTACAGGGTCCTACAGAATAGTGTCACTGCCCTAAAAATCCAGTGTTCCATCTATTCATTCCCCTCTCTCCAACCCCAAATCTTTTTATTGTCTCCACAGTTTTGCCTTTTCCAGAATGTCATATAGTTCGAATCATCCAGTTGTTCTCACACCATTTGTTTAAAAACTTTCCTTTCCCCATTACATTTTTTGATATTTTAGTTTTTTAAAAAATAGACAATATAAGTCTATTTCTGGACTCTTCTATAGCATTAATCTATTTGTCTATCTTTTTGCCAGTACTTTTTGCTAGTACCACACTAATCTTGATGACTGTGGCTTTATAGAAAGTCTTGAAATCAGGTAATGAAAGTCCTATAATATTGTCTTTCAAGATCGCTTTGATTATTCTAGGCCCTTTTTATATTCCTATAAATTTTAGAATCAGCCTGTCATAGAATGCCTGCTGGAATTAATTTGGGTTGTGCTGATTTTATAGGTCAGGTGGGAAGAACTGACATTCACATAGACTCTTCTAATTCATATATATGGTATATCTTCATTTTGGCCCTTAATCTCTCTGAGCAATGCTTTATAGTTTTCGATATAAAGGTCTTATGTATCTTGTATTAAATGCATTCCTTTAATATTTTCAATGTTATATTTTATGGTCTTTTATCTTCTAATACTATAAAATTTCAAACATGCAGGAAAGTTCAAAGAATTTTATAATGAACCCACCACCTAGTTTTATCCTACAAATAAACCACTTTATTATATTTGCTTAATTAAAATTTTTCAGTTTGTTTTCTAATAAATACTTTTTATATTGACCTTGAATCTTGTGAACTTATTAAATTCATCTATTAGTTTTACTAGTTTGAGATTCCTTTGTATCTACAATATACACAATTATGTCACTTAGGAATAAATACATTTTACTTCTTATTTTCCAATCATTGTGTCTTTTATTTCTTTTTCCTGTTTAATGCACTGGCTGGAACCTCCAGTATAATATTGCATTGAAGTGTTGGGAGCAGACAGGTTTGCCTTGTTCTTGACCTTAGGGGTAAAGCATTTGATCTTTTACCATTAAGTATGATTTTTTAAAGATGTTTTTTATTAGGTTGAGAAAGTACTTTTCTATTGCTAGTTTGTTGAGAGCTTTTATTGTGAATGGTCGTTGGCTTTTTTTCATATACTACATCTATTGAGACAACTAGATGGTTTTTGTCCATTGTTAATATGTTGATTAAACTGATTTTCAAATGTTGAACCAAACCTGCTTTTCTGGGATAAATCAGATAAATAAATCTGGGATAAATATCCCAGATAGATATTTATCTATCCCAGATAGATAAATCTGGGATAAATCTGTGGTGAATTCAATTTACTTAAAGACTTGATTTCATTAGGGAATTGGGGTCTATCTTATGAGAGATGTTTTTCTGTAATTTTATTTTCTTGCAATCCCCTATAAATTTCTGTTATCAGCATTATGCTGGACTCATAACATATTTTCCATTCAGAATGATCCCAGTTTTCTGGAGCCAGCTCTTCTGGGATCAGAGGGGAAATGATTGTTTTTATTACCATGTAGGTTACATTCATCTTCCAGTGGAGTGAATAGAGCCCCCACCCCTCCACCCCTGACAGTCACCTGACTACAAAACAGTACAGGATTGGCTCCTGGGAATACAAATAGGCTCTCTGGCTTCTCACTGATCAGCCCTTATTATGGTCCTCCTC
The DNA here is from genome assembly GCF_003254725.2 of Canis lupus dingo. Classification (NCBI taxonomy): domain Eukaryota; kingdom Metazoa; phylum Chordata; class Mammalia; order Carnivora; family Canidae; genus Canis; species Canis lupus. The sequence goes on from NC_064245.1 coordinate 31,538,358, forward strand.
CCCATACCCAACCTGAGCAGGTCCTTAGTAATAAAGCAGTAGCAAAAGCTCTACAGTTACTAACTCTCTATTGGATGAGTCTTCCCTTTGCTTGGACTGAGAACCCATGCCCCAGAGGTTAGGCCACTATTTTTAAGATATTTTTTCTGGCACATTCACTCTGTCCTATCTTTCTGGTTATCAGTTACACATACCTTAGACCAACTTATCCTCTATGCTATGGATACTTTTTCATTTACAGTCTCTCTCTTCTTATAGTCTATAGTATAGACTATAAGTCTATAGTAACATGTCTATAGTAACGTGTCTTCAAGTTTATTAACCTTTAGTCAGAATGGTGCTTTAAATTTTAGAATTTCTTTTGCAGTTCTAAAGGTTCCTTTTTTTTTTATTTCTCATATCTGTCCTGAAATACCTATTTTGTTTATTTATTTGAGAAAGTGAGTAGAAGAAGCGAGTAGAGAAGGCCCGAGCAGGAAGCCCTGTGCAGTCCTCAATCCCAGGATCCCAGGATCATGACCTGAGCCAAAGGCAGGCACTTAACCAACCAAGCCACTCAGATGCCCCTGAAATAACTGTTTTCTTTGCCATGTATGCCATCTATTCCTGAAAATTCTTCAACCCACCTATAATTTTTTTAAATAAATTTTATTTATTTATTCATGAGAGACAAAGAGAGGCAGAGACATAGGCTGAGAGAGAAGCAGGCTCCATGCAGGGAGCCCTATGTGGGACTCAATCCCAGGACTTCCAGGATCATGTCCTAGGCCTAAGGCAGATGCTCAACTGCTGAGCCACCCAGGCGTCCTAACACACCTATAATTATTTCAAAGTACTTGTCTGCTAACTCTGAATCAACTATTGGTTTTCTTCTATTGGCTATTTTTCCTCAATTATGACATTTTTTTTATATGTGTCATACTTACATGTCTTTAGGTTTTGAGATTTTATTCTAGATGTCTATAAAAGAACATTGGACACTGTAGTATAAGATTGTTTTCCCAGAGAATACAAGTCTGTCCTTGCAATATTGTGATTTATAACAAGAAATACATATATTTGGTCTTTGTCCTATCCCTGGCACAGAGGTCCTAAAACCCTTGGGATTTCCTGTAATGTGAGCAATAAATGTGTCTTTTGTTATGTTAATGAGATTACTTTTGTAAAGTTCCTGGGTAACTTACCTAAGGATGAGGAACCAGGTAAGTTACCTAGGAACTGGTGTGATTAGAGGGTTGGAACTTTTAGTCTCACCTCCCAGTTCTGGGCAGGGGGAGGGGCTGAATATTGAGTTCAAATACCAATGGCCAAGATTTAATCAATCATGCTTATGTAACAAAGCCTTCTTAAATACCTAAAACCAACAGGGTTCGGAGAGAGCTTTTGGGTTGGTGAACATATGGAGGTGCTAGGAATGTGGAGTGCCCAGAGGGTACAGAAACTCTGCCCCGTCCCATATATCTTTTGTGCTCTCTTCCATCTGGCTGTTGAGGAATTATATCCTTTCATAATAAATTGGTAACCTATTAAAGGAAAATGTTTCTCTTGAGTTCCGTGAGCTGCTCTAGCAAACTAACCAAACCCAGATAGGGAGGGGGTTTTTGGAACTTCTGATCTATATCTGGTGAGTCAGAAGAAGTGACAATCTGGACTTGCAATTGGTGTCTGAAGTGGGAGTGGGGAGGCATTCTTGTGGGGTTTAGTCCCCACAAAAACTACTTGCAGATAAATAGTGTCAGAATTGAACTGGGGGGCAGCCAGCTGGTGTTGGAGAATTACTTAATTTAGGGAAAAAACACTTACACATCAGAATTGGAATATAGAATCTGAATCCTGTAGTTTGTGACAGGAAAGGATTCCTCAGATTCCTTCTAGACTTGGGTTGAATTGCAGCTGGACTTCAGCTTTAATTATATTGAATTGACCTGGATTTCCAGACTCTAACCTCCACTATCACTACCTTTTTATCTCATGAGTAATTGAAGTAGGAAGGATTAAGCTGCATTTTCAGATGCTTTTGGTTAACCTTTGGATTTAGGTTTGTTAGGGCTCCAGAATGCAATCACTCTGAGAACACACAGGACTATAGTCCCAGGTTTCTATTTACTGCCACCTTAGCAAAATTTGGGGAGGATTGGGGGAGTGGGGTGGAATTGTTGGAACAAGTGATTGATTTTGTATTTGCAATTTTCACATTCTAATCCATCCTAGCAGAACACATTGCTTGTCAGAGGCTCAACTGATTTCTTCTCATCCCAGTATATTCCCTGCACCGATGGCAGACTAGGTCCTACTGCCAACCCACACATTCACCATTCATCCATCCTAGGGTATGGAAGTTGCAAAGCCTTTCACTTTCTTATAAAGGACTTATTTCTCTCTGGAATTCAGTTCAAGTTTTCTGTATGGACAGTCTGCACTAATCCCACAGAAAAATATAAATTGTATTTTGTATTTTCTTGTAACCACAGGAGTGAAGGTCTTTAGTGTCTTTTGTATCCTAACCCAAAGTAGAGAAGTAATGTAGAAATTTTTCTTAGATAGAATTTGAATCAAGTCTCAGACAAATCTCTGATAAAAATAAGTAATTCTAGGACACCTGGGTAGCTCAGTTGCTTAAGCATCTGCCTTCTGCTGAGGTCATGATCCCAGGGTCCTGAGAATGAGGCCCTTATAGGGGTCCCTGCTGAACAGGAAGCCTGCTTCTCCCTCTGCCCTTGTCCTCCCCACCCCCCCCCCACCCACCCACGATGCTGGCTCACTCATTCTCAAATAAAATCATTTTTTTAAGTGAGTAATTGTAGATATATTATACCTCAGCATTTCAAAAAGGCTAGAACTGCAAATACCTTAACCAAGTTCTCAGCCTCTTAACAACTAGATTATGATATGACCATGTAAGAAATTTGCTTGCCCTCTGCCTCTTCTCTTCTTCCCTCCTGTGGGCAGACCCGCCACCCAGGTTTGATCATGGAAACAAGGCAGCATCAAAGGCAGTGGCAGGACAAGCCATAAGGAACCTGCATTCTGAACAACATCATGGTGTTGATCCACCCTGAACGACCCTCTGATCTCTGCACTATATACTACTTTCTTCACAGAAATGGATTTTGGTCTGTTACAAAACTTGTAATATTTGACCTATTCTTATGATTTTAAGAGTTTCCAAGGAAATATTAGCAAGTTTAAATTGGAGAAAAAGGGGTATCTGTGTGGCACAGTTGGTTAAGTGTCTGACTTTAGCTCAGGTCATGATCTCAGGGCCCTGGGATCAAGCCCTGAATCAGGCTCCCCAATCATCAGGGAGTCTGCTTGTCCCTCTTCCTTTCCATCTGTTCCTCCCCTGCTCATACTCATGCACATGTTCTCTTTCTCTCAAATAAATACAAATATTTTTAAAAATAAAACTAGAAGAATACACCGTAACCATCACCACTTAGTTTCTCTGGGAAGCAGCCTCCAAGATGGAGTTAGACATGCAGACTACCAGTGGAAAGAGGGGAAAGGTAGACTGGCCAGAGAGAAAACCCAGGATCAGGCTTTGGGCTGAAGGTAACGCTAAACCACTGGGCCACCCGGGCTGCCCAGCAATAAAATCTTTTAAAATTAATATGTTTTCATTATATGGTCTCATTTATTTGAGGAATATAAATAATAGTGAAAGGGAATAGAAGGGAAGGGAGAAGAAATGGGTAGGAAATATCAGAAAGGGAGACAGAACATGAAGACTCCTAACTCTGGGAAACGAACCAGGGGTGGTAGAAGGGGAGGAGGGCGGGGGGTGGGGGTGAATGGGTGACGGCCACTGAGGAGGGCACTTGACGGAATGAGCACTTGGTGTTATTCTGTATGTTGGCAAATTGAACACCAATAAAAAATAAATTTATTAAAAAATTAAAATGTTTTCTCTGTAATGTATGATTCTGGGTGATATAGAAAATAAAATGATGGAGAATAAAGAAGCTGAGAAAAAGATAACTACTGGATCATGGAAGAATTCGAAGGATTAAGTGATGCCATAAAGGAAAACGTTATTAGGATAATTGAAACCACAAAAGAAGAGGAAAGAGAGATGGGGGCAGAAGGTATAGTGGAGCAAATTATAGCAGAGAATTTACCTCATCTGGGAAAGGAAACAGGTATCCAAATCCAGGAGGTACCAAGAATCCTCCCTCAAAATCAATAAAAATAAGCGAACACCCTGAAGGATAATAGTGAAACCTGCAAGTCTCAGAGACAAAGAGAAAATCCTGAAAGCAGCTTGGGACAAGATGTCTATTGCACACAAGGATAGAAATATTAGACTGGCAGCAGACCTGAGAAAAAAACTCAAGTACATGGAGGTTAAAGAGCATTCTACTGAAGAATGAATGGGTCAACAAAGCCAATTAAAGATTTTTTTTAAAAAATTCATGGAAACAAATGAAAAACAAAACTGTCAAAAAAAAAAAAAAACTGTCCAAAACTTTTGGGATATAGCAAAGGTCCTAAGAGAGAAGAATAGAGCAATATAAGACTTTCTCAAGAAACAAGAAAGGTCTCAAAACCACAAACTAACATTACATCTAAAGGAGGTAGAGAGATGGAGGCAAAATGGTGGAGGAGTAGGGTCCTCGTTTCACCTGGTCCCCCAAACTTACCTCTTAACTTTCAAACCATCCTAAACACCTACAAATTCAATCTGAGATGTAAAGAGAGAACAGCTGGAATGCGACAGAGAAGAGTGATCGCTTCTGACAGGGTAGGAAGGTGGAGAAGAGGAACAGAGGGGATATATCAGAAGATAAATGGCGGAAGAGGGAACCTAGGAAAGCAGTGCAGCACACAAGCAGGACCTTTAGAAACCTGCACCTAAGAAAGTCTTCTGACTGAAAAGTGCTCAGTGAGGAAATAGGGCAGAATCTTAGGAGGGGCAGTGAGGTTTCAATGTTCCCAGAGACACAGTAAGAATAGAGGCACCAGGAAGACAGCACACTGGAAAACACAGTCAGATCTCCCTAAAGAGCTCAAACACGGCAACCCCGTCAGGGCATCTGGGAGAAGTGTGCTGGGTTCGAGGGCCAGCAGCTGAGCTCTCTTTACCCAAGAGAGAGAGTGACCAGAAGCGGACTACCCTCTGTTCCCTCCGAGACAGGTGGAACTAGGGAGGGCACAAGACAGTGAAAGTTATGCCGCTCGGCACCCTTCAGTCTGTACAGATCAATGCCCCGTGCCCACCCCCAGGAGGATCTAGGCCAGTGTGCACTGACAGACTGCAGTTTGGTGCGTGCAGGGACCTCTTGGCTCCCAGGCTGGAGATCTGGCCACAGTCATTTTAATTTTCTTTCTTCTCTCTTTTCACCTGGGAGAGGCAGGGCCACCAGGGAACAGGGGCCTCATGGAGTAAACAGCTCCCACTGAGCCCGGCACTCAGCAGGGGGCGGGGCATCTCCAGGTACACACACCTGAGAATCAGCACAGCAGGCCCCTTCCCCAGAAGACGAGCTGGAAGGACAGGGGAAGAGCAAGTTCTTGACTGAGCAGCACTGGAAAGCTCCAGGACTGAGGGAAAATAGTATATAGAACTCCAGTTTTTTTTCCTTATTTTTCATTTATATTTCAGGTTAAAATTTTCCAATATTTTTTCTCTTTGCCTGCCATAACTATAGTATTTTATCAACTCTTCAGTTTTAAATTTTTTCCTTTTTGACTTCCATAATTTCCAATTACGTGTCTTAGATATATTCTTCATTTTTGGATTCCTATAATGTATTCAATCTAATTTTTCTAAATATATAAATTATGGGGGGTTGTCTTGTGTTGTTTTATAATTCTGGAATTTAGTATCTTCTAACATATGGACCAAACTACACTCAGAACCAAGTGGAGCACAACATTGGTCCATTCAGTGAGATTATATTCTCTCTTCCTTCCATTTCCATCCCCCACTTTTATCTTGTTTCTGTTTCAGGGTTGCTGTTGTGTCTCTAGGTAAGTCTTACTGGTTATATAAATTTGGAATTTAGCACCTTCCAACATACAGAACCAAATACACTCAGAATCAAGAGGATCACCTCCTTGTTCCACTCTGTGAGACTATATTCTCTCTCCCCTAGCACTTCCTCCCCACCCTTTTTTAAATTAATTTCTACTATTTTTTTAAAATTTGTTTTTCACTTTCATGGTCTTTTTTTTTTTTTTTTCATTTTTTTAATTTTCTTGTCCCTGGCCCCTATAGAATTGTCTAGGTTATAGTTTACTTAAGTCATGGTTGATTTTTTTTTAAGATTTTATTTGGGTGGGTGGCTCAGCAGTTGGGTGCCTGTCTTTGGCTCAGGTCATCATCTCAGGATCCAGGATTGAGTCCTGCATCAGGCTCCCTGTGAGGAGCCTGCTTCTCCCTCTGCTTATGTCTCTGCCTCTCTCTCTCTCTCTCTCAGTCTGTGTCTCTCAAAAATGACTGAGAGAGAAAAACGATTAATAACCCATGAGGAAAGGCTTCAGGAAATAAAGGATAGCTTGAGAAGGATTAATATTCGTCTTATTGGGATTCCAGACGAGGTAAAGAAAGAGAGAGGATCACAAGGTATATGTGAACAAATCATAATCAATGGAAGGAAACAGACATTCATATCCAAGAGAGAGAGAGGAGCCCCCCACAAAATCAAAAACCAATCAACACCCCAACATATAAGAGTGAAGCTCACAAATTTCAAAGATAAAGAGAAAATCCTAAAAGTACCTTGAGACAGGAGATTCCTAACTTATATGGGGAAAAATATCAGATTAACAGCAGACCTCTTCACAGAGACGTGGCAGACCAGAAAGGGCTGACATGATACATTCAGGGTCCTAAAACAAAACAAAACAAAAAATGCAACCAAGAACACTCTATCCAGCAAGACTCATTCAGAATAGGAGAGATAACAAGCTTCCAGGATAGACAGAAACTGAAAGCATATGTGACCACCAAACCAGCTCTGCAAGAAATATTAAGGGGGGACCCTATAAGAGAAGAAGGGAGCCCAAAGAAACAATCTGCAGAAACAGGGACTGTATAAGGTAATACCATGGCACTAAATTCATATATTTCAATAGTTACTCTGAATGTGAATGATCTAATCAAAAGACACAAAGTATTAAAATGGACAAAAAAGTAAGACCCATCTATTTGCTGTCTACAAGAGACTCACTTTAGGCCTAAGGACACCTTCAGATTGAAAATGAGGGAGTGGAGAACCATTTACCATGTAAATGGTCCTCAAAAGAAAGCTGGGGTAGCAATCCTCATATCAGATAAATTATATTTTAAGCCAAAGACTGTGGTAAAAGATGAAGAGGGCCACTATATCTTACTTAAAGGGTCTATCCAACAAGAAGACCTAAAAATTATGAATATATATCCCCTAATGTAGGACCTGCCAAGTAAGTATATTAATCAATTAATAACCAAAGTAAAGAAACACATAGGTAATAATACATTAATAGTAGGAGACTTCAACACACTCAGCAGGCACACCCAGCAAAGGACAGATCTTCTAAGCAGAACATCACCAATGAAACATGGGCTTTGAATGACATACTGGACCAAATAGATTTCACAGATATATGCAGAACATTCCATCCTAATGCAGCAGAATACACATTCTTCTCAAGTGCACATGGAACTTTTCTCCAGAATAGAACACATATGGGGTCACAAATCAGGTCTCAATCAATACCAAAGTTTGGAATTGTCCCCTGCATATTTTCAGACCACAATGCTTTGAACCTAGAACTCAAATCACAAGAAGAAATTTGGAAGAAATTCAAACACCTGGAGGTTAAAGTGCATCCTACTAAAAGATGAATGGGTCAACAAGGAAATTAGAGAAGAATTAAAAAGATTCATGGAAACTAAGGAAAGCACAGCTGTTCAAAATCTTTGAGATACAGCAAAGGTGGTCCAAGTGGGAAATATATTACAAGCAAAAAATTAGAAAAATCTCAAATACACAAGCTAACCTCGCACCTAAAGGAATCAGAGTAAAGAGCAAATAAAGCCTCAACCCAGCAGAAGAGAGATAATAATATTAGAGCAGAACTCAATGAAATAGAGATCAGAAGAACTGTAGAGCAGATCAATGAAAACAGGAGTTGGTTCTTTGAAGGAATTAATAGGATAGATAAACCCCTAGCCAGATTTATTAAAAATAGAAAAGACTCAAATTAACTAAATCATGAATGAAAGAGGAAAGATCACAAGCAATACCAAAGAAATGCAAATGATTTTTAAAATGTATTATGAACAACTATATGCCAACAAATTAGGTAATCTGAAAGAATGGACGCATTCCTGTAAACATACAAATTACCACAACTGTAACAGGAAGAAATAGAAAACCTGAACAGACCAGTAACCAGCAAGGAAATTGAAGCATTCATCAAAAAACTCCCAAGAAACAGAAGTCCAGGGCCCAATGGCATCCCAGGGGAATTTGCCAAACATTTAAAGAAGAAATAATACCTATTCTACTGGGGCACTTGGGTGGCTCAGTGGTTGAGCATTTGCCTTTGGCTCAGGTCTTCATCTGGGGGTCTTGGGATCGAGTCCTGAATCAGGCTACCCGCAGGGAGCTTGCTTCACGCTCTGCCTATGTCTCTGTCTCTGTCTCTCTCTTTCTCTCTCAAGAGATCAAGATTACCTTGATCTCAAAACCAGATAAAGGCCCCACCACAAAAGGAGAATTACAGACCCTGATGAACATGGATGCAAAAATTCTCACCAAGACACTAGCCAATAGGATCAACAGTACATTACGAGAATTATTCATCACAACCCTATGCAAGGGTGCAAGGGTGGTTCAACATTCATAAAACAATCAACATGATAGATGACATCAATAAAAAAAAAGACAAGAACCATATGATCCTCTCAGTAGGTACAAAGAAAGCATTTGACAAAATACAACATGCATTCCTGATTAAAACTTTTCAAAGTGTAGGGTTAGAGGGAAAATTTCCCAGTATGATAAAAGCCATTTCTGAAAAGTCGACAGCGAATGTCATTCTCAAGGGAGAAAAACTGAGAGCATTTCCCTTAAGATCAGGAACACTCCAGGGACGTCCATTCTCACCCCTGTGTTCCTAGCCTCAACAATCAGAAAACAAAAAGAAATAAAAGGCATTCAAATCGGCAAAGAAGTCAAACTCTCCCTCTTCACAGATGACATGATATTTTATGTGGAGAACCCAAAAGACTCCACCTCAAGATTGCTAGAACTCATACAGCAATTCAGCAATGTGGCAGGATACAAAATCAATGCCCAGAAATCAGTGGCATTTCTAAACACTAACAATGAGACAGAAGAAAGAGAAATTAAGGAATCAATCCCATTTACAATTGCACTCAAAACCATAAGATACCTAGGAATAAGCCTAGCCAAAGAAGTAAAGGATCTGTATACTAAAAATTATAAAATAATTATGAAAGAAATCGAGGAAGACGCAAGATGGAAAAACATCCCATGCTTCCAATCCATATTGGAAGAATAAATATGGTGGAAATGCCTATGCTACCCAGGGCAATTTACATGTTCCATGCAATTCCTATCAAAATACCATTGACATTTTCACAGAGGTGGAACTAATAATAATAATAATAATAATAATAATAATAATAGTAAAGTTTGTATGGAACCAGAAAAGACCCCGAATAGCCAGAGGAATGTTGAAAAAGAAAACCAAACTGAGGGCATCACAATGCCGGATTTCAAGCTGTATTACAAAGCTGTGATCATCAAGACGGTGTGGTACTGGCACAAAAACAGACACATAGATCAATGGAACAGAAGAGAGAACCCAGAAATGGACCCTCAACTCTATGGTCAACTAATCTTCAACAAAGCAGGAAAGAATATCCACTGGAAAAAAGGACAGTCTCTTCAATAAACGGTGCTGGGAAAATTGGACAGCCACGTGCAGAAGAATGAAACTAGACCATTCTCTTACACCATACACAAAAATAAACTCTAAATGGATGAAAAGCCTAACTACAACAGGAATCCATCAAAATCTTAGAAGAGAACAGAGGCAGCAACCTCTCCAACTTCAGTCATAGTAACTTTTTGTGAGACAAGTTTGTAAAGGCAAGGGAAACAAAAGCAAAAATGAACTATTGGGACTTCATCAAGATAAAAAGCTTCTGCACAGCAAAGGAAACAGTAAACAAAACTAAAATTCAACTTACTGAATGGGAGAAGATATTTGCAAATGACATATCAGATAAAAGGTTGGTATCCAAAATGTATAAAGAAGTAATCAAGGTCAACACCCAAAGAACAAGCAATCCGGTCATGAAATGGGCATAAGATATGGACAGATGGGATCCCTGGGTGGCGCAGCGGTTTAGCGCCTGCCTTTGGCCCAGGGCACGATCCTGGAGGCCCGGGATCGAGTCCCACGTCGGGCTCCCGGTGCATGGAGCCTGCTTCTCCCTCTGCCTGTGTCTCTGCCTCTCTCTCTCTCTCTCTCTCTCTGTGACTATCATAAATAAATAAAAATTTAAAAAAAAAGATATGGACAGATATTTCTCCAAAAAAGACATGGAAATGGCCACCAGATCCATGAATTATGCTCTACATCACTCAGCATCAGGGAAATACAAATAAAAAAAAATAAGATAACACCTCACATCAATCAGAATGACTAAAATTAACAAGACAGAAAACAATAGTTGTGGGTAAGTATGCAGAGATGGGAACCCTCGTGCACTGTTGGTGGGAGTGCAAGCTGGTACAGCCACTTTGGAGGTTCCTCAAAAAGTTGAAAATAGAGCTACCCTATGACCCAGCAATTGCACAACTGGGTATTTACCCCAAAGATACAAATGTCGTGCTCCATAGGAACACCTGCACCCCAATGTTTATAGCAGCAATGATGGACAAAGCCTAGATGTCCATCAACAGATGAATGGATAATGAAGATATGTTATATATGTACAATGGAATACTCAGACATCAAAAAAATCAAATCTTGCCATTTGCAATGATGTGGATAGAACTACAGGGTATTAGAGTGAAATAAGTCAATCAGAGAAAAACAATTATCATGTGAAATCACTCACTCATATGTGGAATTTAAGTAACAAAACAATCATAGGGGGAGAGAGGAAAAAATAAAACAAGATGAAATCCGAAAAGGAGGCAAACTATAAGATACTCTTAATAGTAGGAAACAATTGAGTATTGATGGAGGGGAGAGGAGTAACTGGGTGGTGGACATTAAGGAGGGCATGTATGTAATGAGCATGGGTGTTATATAAGACTGATGAATCACTGACTTCTTACAATGACTTCTAACACTGAAACTAACAATACACTATATGTTAATTAATTTAACTTAAATTTTAAAATTAAATAAATTTAACATATATACTGGGTTTTTTATTTTTATTTTTTTAATAAATTTATTTTTTATTGGTGTTCAATTTACCAATATACAGAATAACACCCAGTGCTCCTCCCGTCAAGTGCCCCCCTCAGTGCCCGTCACCCATTCACCCCCACCCCCCGCCCTCCTCCCCTTCCACCACCCCTAGTTCGTTTCCCAGAGTTAGGAGTCTTCATGTTCTGTCTCCCTTTCTGATATTTCCCACACATTTCTTCTCCCTTCCCTTATATTCCCTTTCACTATTATTTATATTCTATACTGGGTTTTTTAGACTCAATCCTATTACTATTACACACTTAAAAGATACAGGATAGTATAAACATAACTTTTATGTTCACTAGGAAATAAAAATTAATTTGCCTTGCTTTATTGCAAAATTTGCTTTATTGCTGTGGACTGAACCAAACCTGTGATTATCTATGAGGTTTGTCTGTATAAAGAACTTTACCAGGGGCAGCCCCGGTGGCGCAGTGGTTTAGCGCCACCTGCAGCCCAAGGTGTGATCCTGGAGACCAGGAATCGAGTCCCACATCAGGCTCCTTGCATAGCATGGAGCCTGTTTCTCCCTCTGCCTGTGTCTCTGCATCTCTCTCTCTCTCTCTCATGAATGAATAAATAAATAAATAAATAAATAAATAAATAAATAAATAAATAAATAATAAAAAGAACTTTACCGGAAGAGTCAGCCTATCATCGTTTAAAACTCAAATCCATCATGACTGCTAAATGGAAGATTTTTACTTAATAGGACCAGATCATAAGAAACTTCACATACCTTACAGTTGCTAGGCTATACGAAGTATTTTCTTGAGACCTGGAAGTAGTTGTTCATTCTGTGACATCTGAGGTCCCCCCCCCCCACCACCAAATTTCTTCCAAAACCTCAGGGTAAATAAAGCCCCATATCTTAGTTGACTCCCAGGAGGAGTTGTTCCCAGGCTTTGCTGTCTGCATGCTGAAAATACTGATGCTGTGAGATGACTGAGATTGTATCTTAGGTAGGCAGGAATCCTAGTTCTCAGCTCTGAGTTTACTTGGGGGTCCGATGGTTTCTTTTAAAAGTAAGTGGTATAAATAGTGTTGAGTCACTAGTACTAGAAACATGCCAAGAAGTCTACAAAGAAAATTTGGAAATTTTAAAGAGGAAGCATAATTTTACTTAAGATATTACTGGCTAGCTCACAAAAATTGCTCAGAAATGTCAACTAATGTTATGTACCAACAATTGACCTAGGTCAAATCTGACTTTATACTTATTGATATTGGTTAAAGTTATTTTCCATTTTTAAACTTCCCAGGTACATAAAAATCCATTTTTCAGACAGCCTAATCTGTCAACCTTTAGGGAAGACAGCATGTAAAACTTTATTTAAGAGAGAGGAGTTACAATGGTGGAGAAGTAGGGGGACCCTGGGTTTTCCTTGCCCCTTGAACAAAGCTGTGTTGAGGTCAGATCACTTGGAACACCCAGAAAATAACTCTGAGGATTGGAAGAAAGATTTCCTTGGTGGGAGGGAGACAGTGTGACAGGTGTGAGATATGTAGAAGTGAATTGAGGTGGAGAAAAACGGCCACACCATGGAAGGGATGGGGCCCTTTCCACAGAGAGAAAAGGGAGAGAAAGAGTAGTTGAGACAGTATGGCACTGGGTCCACATAAGGAGGAAACCTGTCTGTACCACCAACTGGTAAGAACTGAGTGTCACAGGGTTTTTGCAAATAGTGTGTAGAGCTCAGACTTTGGAATTTTGGAAGTGTTAAACTTTTGCTGGAACAGAGCTGTGGCTCCTGCACAAAGTGATGCAGGGATCTCCTGAGTTGCATAGTAGAGAACATTCCCCCTCCTGGAATACATTTGGAAGAGGGTATATTGCCCCTCCAAGGACAAAAGACCCCGCAGGTGCCAGCAAACAGCCTTTCATTGGCAGTGGACAGAGGTGTGCGTAGAGGGTGGCTAATCTGGTCAATGCTTTTTGCAGTGCTACAACATACATTCTGTGCATTATGCAGGCATGGGACTGTTTTTCTGGGACAAAGGACACTAGACACAGCATGGCAGGGAAGCTGTTCTCCAGAGAAAGGAGCAAATCTGCAAAGTGGCCAGTCCTTTAAGACTTGGAGTTTTGAATCCAACAACGTGCTAAAGATAAAACACACGAGAGGTGTGGCACCAGGTACACTAACAGCATTCACTTTTCTGGGAGGGCTTCCTGTACAGCAGAGAGGTGTGAGATCCCTGGTCCAGGGACAAGAGTGGGGTGGCACCATTTTCCCCTCCCAACCAACATGGTCCAAATATAGAGAACTACACAGTGTCTCCCCATAGAAGTGGGAGCTCCTTATACCAAACCTCATCCCCCAGTGCCTGGAAAGTGCATATTTACTGGAGCAGGACTAACTCTGAACCAGCAAGTGGGCCTCTCCCTCAGAATACCATCACAGGCAGCAACCTGCATGCACCAAGTCTACTGATCATACAGTGCTTCAAATCATCACCTGCAGTTCTGGTGGGACCAAGCTGTATTTTTTTTTTTTTTTTTGCTTTGAAATAAGGCTATAGTTTTTTGTTTGTTAGTTTTACATTTCCTTCTCTCTCTCTTTCTAGAGAGAGAATATATATATATATATATATTACCATATATATAAGGGATCAGATTTCTTTTTCCTTGGAATCAGGCTATTTTTTGATTGTCAGTTTAGGGTTTGTTGTTGTTGTTGTTGTTACTGTTACTGCTGCTGCTGCTGCTGTTCCTTTTCCCTTTCTCTCTCTCTCTCTTGGATCAGGCTTTTTTCCTTCTTTTCTTTTTCCAGGCTTATTTCAACAAATAAAGCACACCTAGTTAAAATTCCAAAAACTCCACAGTGCAAGCAAGGGGAAACTATGCAGAGTATTGACCAGTGAGAAATAACAGCCAAAATGCAACAGCAGAGTGCTTGCAGCATACACCAGAAATTCCTAAAGTACCAGGCCCTGGACAGTGTATGACACCATTCCCCCTTATTAAAAAGTTTGATTGATTTATTTGAGAGAGAGAGAGGAGGGAGAGACAAAAGGAGAGAGAAAATCTTGAGCACACTCCCCACTGGGAGCCCAACGTGTGGCTCAATCCCATGATCTTGAAATCATGATCTGAGCAGAAATCAAGAGTCAGACACTTAACAGACGGAGCCACTCAGATACTCGAACCCCATTTTAATATAGTATTACTCTCAGATGCAGGTAACAAGTTTTCATGACAAGCAAAAGACAGAAATTTAGCCAAAATGACAAGATGGAAGAACTCTCCCCCAAATGAAAGGTCAAGAAGAAATCACAGCCAGGGACTTGCTGAAAACATATATAAGCAACATATCTGAACCAAGAATTCAGATCAACAGTCATGAGACTACTAGCTGGGCTTGAAAAACGTTCATTTCAATAAATTATAGCTGAAAACGTCCTTAATCTGGAAAAGGAAACAGGCATTCAAGTCCAAGAGGCACAGAAAACTCCTCTCAAAACCAATAAAAAGAGATCAACACCATTACATATCATAGTGAAAATTGCAAAATACAAAGATAAAGAGAGGATTCTGTAAGCAGCTAGGGACAAAAGGTCCTTAACTTACAGGGGTAGGAGTTAGATGGTGGAGGGATAGGGGGACCATAAGTTTACCCATCCATTTATTCATCCTTTGAATACAACCAGTTATCAAATCATTCTGAATACCTGATAAATCAGAGGCTTCAGAAAAATGTTGCAAGTCTACAAGTAGAAAAGTGATCACCATTTGGAAGGCAGGAGGTGCAGAGACTTGAATCCAGTGTGATACAGCTGAGGATACAGTGGTGGGGAAGGGGACTGCTTAAGGAGGCTACCACAAAGTATTATAATCAATGGAGCACAAAATCAGAACTTTTAGAAGTCTGCTACAATAGGAGAGATGACTGGCTTAAAGGTGCTCGAGTGGTGAAATCCCAGGTATGGCAGCGTGGTCTCAGGATTCCCTGGGTGCCAGAAAGAAGAGGGTGATGCCTAAGTGCATCACAGTTCTCAAGCATAGGATCATAGAAGCCAGCTGAGAACAGCAAGTCTAGGTGCCTGCTTTCTGCTCCATGTTGCCATAAATTGTGAACTGCTGCACGGTCCCATGACTGTTTTACATGGATGGCTCCAGCAAAAGGCAGAAGCATGGCAAGAACTTCCCCAGAAGGAACAGTGCAGGACTGGCCAGAAGAGTCTCTAAAACTTGGAGTTTTGAACCTCAGTGGCATGCCTGAGATAAAAATGCTCAGACACATGCAGGGTGAACATAGAGTTCTGATGGCAACTGGGGAGACAAGAGTTATTGACTGGTCTTCTGTGAGGGTTCACTGAACAGTGGGCAGTGCAAATTTTCAACTCCAGGGCTAGAAAGCAGGTGCCACTAGATTCATCTCACCTATCAGTGCTGAAAGCCTTCAGGGAGCAAAATATCACTATCTAGTGGTATCTGGAGCTGCCTACACCAAGTCATGCCTCCCTGCAACCTGGAGGTGCACTGCCACCCAAGAATCAGCACAACAGGCCCTTCTCCTAGCAGACCAGCACAAACAACTCACTTCCAGTGAGTTTACTGATCATAGAGGCTTGCAAACATTCAGCTCTAGGGAGAAACAGCATCTAGCATTCTTTGTATTTTTATTCTTTAGTCATTTATTATTATTTCAGTTATTTTCTTATTTCATCCATTTTTTATTCTTTTTTAATTTTTATTTTATATATACTTTATACATTATTACTATTTTGTCTCCTTTCATTGTTCTTTCTTTATATATAGATGTAGATATAGTTTTCTTTCTTATTTTGGGATTCAGTTTTTCTTTTAATTTTTTATTCAAATCCCATTTAATTAACATATACTGTATTATTAGTTTCAGAGGTAGAATTCAGTGGTTCATCAGTTCATACAAAACCCAGTGTTCATTACTTCAAGTGCCCTCCTTAATGCTCATCACCCAATTACACTATCTTGCCACCCACTTCCCCTCCAGCAACCCTTGGTTTGTTTCCTATAGTTAAGATTCTCTTATGGTTTGCCTCCCTTTCTGTCTTCCTATTATTTTATTTTTCTTTCATTTCCACTGTATTCATCTGTTTTGTTCTTAAATTCCACTATGACTGAAAACATATGGTATTTGTCTCTCTCTGACTTATTTCGCTTATCATAATATCCTCTGGTTCCATCATATCCATTGCAAATGGAAAGATTTCATTCTTTTCAATGGCTAAGCAATATTATATCTATCTATCTATCTATCTATCTATCTATCTATCTATCTATATCTTCTTTATGATATCCAGTTTTGTTTAACAAGCATACCAAGACATACCCAAGGATCCAGCTTTTTCTATGTGTGTTTTGTTGTTGTTCTTCTTCTTGTTTTAGTTGTTGTTTTTTTCTCTCCTCTTTTAATTTCTGAACAAACTGAGAATATGGAGAAATTCACCTCAAAAGAAGAAATAGGACGTAGTACTCACTGCCAGGGATTTAATCAATACAGATATAAGTAAGATGTCTGAACAATAATTTAAACAATTGATTATACAGATATTAGCTGGGCTTGGAAAAAAAAGCATAAAAGACACTAGAGAATCCCTTACTATAGAGCTTAGAGAATGAAAATCTAGTCAGGCCAAAATTTAAAATGCTATAATTGAGATGCAGTCTCAAGTGGAGGCCATAAAATGAATGAAGCAGAAGAGTGAATCACTGACATAGAAGATAAAAATATGGAAAATAATGCTGAAAAGAAGAAGGAAAGAAAACTATTAGATCATGAAGGTAGGGATCCCTGGGTGGCGCAGCGGTTTGGCGCCTGCCTTTGGCCCAGGGCGCGATCCTGGAGACCCGGGATCGAATCCCACGTCGGGCTCCCGGTGCATGGAGCCTGCTTCGCCCTCTGCCTGTGTCTCTGCCTCTCTCTCTCTCTCACTGTGTGACTATCATAAATAAATAAAATAAAAAATTAAAAAAAAAAAAAAAAAAAAAAAAATAGATCATGAAGGTAGATGTGGGAACTCAGTGAATCCATAAAGCAAAACTATATCCATATTATAGGAGTCCCAGAAAAAATAGAGTGGAATAAAGAGGGCAGAAATTTTACTTAAACAAATTATATAGCTGAGAACTTACCTAATCTGGAAAAGGAGACAAGCATTTAAGTCCAAAAAGCACAGAGAACTCCCCTAAAAATTAACAACATATAACAGTGAAACTTGGATGCCACAACATATAATAGTGAAACTTGGAAATCACAAAGATAAAGAGAAAATTCAGAAAGAAGGTTAATACAAGAGGTCCTTAACCTACAAGGGTAGACATGTAAGGCTGGTGGCAGGCCAGTCCACAGAGGCCTGGAAGGCCAGAGAAGACTAGCATGATATAGTCAATGTGCTAAATGAGAAATTTATACAGCCAAGAATATTTTAGCAAGTCTGTCATTCAGAATAGGAGAGATAAAGAGTTTCCAGGACAAACAAAAAATAAAGATATTCCTGAACACTAACCCAGCCCTGCAAGAAATATAAAAGGGGACCCTTTGAGCAGAAAGAGACAAAAAGGAGCAAAGACCAAAAGAGAGACAATCTCTAGGAACAATGAATTTACAGGTAATACAATGGCAGTAAATTCATATCTTTTATTAATTACTCTGAATGTAAACGAACTCAATGTCCCAATAAAAAGACAGAGGGTATTAGAATGGATTAAAAAAAAAAGGCCCATCAATATGCTGCTTACAAAAGACTCATTTTAGATCCAATAACACCTCCAGATTGAAAGTGAGGGTTGGACAACCATCTACCTTGCTAATGGACATCAAAAGAAAGAATAGCCATCCTTAGACAAACTAGATTTCAAACCAAAGAGTGTAATAAGAAATAAAGAAGGACACTATTTCATAATAAAAGGGACTCTCCAGCAAGAAGATCAAAGAACTATAACTATTTGTGGCCCTAACTTGGGAGCACCCAAATATGTAAACCAACTAATAATAAGATTAAAGAAACACATTGATAATAATACAATAATACTCTGATAATCTTTTAACACCTTACTCATAACAATGGACAGATCTTCCAAACAAACCATCTAAGCAGATCTACAGGGAAACAAAGGCTTTGAATGACACATTAGACCAGAAGGCTTCACAGACATATTCAGTGCATTTCACTCTAAAGCAGCAGAAGCCACATTCTTCTCAAGTGCACATGGAACATTCTTCAGAATAGATCACAACTGGGTTACCTAATCAGGATTCAACTGATACAAAAAGATTGAGATCATACCACACATATTTTCAGACCACAGCACTATGAAACTTGAAGTCAACCATAAGAAAAAATTTGGAAAGACCACAAATATATGGAGGCTAAAGAACATCCTACTAAGGAATTAATGGGTTAACCAAGAAACTAAAGAAGAATTTTTAAAATACATGGAAGCAGATGAGAATGAAAACATAACAGTCCAAAACCTTTGGGAAGCAACAAAGACCATCCTAAGATAGAAGTATGTAGTAATCCTGGTTTTCCTCAAGAAATAAGAAAGGTCTCAAATATACAACCTAATCTTACACTTAAAAGAGGTGAAAAAAGAACAGTAAATAAAACCTAAATCCAGCAGGAGAAGAGAAATAATAAAGATTAGAGCAGAAATCAATGATATAAAAACAAAAAACAATAAGACAAAGCAATGAAACTAGGAGCTGGTTCTTTGAAGGAATTAACAAGATTGATAAACCCCTAGCCAAACTTATCAAAAATAAAAGAGAAAGGACCCAAGTAAAAAATCATGAATAAAAGAATAGAAATCACAACCAACCCTGAAGAAAAAGAAACAATTTTGAGAGAATATTATGAGCAGTTATATACCAACAAATTAACAATCTGGAAGAAATGGACAAATTCCTAGAAACTTACAAACTAGCAAAATTGAAACAGTGCATTTCACCCTAAAAAAAGTATAAAACCTGAACAGACCCATAATCAGCAAATAAATTGAATCAGTACTCAACTATTTCCAAACAAACAAGAGTCCAGGGCCAAATGGCTTCCCACAGGAATTCTACCAAACTTGTAAAGAAGAATTAATACCTATTCTTTTGAAAATATTTTTTAAAATAGAAACGGAAAGAAAAATTCCAAAGTCATTCTCTGAGACCAGCATTACCTTGATCCCAAAACCAAAGAGTCCACCAACATGGAGAATTACAGACCAATATCTCTGATGAACTTAGATGCAAAAATTCTCACCAAGATACAAGTTAATTGGATCCAACATTAAAAGGATTATCCACCACAACCAAGTGGGATTTATTCCTGGGGCCACAGGGGTGGTTCGACATCTATAAATCAATCAATGTGATAACCGACATTAATAAAAGAAAAGATAAAAACCATATAATCTTCTCAATAGATGCAGAAAAAGCATTTGACAAAATACAGCATTCTTTCTTGATAAAAATTTTATGTTGTGTGAATTTCAACCCAATTAAAAAAAACTGATCCTAAATTTTAAAAAGTACTAATTCAAAGTTTTAGAAAACTGCTCTATTAATTGATAGTTCTGATTTTTTTCATTAATATTTTCCAAGCATATTTATATTTAAGCTACATTATTCATTGTCTATACATCTCAAATTGAAATTTGACTTGTAACTACAGTCACAGAAATGCAACATTTCAGAAAGATTAATCTGGGAGTAGCATGCAGAATTAATGAAAAGGAGAGACAGAAATTTCATGTAGCTGATTATTCCAGTTATGGAGATTGGAATGAAGAAATAAAGACTTTGACGATGGTAATGATATAGTCAAGGACCTTGAGAACAAGCCTCTATATACCCAGGGCATTCCCTGCTGGCTGTTACTGCTTTTCTGGCAGAGCAGAGCTGGAACCAAGAAACAAGCCCAGACAAGTTCTATGTGATCTGAGACAGGATGGTCACCAAATCTGACGTTTCTTTGATTTTTCCTCTCATTTTTTTTTCAAGTTTGATCCAAATATTTGAAAAGCATTTACATATAGTAGAGAAATGGTTATGAAATAATACCAAATCAAAACATTGACAGTGATTAGCATTGGGTGATAGAATTATAGGCTATTTCTATTTTCTTCTTTATTTTTTATAAATTTATTTTTTATTGGTGTTCAATTTGCGAACATATAGAATAACACCCAGTGCTCATCCCGTCAAGTGCCCACCTCAGTGCCCATCACCCATTCACCCCCACCCCCCGCCCTCCTCCCCTTCCACCACCCCTAGTTCATTTCCCAGAGTTAGGAGTCTCTCATGTTCTGTCTCCCTTTCTGATATTTTCCTCTCATTTTAATGTTAAAAATCACACCCAAAGGTGGAGAGTTAACATGCAAATGAAACCTACAATTTATGAAGAAGCATGTTCTGTCAACTACAACTGTATGCCCAATTCCTGTATTCCCCACCCCTACATGCTTACACACCACTCCTTTCCCACCTCAGCCCCTTTAAAACTTTCTGTGGCTATTTTTGGAGGAGCGAGTCTGACACCTCTGTCCTGATTATGCCTCACCCCTTACCTGTAGCTGTTGCCCCAATAAAATTTGCCCGTGCCTTTCAACTTTGAGCTCAGCCTTTCTACTGTTGCTGAATCCAAGGTCCCAAGTCTGGGTATTTTAGTATGATGAGTTTTGATGTAAATAATTTATTTTGATGAAAATAATTTTGCAGATGTAATTAAAGTTCCTAGTTAGTTGACTGTAAGTAAAGGAGAATATCTTTGTGGGCGTTACTTAATCAGAGGGAGACCTGTAAAAGACGCTTAGACATTCTCTGACCTAGACTCTTTTTGTTAGTTTTGTATATAAAATTCAATTTGAGGGACGCCTGGGTGGCTCAGTGGTTGAGCGTCTGCCTTCAGCTCAGGGTGTGATCCCAGAGTCCCAGGATAGAGTCCCACATCGAGCTTCCTGCATGGAGCCTGCTTGTCCTCCCTCTGCCTGTGTCTCTGCCTCTCTCTGTGTCTCTCATGAATAAATAAATAAAATATTTAAAATACATAAATAAATAATAAAATAAAATTTGATTAACATATAGTGTATTATTAGTTTCAGAATTAGAGTTTAGTGATTCATCACTTGCATATAACACCCAGGGTCATTACATCAAGTACCCTTCTTAATGCCCATCACCCAGTTACCCCACCACCCACCCACCTCCCCCACAGCAACCCTCAGTTTGTTCCCTATAGTTATGAGTCTCTTGAGGCTTGTCTCTATCTGATTTCATCTTATGTTATTTTCCCTTCCCCTGTGTCTGAACTAGACTCTTAGCATGTAACTCTGCACTTGTTCTCCCTTACTTAGCTGTCACTTCCTTTGCCAATTACCTGTGAACACCAAATTCAGCTTTTGTCTGCTTGTAATCATCTCTTTCTGACAGTATGTGAACAACAGCATTGGCCCATGCCCAAGAATTCCCAGCTAACTTCCCCTCCTGATGGCCTGTCCTACACATTTTGGACTTGTTTAGCTCCAGTCTGAACAATTAGGTAAGCAAATTCCTTGTAATGAATCTTTTAATCTAGGTGTTATATATGCACATATATCTCCTAGTGTTTCTGCCTTTCTGATTTAACTCTGATTGATACATATTTTGATACTAAACATGGCTCCAAAGAAACAGAATCTTAAGATTAAATTCTCTGAATTGTTTTCTGGGTTATCTGGAATTGGTTCTCTGGTTAGATTTTTTAAAAGATTTTATTTATTTATTCATGAGAGACACAGAGAGAGAGAGAGGCAGAGACATAGGCAGAGGGAGAAGCAGACTCCATGCAGGAAGCCTGATGCAGGACTCGATTCCGGATCCCGGGATCATGCCCTGAGCCAAAGGCAACCATTCAACCAGTGAGCCACCCAGGCAATCCACTGGTTAGATTTAAAGGCACTGATAACCCTGATTATGACTCTGTAATCCATAGAATCATGTGGCAGGACAGTTACTCAAATTTCACTGCTGGATATCTATAATTGAATAACATTAGGAGGTGAGTTTCTAGGTGCCCAAGTGCTTGTTAGAATATTTCAATAAAAATAAAGAATAAAATGGAGTTAAATGATTGCTCCTAACTGCGCAGAGAAATTGAGGAAAGTAAAGTAAAGAATGAGCCAAAGGGACATCTGTAATAGTCCCCCCCTGAGATAGTTGCGTTGAGAGGCACTGATGATCTTTGTCAGGACTTACACCCCCAAACTGCTCTTTCCATCTAAACCTATATACTAGACTCAAATCTCAGCAGAATTTGATTACAAATGGAGGATGAGGAGAGGAGTCAAGAATGTGTCTTCATTTAAAAAAGAAGAAGAACAAGACCTCATTATATGGCTTTAGCAACTGGATGAAGAGTGGTACCCTTCCATGAGATGGTGATAAAAGTGGCTGAGCAGATTTGGAGCTTGGGAGGCAGAGGTGAAAACAGTTTTAAAGAATGTTTGAGTCCAGTGCCTGCAAGACAGAAATATACAAGAGTAAGTTTGACACAGGTCTGGCCAAGAGAAATAGAAGGAAAGGATGCAAAAATATTTCAATAAGGAAAATGTTTTCTGGATGCAAATTGTCTTTTTTCCAAAGTTTTCCACAATAGACACACCTTATCTGACATTATGGTATTACACACAGCATTCTTTCTGATCAAGGAACTCACTTTAGAACAACAACAAAAACAAAATGTGCCTGTGCTCATAGGTTTAACTGATTCTATCATGTTGCCCATCATCCTAGAGCAGATGCCTTGATAGAATTTACTTAGATTATTTTTAATTCATTTCATCAACATTTTAAACTTTTCAGTGTACAAGTCTTTAACCTCTTTGGTTACATTTACTCCTAAGTATTTTATTCTTTTTGATGCTATTGTGAATGGAATTGTTTTCTTCACTTCCTTTCCAGATCGTTCATTGCAAGCGTATATAAATGCAATTAATTTTTAGATACAGATTTTGTATCTTGCAACCTTGCTAAATTCATTTACTAGTTCTAGTAATTTTTTTAGTGGAGTCTTTAAGATTTTCTACGCACAAGATTATGTCATTTGCTAAGAGAGATGGTTTTTATTTTTTCCTTTCCAATGTGAATTCCTTTTCTTTTTTTCTAATTGTCTTAGGTAGAATTTAAGTACAATGTTGAATAGAAGTGATCTTACAGGGAAAGTATCCAGTCTGTATGGGGATGTCTATAGATGCCTTTCATTGTGTTGAGGAAGTTCACTTCTATTCATAGTTTGTTAAATGTTTTTTATCATGAAAGGTTATTGGGCTTGATCAAATGTTTTTTCTGTATCATTGAGTTGGTTGTGTGATTTTTTGTATTAATCTATCAATAGTGATGTTAGTTGATTTTTGTATGTTTAAATATTTGCATTCCTAGGATAAATCCCATTTATCCCACCCTTCTACTTCCTAGCTCTATGGATTTGACTACTCTAGATAACTCATGAAAGTGGAATCATACAATATTTGTCTTTTTGTGATTGGCTTATTTCATGTAGAATTTTGTCTTCCTGGTTCATCCACATAGCATGTGTCAGAATTCACATTTCTTTTTAAGGATGAATATTATTCCATGGTATATACATACCACATTTTGTTTATCCATCTGTCAATGGATAGTTGGGTTAGTTCCACCTTTTGACTATGGTTAAAAAAAAAAAAAGCTAATATAAACGTGGTTGTACAACTATCCCTTTGAGACGCTGTTTTCGATTATTTTGCATATATGTACAGAAGTGAAATTGCTAGATCATATGATGATTTTATGACTCATTTTTTGAAGAGCCTCCGTATTGTTTTTACAGTGTTTGCACCATTTTACATCCCCACGTATGGTGCACAAGAGTTCCAATTTCTCCACATCCTCACAAAACTTGTTATTTTCTCTTTTTATGGGTTATGGAGTGGGAAGAGCAGGTGGTTATTTTGGTAATGGGTGTAAGGTGTAATTTCATTGTTGCTTTGATTTGCATCTCACTAATGATTAGTGATGTTGAACATCTTTTCCTGTGCATATTATGCATTTGCAGATCTTTTTTTTTGGAGAATATTTATTCAACTCCTTTGCCCATTCCTCAATTGAGGTTTTTTTAATTTTTTAACTTAAATTCAATTTCATTGGGGCATGTGGGTGGCTCAGTTGGTTAAGCCACTGCCTTTGGTTTGGGTCATGACCTCAGGTCCTGGGATAAAGTCCCACACCAGGCTCCCTCCTCAGTGAGGATCTGCTTCTCCCTCTTCCACTGACTTCCCTCACCACCCCCAACTCATACTCTTTCTCACTCTTTGTCTCTAAAATATATAAATAAAATATTTTCTTTTTCTAAGATTTCATTTATTTATTCATGACAGACACACACACACACACAGAGAGGCAGAGACACAGGCAGAGGGAGAAGCAGGCTCCATGCCGGGAGCCCGATGTGGGACTCCATCTCGGGTCTCCAGGATCACACCCTGGGCCAAAGGTGGTGCTAAACCGCTGAGCCACCGAGGCTGCCCATTATAAATAAAATATTTTCTAGAAGTTAATTCAATTTAATTAACATATACTGTATTGTTAGTTTCAGAGGTAGAATTTAGTGATTCACCAGTTGCATAACACCAAATGTTCATTACTTCAAGTGTTCTCCTTTTTTTCCCCCCCCAGGTGCTGGAATATGTTATTCTCTGAAGTTCTACATAATATTTAAATTCCGGGAAAAAAAGGACAAGCCATGTAATATTTTTTTTTCCCCAGAGTCTTGCTGTCAGCTGTGGAAGTATGTCAGAACCTCTACAAAAACCCAAATCATCTCGAATCAGGGTTCATCATCCCAACACGTCCCTGCACCTTTGCTGATTTAATGACACTCCCCTGAGGTCCAATACGGGGACTGCAGATTCCCCGCTGCAGTACTCAGTGGCTTGAAACAACAACAATAAAATATTTGTTATGTTTCTGAGGACGCAATCTCCTGGGCAGGGCTGGGGTGGGGCAAGGATTGTCTCTGCCTCCCCCTGCTTTAGGCTTCAGCCTTTGGAAGCTGGGGCAGGATGCATCTGAAGGCTCGTCCACGTGCCCGACATCTGGGCTGGGGAGACACAAGGCATAGCGGCCTCTACGCGGTCTCTGCAGCACGGTGCCTTCGCAGTGCCTGGTTTCTCAGGTAGTGGCCCAGGGCTCCCAGGATACGTGTCCCAAGAGAGACAGCAGAAAGCCAGCCACGGAAGTCACAGAGTATCACTTCCCTGCATTTCCTTCATCATGAGCAGGTCACTGAGGTCTCATATTCACGGAGAAGGAAACTAAACTTCACCCCCAGTGGGACAAGTGTCCAAGGATGTGCGGGTAATTTTTAAACCATCCCTTTTCTTTTGTATCTGCCAGATTCTTATATACTCCCTCAAGTGTTCTCCTTAAAGCTCCTCGCCTAGTTACACCACACTCCACCCACTATCCCTCCAGCAACCTTGTTTGTTTCCTATATTTAGGAATCTCTTATGGTTTGTTACCATCTCTATTTCATCTTATTTTATTTTTTCGTCCTTTTCTCTATGTTTATCTGTTTTGTTTCTTAAATTCCCCATATGCTCACCACAAAGAAAGAACAGGAGAGAGCACACTCTGCCAGGGATTTAATCAATTTGGATATAAATAGGATGACTGAACTAGAATTTAAAACAATGATTAGGGCAGCCCCGGGTGGCTCAGCGGTTTAGCACCGCTTTCAGCCCAGGGCATGATCCTAGAGACCTGGGATCGAGTCCCATGTCAGGCTCCCTGCATAGAGCCTGCTTCTCCCTCTGCCTGTGTCTCTGCCTCTCTCTCTCCTCTATGTGTATTGTCATGAATAAATAAATAAAAATCTTAAAAAAATAAAACAATGATTATAAAGATACTAGTGGGGCTTGAAAAAGCATAGAAGACATTAGAGAATCCCTTATTATAGAAATAAAAGAACAACTACTGTATCATGAACGGAGACTTCAAGAAATGAGCAATTCCATAAATTGAAATAACAACCAGATATAGGGCTCCCAGAAGATGAAGGGAGGCGGGGCAGAAGAGTTATTTGAACAAATCATAGCTAAGAACTTCCCCCAATCTGGGGAAGGAAACAGGCATTCAAGTCCAGGAGGCATAGAGAACCCCCCAACCAATAAAAATAGGACATCTCAATATACAATGGTGAAGCTTCCAAATTTCAGAGATGAAGAGAAAATCCTGGAAGCCACTCAGGACAAGAAGTCTTTACCTACAAGAGTAGACACATAAGGCTGGCAGCAGACCTTTCCACAGAGAGCTGGCAGGACAGAAAGTGCTGGCATGATATATTTAACATGCTAAATGGGGAAAATGTGCTGCCAAGAATACTTTACCCAGCAAGGCTGTCATTCAGAATAGAAGGAGAGAAAGGTTATTTCCAAGATAAACAAAAACTAAAGGAGTTTGTGAACACTAAACCACTCATGCAAGAATTATCAAAGGGGGGAATCCCTGGGTGGCTCAGCGGTTTGGCACCTGACTTTGGCCCAGGGCTGATCCTGGAGACCCAGGATCAAGTCGCACATGGGGCTCCCTGCATGGAGCCTGCTTCTCCCTCTGCCTGTGTCTCTGCCTCTCTCTCTGTCTCTCATGAATGAATAAATAAAATCTTAAAAAAAAAGAAATATCAAACGGGATCCTTTGAATGAAGAGAGACCCAAAAAGTAACAAAGATCAGAAAGGAACAGAGGCAATCTATAGCAACAGTGACTTTACAGGCAATACAATGGCACTAAATTTATATCTTTAAATAATTACTCTGAATGTAAATGGGCTAAACCTCTAATCAAAAGACAGAGAGTATCAGAATGGATTTAAAAAAAGACCCAACACCAAAGAAATACAAACGATTTTAAAAACATATTATGAACAGCTATACGCCAATAAATTAGGCAATCTAGAAGAAATGGACGCATTCTTGGAAAGCCACAAACTACCAAAACTGGAACAGGAAGAAATAGAAAACCCAAACAGGCCAATACGAGGGAGGAAATTGAAGCAGTCATCAAAAACCTCCCAAGACACAAGAGTCAGGGGCAAGATGGCTTCCCAGGGGAATTCTATCAAACGTTTAAAGAAGAAACCATACCTATTCTCCTAAAGCTGTTTGGAAAGATAGAAAGAGATGGAGTACTTCCAAATACGTTCTATGAGGCCAGCATCACCTTAATTCCAAAACCAGACAAAGACCCCACCAAAAAGGAGAATTACAGACCAATATCCCTGATGAACATGGATGCAAAAATTCTCAACAAGATACTAGCCAATAGGATCCAACAGTACATTAAGAAAATTATTCACCATGACCAAGTAGGATTTATCCCCGGAACACAAGCCTGGTTCAACACTAGTAAAACAATCAATGTGATCATCATATCAGCAAGAGAAAAACCAAGAACCATATGATCCTCTCAAAAGATGCAGAGAAAGCATTTGACAAAATACAGCATCCATTCCTGATCAAAACTCTTCAGAGTGTAGGGATAGAGGGAACATTCCTCGACATCTTAAAAGCCATCTACGAAAAGCCCACAGCAAATATCATTCTCAATGGGGAAGCACTGGGAGCCTTTCCCCTAAGATCAGGAACAAGACAGGGATGTCCACTCTCACCACTGCTATTCAACATAGTACTGGAAGTCCTAGCCTCAGCAATCAGACAACAAAAAGACATCAAAGGCATTCAAATTGGCAAAAAAGAAGTCAAACTCTCCCTCTTCGCCAATGACATGATACTCTACATAGAAAACCCAAAAGCCTCCACCCCAAGATTGTTAGAACTCATACAGCAATTTGGTAGCATGGCAGGATACAAAATCAATGCTCAGAAATCAATGGCATTTCTATACACTAACAATGAGACTGAAGAAAGAGGAATTAAGGAGTCAATCACATTTACAATTGCACCCAAAAGCATAAGATACCTAGGAATAAACCTAACCAAAGACGTAAAGGATCTATACCCTAAAAACTATAGAACACTTCTGAAAGAAATTGAGGAAGACACAAAGAGATGGAAAAATATTCCATGCTCATGGATTGGCAGAATTAATATTGTGAAAATGTCAATGTTACCCAGGGCAATTTACACGTTTAATGCAATCCCTATCAAAATACCATGGACTTTCTTCAGAGAGTTAGAACAAATTATTTTAAGAATTGTGTGGAATCAGAAAAGACCCTGATTGGCCAGGGGAATTTTAAAAAAGAAAACCATATCTGGGGGCATCACATTGCCAGATTTCAGGTTGTACTACAAAGCTGTGGTCATCAAGACAGTGTGGTACTGGCACAAAAACAGACACATAGATCAATGGAACAGAATAGAGAATCCAGAAGTGGACCCTCAACGTTATGGTCAACTAATATTCGATAAAGGAGGAAAGACTATCCACTGGAAGAAAGACAGTCTCTTCAATAGATGGTGTTGGGAAAATTTGACATCCACATGCAGAAGAATGAAACTAGACCACTCTCTTTCACCATACACAAAGATTAACTCAAAATGGATGAAAGATCTAAATGTGAGACAAGAGTCCATCAAAATCCTAGAGAAGAACACAGGCAACACCCTTTTTGAACTCGGCCACAGTAACTTCTTGCAAGATACATCCACGAAGGCAAAAGAAACAAAAGCAAAAATGAACTATTGGGACTTCATCAAGATAAGAAGCTTTTGCACAGCAAAGGATACAGTCAACAAAACTCAAAGACAACCTACAGAATGGGAGAAGATATTTGCAAATGACATATCAGATAAAGGGCTAGTTTCCAAGATCCATAAAGAACTTCTTAAACTCAACACCAAAGAAACAAACAATCCAATCATGAAATGGGCAAAAGACATGAAGAGAAATCTCACAGAGGAAGACTTAGACATGGCCAACACGCACATGAGAAAATGCTCTGCATCACTTGCCATCAGGGAAATACAAATCAAAACCACAATGAGATACCACCTCACACCACCACACACATTAACAATACAGGGAACCACAAATGTTGGAGAGGATGTGGAGAAAGGGGAACCCTCTTACACTGTTGGTGGGAATGTGAACTGGTGCAGCCATTCCGGAAAACTGTGTGGAGGTTCCTCAAAGAGTTAAAAATAGACCTGCCCTACGACCCAGCAATTGCACTGTTGGGGATTTACCCCAAAGATTCAGATGCAATGAAACGCCGGGACACCTGCACCCCGATGTTTATAGCAGCAATGTCCACAATAGCCAAACTGTGGAAGGAGCCTCGGTGTCCATCGAAAGATGAATGGATAAAGAAGATGTGGTTTATGTATACAATGGAATATTACTCAGCCATTAGAAACGACAAATACCCACCATTTGCTTCAACGTGGATGGAACTGGAGGGTATTATGCTGAGTGAAGTAAGTAAATCGGAGAAGGACAAACATTATATGGTCTCATTCATTTGGGGAATATAAATAATAGTGAAAGGGAATATAAGGGAAGGGAGAAGAAATGTGTGGGAAATATCAGAAAGGGAGACAGAACATAAAGACTCCTAACTCTGGGAAACCAACTGGGATGGTAGAAGGGGATGAGGGCGGGGGGTGGGGGAGAATGGGTGACGGGCACTGAGGGGGTCACTTGACGGGATGAGCACTGGGTGTTATTCTGTATGTTGGTAAATTGAACACCAATAAAAAATAAATTTATTTAAAAAATAAAAAATAAAAAAAGACCCATCAGGCAGCCATGGTGGCTCAGCAGTTTAGCGCCACCTTCAGCCCAGAGCGTGATCTTGGAGACTGCGGATCTCCTGCTTCTCTGGCTACCTGTGTCTCTGCCTCTCTCTCTCTCTCTCTCTCTCTCTCTCTCTGTCTCTCGTGAATAAATAAATAAAATCTTAAAAAAAATAAAAAGACCCATCAATATGCTCTCTACCGGAGGCCTATTTTAGACCCCAAGAACCTCCAGATTGAAAGTGGCAGTGGAGAATTATTTATCCTGCAAATAGACATCAAAGAAAGCTGGAGTAGCAATCTCTACATCAGACGCTTTAGATTTTAAATCAAAAACTGTAATAAGGGATCCCTGGGTGGCGCAGCGGTTTGGCGCCTGCCTTTGGCCCAGGGCGCGATCCTGGAGACCCGGGATCGATTCCCACGTCGGGCTCCCGGTGCATGGAGCCTGCTTCTCCCTCTGCCTGTGTCTCTGCCTCTCTCTCTCTGTGACTATCATAAATAAATAAAAATTAAAAAAATATTAAAAAAAACTGTAATAAAAGAAAAAAAAACCTGTAATAAGAGATGAAGAAGGACACTATATCATAATAAATGGGTCTATCCAAGAAGAAGATCTAACAATTGTAAATATTTATGCCCCTAAGTTGGGAGCAACCAAATACATAAACCAAATAATAACAAAATTAAAGAAACACATCAATAATAATATAATAATAGACTTTAACACCCCACTCTCAGCAATGGACAGATATTCTAGGCAGAAGATCAACAAGAAAACAAGGGCTTTGAATGACACACCGGACCATATGGACTTCACAGATATATTCAAAGCATTTCATCCAAAGCAACAGAACACACATTCTTTTCCTGCACATGGAACTTTCTCCAGAATAGATGACATACTGTGTCACAAATCAGTTCTCAACTGGTACCACAAAACTGAGATTATTCCATGCATATTGAGACTGCAATGCTTTAAAATGTGAACTCAATAACAAGAGAAAATTTAGAAGGAACACAAATACATGGAGGTTAAAGAACATCCTTCTAAAGAATAAATGGGCCAACCAGGAAATTAAAAAGAATTTAAAATTTTCATGTAAACAAATGAAAATGAAATCATGACTGTTCAGAACCTTTGAGATACAGCTACAGTGGTCCTAAGAGGGAAGTATATAGCAATACAGGACTTCCCCAAGAAATAAGAAAAGTCATGGGATCCCTGGGTGACTCAGTGGTTTGGCGCCTGCCTTCAGCCCAGGGCGTGATCCTGAAGTCCTAGGATCGAGTCCCACATTGAGCTCCCTGCATGGAGCCTGCTTCTCCCTCTGCCTGTGTCTCTGCCTCTGTGTGTGTGTGTGTCTCTCATGAATAAATAAATAAAATCTTAAGAAAAAAAAGAAATAAGAAAAGTCTCAAATACACAATCTAACCTTACACCTAAAGGAGGTGGAAAAAGAATAGCAAATAAAGCCTAAGCCCAGCAGGAGAAGGGAAATAATAAAGATCAGAGCAGAAATCAGTGATAAAAAAAAAAAAACCTAGTAGAACATATCGCTGAAACTAGGAGCTGGTTCTCTGAAAGAATTAATAAGATCTCTGAAAGAATTAATAAGGCCAGACTTACCAAAAAGAAAAGAGAAAGGACTCAAATAAATAAAATCATGAGTGAAAAAGGAGAGATCACAACCAACACCAAAAAACCCACAACAAAAAAAAAAAAAAAAAAACCCACAACTATAGGGCAGCCTGGGTGGCTCAGCAGTTTAGCGCTGCCTTCAGCCTGGGGCTTGATTCTGGAGACCCAGCATCGAGTCCCGCGTTGGGCTCCCTGCGTGGAGCCTGCTTCTCCCTCTGCCTGTGTCTCTGCCCCTCTCTCTCTCTGTGTGTCTCTCATGAATAAATAAATAAAATCTTTAAAAAAAACCCACAACTATAAGAAAATACTATGAGAAATTATATGCTAACAAATTAGGCAATCTGGAAGAAATTGATGCAATCCTAGGAACATATAAACTACCAAAACTGAAATGATAAGAAATAAAAATAACTTGAACAGACCCATAATCAGCAAATAAATTGAAGCAGTAATAAAAAATCTCCAAACAGTGTCTAGGGCCAAATGGCCTCCCAGTGGAATTCTACCAAACATTTAAAGAAGAATGAATATCTTTTCTTCTGAAACTGTTTCAAAAAAATAGAAATGAAAAGAAAACTTTCAAACTCTATGAGACCAGCGTTACTCTGATCCAAAACCAGACAAAGACCCCACCAGAAAAGGAGAGTTACAGACCCATGTCCCTGATAAACTTGGATACAAAAAATTGCTAAAACCAATACAGGAATTCAGCAAAATCACGGGATATAGCATCAACACACAGAAGTTTGTTGCATTTCTATACAACAACAATGAAGCATCAGAAAGGGAAATCAAAGAATTGATCCCATTTGCAATTGCCCCAAAAACAATGATACAGAGTACAGAATCTAGAAATGGACCCTCAACTCTATGGTCAACTAATCTTCAACAAAGCAGGAAAGAATATTCAATGGGAAAAGACAGTCTTTTCAACAAATGGTGATGGGAAAATTGGACAGCTACAAGCAGAAGAATGAAACTGGGCCATTCTCTTACACCATACACAAAGACAAACTCAAAATGGATGAAAGACCTAAATGTGACAGGAATCCAGCAAAATCCTAGAGAGGCACACAGGCAGCAGTCTCTTTGACCTCAGCCATAGCAACTTCTTGCTAGACACCTCTTTCTAAAAGCAAGGGAAACAAAAGCAAAAATTAACTACTGGGACTTCATTAAGATAAAAAGCTTCTCCACAGCAAATATACAGTCAACAACACTAAAGGACAAATATGGAATGGGAGAAGATATTTGGAAATGTTTTATCAGATAAAGGGCTAATAGCCAAAATGTATAAAGAACGTATCAAACTCAACACTTAGAAAACAAAAAATCCAGTCAAGAAATAGGCAGAAGATATGAACAGGCATTTCTCCAAAGAAGACATAGAGATGGCCAACAGACACATGAAGAAGTGCTCAACGTCACTCAGCATCAGGCAAATACAAATCAAAACCACAAGGAATACCACCTCACACCAGTCAGAATGGCTAAAATTAACAACTTGAGAAACAACAGATGTTGAAGAAGAGGAAAAAGGGGAACCCTGTTACACTGTCCACGATAGCCAAACTATGGAAAGAGCCCAGATGTCCCCTGACAGATGACTGGATAAGGAAGATGTGGTATATTATTTAGCCATCAGAAGAATGAAATATTACTGGTTGAAATTATGTGGATGAAACTAGAGTATATTATGGTAAACTAATAAGTCAATCAGAGAAAGACTAATATCAGATGATTTCACTGATATGCGGAATTTAAGAAACAAAAGAGATGAACACAGAGGCCAAGTAGTTGGTGGTGCAGGAGGCATTGTGGACAATCTTGAGGAAGTTGTCATACTTTGCATGGTTCACACGCATCACAAACATGGGAACATCAGCAGAAGGGGAAGAGATGATGACCCTCTTGCCTGTACTCATCAAGTGAGCCCCAGCCTTCTCCATGGTGGTAAAGACCCCAGTGGACTCCACATACTCAGCACCAGCATCACCTCACTTGATGTTGGCAGGATCTCGCTCCTGGAAGATGGAGATGAACTTTCCATTGATGGTAAGTTTCCCATGACCAATGTTGTTGAATTTGCAGTGGTTGGAATCATACTGGAATATGAAGACCATGTAGTTGAGGTCAATGAAGGGATCACTGATGGTGACAATACCCACTTTACCAGACTTAAAAGCAGCCCTGGTGACCAGGCACCCAATACAGTCAAATCCATTTACTGCATTCTTCATCACTGTGTCTTAGGAACATGGCTGGCACTGCACCAGAAGATGCCACTATCTGATGAACAGGGAGGAGCAGAGAGCTCCTTCTGGTATTGATTTCTGGTTTCATTCCATCATAATCAAAAAAGATGTTTTGTATGATTTCAATCTTTCTAAATTTTTAAAGACTTGTTTTGTAGCTGTACATATGGTCTGTGCTGGAGAAATGTTTCCTATGCACTTAAGAAAAATGTGTATTCTGCTGTTGCTGATTGCAGTGTCTGTTGTCTTTTAGGTCTGAGTGATTTAAAAAACTTACTACAAAGCTATAGTGATCATAACATACAGTAATCATAACAATGTGGTGGTACTGGCATAAAGACAGACATAGAGACCAATGGAATAGAATAGAAAGCCCATAGAGAAACCCTCCCATATATGGCCAAATGATTTTTGACCAAATAAGGAAATAGAATACTTGAACAATATGTTCTTAACATATTAATTAATAATAGTTTTTAAAAATCCTATTCTGATAATTCCAACATCCCTGCCATATCTGAGTCTGGTTCTGATGCTTCCTCTATCTCTTTAAACTGTGTTTTTTGCTTGTTAGTATGCTTGTGATTTCTCTTGAAATACATATATGATGTACTGGTGATGCTAGCAGGCTGGTCCAGAGATCCAGAGGGAATCCTGCAGACCAGCCAAGAGGTCTGTGCATATGGAAATCAGCAGGAAGGAAAGCAGAGTTTATCAAAGATCTATAGAGAGTGCAGATACAGAGTGTCTGGGGGACCCATCAAGGAAAGGAAGGAGTCTTTGGAGTCTGCGTTTTTTTTACTGAGGACAGTGGTCCAATGTCCATGTCCTCTTAGACATCCAGGAACAGATTAGAACAAAGATGAGGGCCCAGGTGTTATTCCTTGGAGCCAGGGGTCTTGGCGTTGAGATGTCTATCTCTGGTGGTGTGGAATACACATATGATCGCTTCATCTGGTCATTCTCACCTGGTCCTTCCTTAGATGTTATCTGTTCTAGAGAAATCATTAGCTCCTTGTCCCTTACAAGGAGGACATATGCTATTTGCATTACAAGGCATGTGTCAAGTGGGATGGAGGTGCCAGTCCTAGCAAGGATAGAAGCAGGAAATGGAGAAAAAGCAGATTTTTATTGAGCTCTTCATTTTCTCTGTCTTATTGGGTAAGAGGATCTGTGGTAAATAGACTTTTATTGATATGGCATTAAGATGTAGGGGGAGGTTAAACATTGCATAGTTAATGAAATTATGATTAGTTCCTCAGTTTTCTAGTGATGCAGTGTCCCTGGGCTGTGAACTTCACAAGTGTTTCTCAGCTTCCCCCCTCCTTCAGGTGGGACAGGATGGCTAGAGAGGCTGACATTGAATATTTCCCTTCATGCAGGATGGTTATGCTTTGATAGTACCTGAATGAGTTAGGGTTTGTGATATAGTTCTTTTAAAGGCAAGCTTTGTTAAGAACATAATGCTCTGGCATATTTCAAAATGGTTCCTTTTTTCTTTTCCCCTGCTGGAAGCACAGGCGATTTATCTCCATTCTTTGCTGTGAGAACATGGTAAGGCTTCTGGAGATAAAAATCACAAAATAGTAGGCACACCCATTTAAGACAGGAGCTCTCCTGGAGTTTTTTCATTTTAGGCCAGTCTACACTGAGCCTCCAGCAGTTTATCAGATTCAGCTTATCAGTTTCCCTACCCAGATATTGGTTCCCCGAGAGGCTTCTGCTCATGGGTTTCTCTTTAGGTATGTTCTGATTCTTTGTATCCACCTGTCCTGTCTCTCTGATTGATAAGTCAGCAGTTTACCCTGTGAACTTACTTCAGTTCTCAGAAGAGTTGTTGATTTTCAGTTCCTTTAGCTTTTTACTTGTTAAGATAGAATGACAAGTTTCAAACTCCAGATGTGCTAGATCAGATACTGGATTTCTAGAATTTCTGTCTCTGTCAAATATTCTCATTTTGTTCATATATTGGCATATAAAAATATGTTCTTATTTTGTTTTCCTGATTTCCTTTAGTTCTCTATATGTATTCTAACTTAGTTCATTGAACATATTTAAGGCAGTTGGTTCAAAGTCTTTGCCAAATAAGTTTGAAATCTGTATTTTTTTTTAATTTATGATAGTCACACACACAGAGAGAGAGAGAGAGAGAGAGAGAGAGGCAGAGGGAGAAGCAGGCTCCATGCACCAGGAGTCCGACGTGGGATTCGATCCGGAGTCTCCAGGATCGCACCCTGGGCCAAAGGCAGGCGCTAAACCGCTGTGCCACCCGGGGATCTCTGAAATCCGTATTTCTTTAAGGTCACTTTCTGGAGATTTATTTTGTTCCTTTGAATGGATCATGTTTTCCTGCTTCTTTGTATGCCTTGTGATATTTTGTTGAAAACTGAACATTTGAAAAAACTGATGTTTCTCCCAGTTTCTGTAAACTGACTCCATACGGGGGAAGATATTCATTGACCATTGCAGAATGAAGGCTTAAGTTCTTCTTTTGGTCATATATCATTCTTGGGCCTGTGTGTATGCTTTTTCTTTCCCCCCTAATTCTCTGTATACATAGCTGCTTTTTAAAAGTCTTATTTTCCTAAAAGTCTCACCCTGCTTCTTCTCAAGGCCTTAGATGTTCTATTGTATTCCCCTGCCCATAATTAATATCTTGCCCCCAGGTACCCCAAAGTCCCCTACAGCTCTCCACCATTCTCTGGCATCCACCACTGCTTTCATCAGCTTCCGATCTGATATTCAAACTAATCCACTATTTCTGTCACCACTGTAAGCCAGGCAAGACAAAAACCAGTCCCTCCAGTAACCCCTAGACAAGTCAGACCTTTGCAGACAACTCCCACTTTTTCCCTTTCATCCTTCTGGTCTCTACCATAAGTTTCCTCCTAAATCCATGCCAGGGAGGGAGTAGGCAAGGGTGATCAAAAATGCTATGAAATTTTGTTTGGAATGTTTTGAATGCAACTTTTTCCTGATTGTGTGTTTGTTGCTACAAATTCTTTTTTTGCTGTTGTTTCAGAGAGAGAGAGTGAGCACTCACAGAGAGAGTGAGGGGAGGGGCAGAGGGTGAGGGAGAGAGAATCTTAAGCAGACTCGGTGCCCTGTGTGTGGCCCAAGGTGGGGCTGGCTCTCATGACCTGAGATCATGACCTGAGTGGAAATCAAGCGTCAGTTACTTAACTGAGGGAGCCTCCTAGGTGCCCTCCTTTTTTTAAGTAGGCTCTATGCTCAGCATAACCTATGGAGTCACCCAGGCACCCCATGTTGCTGTGGGTTCTTTACTGGTTTATAGAACATTCGTAAAGCTACTTTGGTCAATATGGTGTTTGTGTTTCTTTTTTTTTTTAATTTATTTTTTATTGGTGTTCAATTTACTAACATACAGAATAACCCCCAGTGCCCGTCACCCATTCATTCCCACCCCCCGCCCTCCTCCCCTTCTACCACCCCTAGTTCGTTTCCCAGTGTTTGTGTTTCTATGGGAGAACAAGGGCCTAGGGTTTCCTACTCTTGCCATCTTGCTCATACTAACCAATATATTATCTTTTTTATTTTATTTTTAAAAGACTTTATTTATTTATTCATGAGAGATACAGAGAGAGAGAGAGAGAGAGAGAGAGAGTGAGACAGAGACACTAGAAGAGGGAGAAGCAGGCTCCATGCAGGGAGCCCGATGCGGGACTCGATCCCAGGACTTCAGGATCATGTTCTAGACTGAAGATAGGTGCTAAACAGCTGAGCCACCCAGGGATCCCCCCTTTATTGTTTTATAATACGTGTACTTCATATGTAAACTTTGCCTTTGAGCAGCCATTTAGCTGCATCTTGCAAATTTTGATGCAGTTTTTTCATTATTAATTCAGCATACTTAAAATTTTCCATTGTTGGGACGCCTGGGTGACCCAGGGGTTGATCATCTGCCTTCAGCTCAGGGCATGATCCTGGGTCCAGGGATCAAGTCCTGCACACTCTCCCTGAGACGGAGGAGCCTGTTTTTCCCACTGCCTGTGTCTTTGCCTCTCTCTGTGCGTCTCTCATGAATAAATAAATAAAATATTTTTTTAAAAAGTTAAAACTCGCAACCCCAAGGTCAAGAATCCCATGCACTTTTGACTCAGCCAAACAGGTATCCCAATTAATTACTTTCTAAATTATTCTGTATCATAACTAATTTCATGTTTGCGTATTCTATCAATTACTAAGAGAGGATAGGATCTCTCATTATGACTGTACACTTACATGTTTCTTCTTTTGCTTTTTAATGCCTGCTTCAATGACCTCCCTGGTTATTGGCTTGTTCAGGTTTTCTATTTCTTCCTGTTCCAGTTTTGGTAGTTTGTGGTTTTCCAGGAATGTGTCCATTTCTTCTAGATTGCATAATTTATTGGCATATAGCTGCTTATAATATGTTTTTAAAATCGTTTGTATTTCGTTGGTGTTAATAACAATAAAATAATAAATAATATTATAAAAATAAATAATATTATAATTATAATATATTATATATTATATATTATAATATAATAATAAATAATAAAATAATAAATAATAATAATTTTGATTGGTGTTCAATTTGCCAACATACAGAATAACACCCAGTGTTCATCCCACAAGTGTCCCCCTCAGTGACCGTCACCCAGTCACCCCCACCCCCCACCCTCCTCCCCTTTCACCACCCCTAGTTCATTTCCCAGAGTTAGGAGTCTTTATGTTCTTTCTCCCTTTCTGATATTTCCTACCCATTTCTTCTCCCTTCCCTTCTATTCCCTTTCACTATTATTTATATTCCCCAAATGAATGAGACCATATAATGTTTGTCCTTCTCCGATTGACTTATTTCACTCAGCATAATACCCTCCAGTTCCATCCACGTTGAAGCAAATGGTGGGTATTTGTCATTTCTAATTGCTGAGTAATATTCCATTGTATACATAGACCACATAATCTTTATCCATTCATCTTTTGATGGACACCGAGGCTCCAACCACAGTTTGGCTATTGTGGACATTGCTGCTAGAAACATCGGGGTACAGGTGTCATGGCGTTTCATTGCAACTGTATCTTTGGGGGAATGACGTATCAGATAAAGGGCTAGTTTCCAAGATCTATAAAGAACTTACTAAACTCAACACCAAAGAAACAAACAATCCAATCATGAAATGGGCAAAAGACATGAACAGAAATCTCACAGAGGAAGACATAGACATCACCAACATGCACATGAAAAAATGCTCTGCATCACTTGCCATCAAGGAAATACAAATCAAAACCACAATGAGAAACCACCTCACACCAGGGAGAATGGAGAAAATTAACAAGGCAGGAAACCACAAATGTTGGAGAGGATGTGGAGAAAAGGGAAACCGCTTACACTGTTGGTGGGAATGTGAACTGGTGCAGCCACTCTGGAAAACTGTGTGGAGGTTCCTCAAAGAGTTAAAAATAGACCTGCCCTAGACCCAGCAATTGCACTGTATCCCAAAGATTTTGAATGGTTGTATCTTCATTCTCATTAGTTTCCATGAATCTTTTTAATTCTTCTCTAGTTTCCTGGTTGACCCTTTCATCTTTTAGCAGGATAGTCCTTAACCTCCACGTGTTTGAAATCCTTCCAAACTTCTTGTGATTTAGTTCTGATTTCAAAGCATTATGATCTGAAAATACGCAGGAGACGACCCCAATCTTTTGGTATCGGTGAAGACCTGATTTGTGACCCAATATGTGGTCTATTCTGGAGAAAGTTCCATGTGCACTTCAGAAGAATATGTATTCAGTTGCGTTTGGATGTAAAGTTCTGTAAATATCTTGAAATCCATCTGGTCCAGTGTATCATTGAAAGCTCTTATTTCTTTGGACATGTTGTGCTTAGAAGACCTATCGAGTGTAGAAAGCGCTAGATTGAAGTCACCAAGTATAAGTGTATTATTATATGTCTTAACTCTGGTTATTAATTGATTGATATACTTGGCAGCTCCCATGTTCGGGGCATATATATTGAGGATTGTTAAGTCCTCTTGTTGGAAAGATCCTTTAAGTATGATATAGTGTCCCTCTTCATCTCTCACTATAGTCTTCGGGATAAACTTTAGTTTATCTGATATAAGGATGGCTAAACCTGCTTTCTTTTGAGGACCATTTGAATGGTAAATGGTTCTCCAACCTTTTATTTTCAGGCTGTAGGTGTCCTATGTCTAAAATGAGTCTCTTGTAGACAGCAAATAGATGGTTCCTGCTTTTTTATCCAGTCTGAAACCCTGTGCCTTTTGATGGGGTCACTAAGCCCATTCACGTTTAGAGTTACTATTGAAAGATATGAGTTTAGTGTCATCATGATACCTATTCAGTCCCTGATTTTGTAGATTGTTTCCTTGGACTTCCTCTTTCTTTTACAGGGTCCACTTTAATATTTCTTGCAGAGCCGGTTTAGTGGTCACATATTCTTTCAGTTCCTGCCTGTCTTGGAAGCTCTTCGTCTCTCCTTCCATTCTGAATGAGAGCCTTGCTGGATACAGTATTCTTGGCTGCAGGTTCTTCTCATTTAGGACCCTGAATATATCCTGCCAGCCTTTTCTGGTCTGCCAGGTCTCTGTGGAGAGGTCTGCTGTGAATCTAATATTTCTCCCCATAAAAGTTAGAGATTTCATGTCTCTTGCTGCTTTAAGGATCTTCTCTTTATCTTTGGAATTTGCAAGCTTAACTATTAAATGTCGAGGTGTTGAGCAGTTTTTATTGATTTGGGGGGGGGAAATCTCTCAATTTCCTGAATCTGAATGCCTGTTTCCCTTCCCAGGTTAGGAAAGTTTTCAGCTATGATTTGTTCAAATACATATTCTGGCCCTCTGTGCCTTTCGGCGCCCTCAGGAACCCCAATTAAACGTAGATTTTTCTTCCTAAGGCTGTCACTTATTTCCGTTAATCTATCCTCATGATCTTTTGTTTGTCTCTTTTTTCCTCAGTTTCCCTCTTTGCCATCAACTTGTCTTCTATATCACTCACTCGTTCTTCCACCTCATTAACCCTCGTCGTTAGGACTTCTAGTTTGGATTGCATCTCATTCAATTGATTTTTAATTTCTGCCTGGTTAGATCTAAATTTTGCAGTCATGAAGTCTCTTGAGTCCTTTATGCTTTTTTCTAGAGCCACCAGTAGCCTTATAATAGTGCTTCTGAATTGGCTTTCTGACATTGAATTTTAAAGCAAATTCTGTAACTCTGTGGGAGAGAGGACTGTTTCTGATTCTTTCTTTTAAGGTGAGGTTTTCCTTCTAGTCGTTTTGCTCAGTGCAGAGTGGCCAAAAAGAAGTTGTATTGGGAAAAGGAGAAAAAGAGAGAAGAGAAAGAAGAAAAGAAAAAGAAAAAAAAAGAAAAAAGGGGGAAAAAAGAAAAGAAGAAAAGAAAAAAGGGGGGGGTGGAAGCAAACAGAAGACAAAAACAAGGGGCAGTATCCTCTGATTCTGTATACTATAAATCCCTTGACTTCCCCTGGAACCTTCCAGTGCTGCTTAGTCAATAATTTGTTTTCCCCCTGTCCGTCTAGCTGGTCTTCTGGGGGAGGGGCCTGCTCTGCTGATTCTCAGGTGTCAGCACTTGGGGAGCTGCTCAGCTCCCTGCCTGGTGCAGGGCTCAGTGAATGTTGTTTAACCTGTTTATCCTGTGAGGCCACTGTGAAGCTTAGTGGGGGTTGTTTATCCTGTGAGTCCCCAGGAGGAACAACCCCAGTGGCGGTGGCCAGCTCTGGAGCCCTGGAGTCAGCTCCCGCAGTAACTACAGAGCTCTCCGTCTGCAGGGCGTGGATGCTCCGGGGGCGGGGCCGCTGATTTACTCAGCTCCAGGCAGGAGCGTCCTTGCAGTCCTGGGCCCTCCCAGCCTCTGCCTGTCCTGGGGGGAGGCCGGATCCCGGGCTGTGTCCCTGGTGCCCTGTGTTCTGGGGCCTGCGCTGTTGGATTCGCACTCCCGGTCGTGCAGCCCCCTCCTCGGAGCCGCCGCCCGAGCCCCTACGAGCTGCTCCGGGTCCCGCTGTGTGCGCTGCAGCCCTTTAGGAAGTTCAGCGTACTCTCCCCGGGGCGCAGGTGTCTGTTAGTGTCCCCGGGAGCCTGGGCGCATCCCCACCCCCCTGGGGTCCTGCTCTAACTTCCTGCGAGCCCCTTACCGCCCGGGAAGGTCGGTGCAGCTCCTGCTTCTCCCGGACGGGGCTCCCCTGTCCTGGGGACACTCGCCCCGGCCTTAGCCCGGCTCCTCGCGGGGCCCCTCCCCATTGGAGGCCTTTGTTTCTTTATTTCTTTTTTCCCGTCTTCCTACCTTGATAGAAGCGCGAACTCTTCTCACTGTAGCATTCCAGCTGTTCTCTCTTTAAATCTCAGGCCGAATTCGTAGATTTTCAGGATGATTTGAAGGTTATCTAGGTAATTTGTTGGGGACACGTGACTTGGGGACCCTACTCTTCCGCCATCTTGCCCCGCCCCTCTTCTTTTGCTTTTATGTTTCCCAAGTATGCCAAAGCTCATTTGGTGTATACATACTTAAAAAATATTATTCTTAAGGAGTTGACCCATTTATCTTTATCAAAGTTCCGTTTCTTTTTCTTTCTCCTTTTCCTTCCTTCCTTCCTTCCTTCCTTCCTTCCTTCCTTCCTTCCTTCCTTCCTTCCTTCTTTCTTTCTTCTTCTTCTTCTTTCTTCTCTTTTCTTTTTTTGTATATATTTTTTTAGTTCAATTTGCCAACGTATACCATAACACCCAGTGCTCATCCCGTCAAGTGCCCCCCTCAGTGTCCCGTCACCCATTCACCCCCACCCGCGCCCTCCTCCTCTTCCTACCACCCCTAGTTCGTTTCCCAGAGTTAGGAGTCTTTACGTTCTGTCTCCCTTCCTGATACTTCCCACACATTTCTTCTCCCTTCCCTTATATTCCCTTTCACTATTATTTATATTCCCCAAATGAATGACAACATATGTTTGTCCTTCTCCAATTGACTTACTTTACTCAGGATAATACCCTCCAGTTCCATCCACATCGAAGCAAATGGTGGGTATTTGTCGTTTCCAATGGCTGAGTAATATTCCATTGTATACATAGACCACATCTTCTTTATCCATTCATCTTTCGATGGACACCGAGGCTCCTTCCACAGTTTGGCTATTGTAGACATTGCTGCTATGAACATCGAGGTGCAGGTGTCCCGGTGTTTCACAGCATCTGTATCTTTGGGG
Source organism: Canis lupus dingo (assembly GCF_003254725.2). Taxonomy (NCBI): domain Eukaryota; kingdom Metazoa; phylum Chordata; class Mammalia; order Carnivora; family Canidae; genus Canis; species Canis lupus. The sequence goes on from NC_064245.1 coordinate 31,581,654, forward strand.
TAAATCCCCAGCAATGCTATTGCTGGGTGGTAGGGCAGATCTATTTTTAACTCTTTGAGGAACCTCCACACAGTTTTCCAGAGTGGCTGCACCAGTTCACATTCCCACCAACAGTGAAAGTTGGTGCACCCTTTTCTCCACATCCTCTCCAACATTTGTGGTTTCCTGCCATGTTAATTTTCCCCATTCTCACTGGTGTGAGGTGGTATCTCATTGTGGTTTTGATTTGTATTTCCCTGATGGCAAGTGATGCAGAGCATTTTCTCATGTACATGTTGGCCATGTCTAGGTCTTCCTCTGTGAGATTTCTGTTCATGTCTTTTGCCCATTCCATAATTGGATTATTTGTTTCTTTGCTGTTGAATTTAATAAGTTCTTTATAGATCTTGGAAACTAGACCTTTATCTGATACGTCATTTGCAAATATATTCTCCCATTCTGTATGTTGTCTTTTAGTTTTGTTGCTGGTTCTTTTGCTGTGCAAAAGCTTCTTATCTGATGAAGTCCCAATGTTTCATTTTTGCTGTTGTTTCTTTTGCCTTCGTGGATGTATCTTGCAAGAAGTTACTGTGGCCGATATTCAAAAAGGGTGTTGCCTGTGTTCTCCTCTAGGATTTTGAAGGACTCTTGTCTCACATTTAGATCTTTCATCCATTTTGAGTTTATCTTTGTGTATGGTGCAAGAGAGTGGTCTAGTTTCATTCTTCTGCATGTGGATGTCCAGCTTTCCCAGCACCATTTATTATTGCACATGACTATCTTTTTTGCAGGTGGATAGTCTTTCCTGCTTGGTCGAGTATTAGTTGACCATAGATTTGAGGGCCCATTTCTGGAATCTCTCTTCTGTTACATTGATCTATGTTTTTGTTTTTGTGCAGTACCACACTGTCTTGATGATCACAGCTTTGTAGTACAACTTGAAATCTGGCGTCATGATGCTCCTGGTTTTGTTTTTCTTTTTCAATATTCCCTGGGTATCTGGGGTCTTTCCTGATTCCAGACAATCCTAAGATGATTTATTCCAACACTCTGAAGAAAGTTCATGGTATTTTGATAAAGATTGCATTAAATGTGTAAGTTGTCTTGGGTAGCATTGACATTTTCACAATATTAATTCTTCCAATCCATGAGCATGGAATATTTTTCCATCTCTTTGTGTCTTCCTCAATTTCTTTCAGAAGTGTTCTATAGTTTTTAGGGTATAGATCCTTTACCTCTTTGGTGAGGTTTATTCCTAGGGATCTTATGCTTTTGCGTGCAATTGTAAATGGGATTGACTCATTAATTTCTCTTTCTTCAGTCTCATTGTTAGTGTATAGACATGCCACTGATTTCTGGATATTGATTTTGTATCCTGCTGCACTGCCAAATTGCTGTGTGAGTTCTAGCAATCTTGGGGTGGAGTCTTTTGGGTTTTCTATGTACAGTATCATGTCATCTGTGAAGAGGGAGAGTTTGACTTCTTCTTTGCCAATTTTAATGCCTTTAATGTCTTTTTGTTGTCTGATTGCTGAGGCTAGGACTTCAGTACTATGTCGAATAGAGGGTTGAGAGTGGACATCCCTGTCATGTTCCTGATCTTAGGGGAAAGGCTCCCAGTGTTTCCCCATTGAGAATGATATTTGTTGTGTGCTTTTCCTAGATGGCTTTTAAGATGTTGAGGAATGGAGGACGAGCAAGATGGCGGAAGAGTAGGGTCCCCAAATCACCTGTCCCCATCAAATTACCTAGATAACCTTCAAATCATCCTGGAAATCTACGAATTCGGCCTGAGATTTATTTTTCTTATTTTTTTTAAATTTATTTATGATAGTCACACACAGAGAGAGGCAGAGACACAGGCAGAGGGAGAAGCAGGCTCCATGCACCAGGAGCCTGATGTGGGACTCGACCCAGGGTCTCCAGGATTGCACCCTGGGCCAAAGGCAGGCACTAAACCGCTGCGCCACCCAGGGATCCCTCGGCCTGAGATTTAAAGATAGAACAGCTGGAACGCTACAGTAGAAGAGTTCGCGCTTCTATGGAGGTGGAAGACGGGGAAAAAAGAAATAAAGAAAGAAAAGGCATCCAAGGGGGAGGGGCCCCACAAGGAGCCGGGCTAAGGCCGGGGCTAGTGTCCCCAGGACAGGAAAGCCCCTCCCGGAGAAGCAGGAGCTTCACCAATCTTCCTGGGCAGAGAGGTGCTCACAGAGAGTTAGAGCAGGACCCCAGGAGGGCAGGGGTGCCCTCAGGCTCCCTGGGACACTAACAGACACCTGCGCCCCGGGGAGAGCCCGCCGAGCTCCCTAAGGGGCTGCAGCTCACACGGCTGGACCAGGAGCAGCTCGGAGGGGCTCAGGTGGCGGCTCCGTGGAGGGTGCTACGCAGCCAGGAGTGCGAATCCAACAGCGCAGGCCCTGGAACACAGGGCTCCAGGGACACAGGCAAGGATCTGGCCTGTCCCAGGGACAGGAAGAGGCCAGGAGGGCCCAGGACAACAAGGACGCTCCTGCCCCGAGCTGAGCAGATCAGCGGCCCTGACCCAGAGCATCCAGGCCCCTGCAGAGGGAGAGCTCTGTAGTTACTGCGGGAGCTTACTCCAGGGCTCCAGAGCTGGCTGCTGCCACTGTTGTTGTTCCTCCTGGGGCCTCACGGTGTAAACAATCCCCACTGAGCCCTGCACCAGGCTGGTGGCTGAGCAGCTCCCCCAAGTACTAACACCTGAAAATCAGCACAACAGGCGCCTCCTCCAGAAGACCAGCTAGATGGACAAGTTCCAGGGGACGTCAAGGGACTTAAAGTATACAAAATCAGAAGATACTCCCCCATGTTTTTCTTTTTTTTTTTTTTTTGCTTTTTGATTTCTGTTTGCTTCCCCGACCCTTTTCCCCCCCTTTCTTTTTCTTTCTCTTTTTCTTCTCTTTTTTGCTTTCTTTCTTCCTTTTTTCTTTTTTCTTTTTCTCTTTTCTTTCCTTCTTTCTCTCCTCCCTTTTTCTCCTTTTCCCAATACAACTTGTTTTTCGCTACCTTGCACTGAGACAAATGACTAGAAGGAAAACTTCACCTCAAAAGAAAGAATCAGAAACAGTTCTCTCTCCCACAGAGTTACAAAATCTGGATTACAATTCAATGTCAGAAAGCCAATTCAGAAGCACTATTACAAAGCTACTGGTGGCTCTAGAAAAAAGCATAAAGGACTCAAGAGACTTCATGACTGTAGAATTTAGATCCAATCAGGCAGAAATTAAAAATCAATTGAATGAGATGCAATCCAAACTAGAAGTCCTAACGATGAGGGTTAACGAGGTGGAAGAACCAGTGAGTGACATAGAAGACAAGTTGATGGCAAAGAGGGAAACTGAGGAAAAAAGAGACAGACACTTAAAAGACCATGAAGATAGATTAAGGGAAATAAACAACAGCCCTGAGGAAGAAAAACCTACGTTTAATTGGGGTTCCTGAGGGCGCCGAAAGGGACAGAGGGCCAGAATATGTATTTGAACAACTCATAGCTGAAAACTTTCCTAATCTGGGAAGGGAAACAGGCATTCAGATTCAGGAAATAGAGAGATCCTCCCCTAAAATCAATAAAAAGCGTTCAACGTCTTGACATTTAATAGTTAAGCCTTGCAAATTCCAAAGATAAAGAGAAGATCCTTAAAGCAGCAAGAGACAAGAAATCCCTGACTTTTATGGGGAGGAGTATTAGGGTAACAGCAGACCTCTCCACAGAGACCTGGCAGGCCAGAAAGGGCTGGCAGGATATATTCAGGGTCCTAAATGAGAAGAACATGCAACCAACAATACTTTATCCAGCAAGGCTCTCATTCAGAATGGAAGGAGAGATAAAGAGCTTCCAGACATGCAGGAACTGAAAGAATATGTGACCTCCAAACCAGCTCTGCAAGAAATTTTAAGGGGGACTCTTAAAATTCCCCTTTAAGAAGTCCAGTGGAACAATCCACAAAAACAAGGACTGAATAGATATCATGATGACACTAAACTCATATCTTTCAATAGTAACTCTGAACGTGAACGGTCTCAATGACCCCATCAAAAGGTGCAAGGTTTCAGACTGGATAAAAAAAAGCAGGACCCATCTATTTGCTGTCTACAAGAGACTCATTTTAGACAGAAGGACACCTATAGCCTGAAAATAAAAGGTTGTAGAACCATTTACAGTTAAATGGTCCTCAAAAGAAAGCAGGGGATAGCCCTCCTTAGATCAGATAAAATAAAATTTACCCAGAACACTGTAGTGAGAGATGAAGAGGGATGCTATATATCATACTTAAAGGACCTATCCAACAAGAGGACTTAACAATCCTCAATATATATGCCCTGAATGTGGGAGCTGCCAAATATATCAAACAATTAATAACCAAAGTGAAGAAATACTTAGATAATAATACTCTTATACTTGATGACTTCAATCTAGCTCTTTCTATACTCAATAGGTCTTCTAAACACAACATCTCTAAAGAAACGAGAGCTTTAAATGATACACTGGACCAGATGGATTTCACAGATATCTACACAACTTTACATCCAAACTCAATGGAATACATATTCTTCTGAAGTGCACATGGAACGTTCTCCACAGTAGACCACATATTGGGTCACAAAACGGGTCTGAACCGATACCAAAAGATTGGGATCGTCCCCTGTATAATCTCAGACCATAATGCCTAAAAATTAGTACTAAATCACAAGAGTTTGGAAGGACCTCAAACACGTGAACGTTAAGGACCATTCTGCTAAAAGATGAAAGAGTCAACCAGGAAATTAAGGATGAATTAAAAAGATTCATGGAAACTAATGAGAATGAAGATACAACCGTTCAAAATCTTTGGGATGCAGCAAAAGCAGCCCTAAGGGGGAAATACATCACAACACAAGCATCCATTCAAAAACTGGAAAGAACTCAAGTACAAAAGCTAACCTTACACATAAGGGAGCTAGAGAAAAAACAGCAGATGGACCCTACACCCAGCAGAAGAAGAGAGTTAATTAAAATTCGAGCAGAACTCAACAAAATCGAGACCAGAAGAACTGTGGAACAGATCAAGAGAACCAGGAGTTTGTTCTTTGAAAGAATTAAGAAGATAGATAAACCATTAGCCAACCTTATTAAAAAGAAGAGAGAGGAGACTCAAATTAATAAAATCATGAATGAGTAAGGGGAGATCACTACCAACACCAAGGAAATACAAATGATTTTAAAAACATATTATGAACAGCTACACGCCAATAAATTAGGCAATCTAGAAGAAATGGACGCATTCCTGGAAAGCCACAACCTACCAAAACTGGAACAGGAAGAAATAGAAAACCTGAACAGGCCAATAACCAGGGAGGAAATTGAAGCAGTCATCAAAAACCTCCCAAGACACAAGAGTCCAGGGCCAGATGGCTTCCCAGGGGAATTCTATCAAACGTTTAAAGAAGAAATCATACCTATACTACTAAAGCTGTTTGGAAAGATAGAAAGAGATGGAGTACTTCCAAATTCGTTCTATGAGGCCAGCATCACCTTAATTCCAAAACCAGACAAAGACCCCACCAAAAAGGAGAATTACAGACCAATATCCTTGATGAACATGGATGCAAAAATTCTCAACAAGATACTAGCCAATAGGATCCAACAGTACATTAAGAAAATTATTCACCATGACCAAGTAGGATTTATCCCTGGGACACAAGGCTGGTTCAACACTCGTAAAACAATCAATGTGATTCATCATATCAGCAAGAGAAAAACCAAGAACCATATGATCCTCTCAAAAGATGCAGAGAAAGCATTAGACAAAATACAGCATCCATTCCTGATCAAAACTCTTCAGAGTGTAGGGATAGAGGGAACATTCCTCAACTTCTTAAAAGCCATCTACAAAAAGCCCATAGCAAATATCATTCTCCATGGCGAAGCACTGGGAGCCTTTCCCCTAAGATCAGGAAGAAGACAGGGATGTCCACTCTCACCCCTGCTATTCAACATAGTACTGGAAGTCCTAGCCTCAGCAATCAGACAACAAAAAGACATTAAAGGCATTCAAATTGGCAAAGAAGAAGTCAAACTCTCCCTCTTCGCTGATGACATGATACCTAAATCCTCCACTCCAAGATCGCTAGAATTAATACAGCAATTTGGTAGTGTGGCAGGATACAAAATCAATGCCCAGAAATCAGTGGCATTTCTATACACTAACAATGAGACTGAAGAAATAGAAATTAAGGAGTCAATCCCATTTTCAATTGCTCCCAAAAGCATAAGATACCTAGGAATAAACCTAACCAAAGAGGTAAAGGATCTATACCCTAAAAACTATAGAACACTTCTGAAAGAAATTGAGGAAGACACAAAGAGGTGGAAAAATATTCCATGCTCATGGATTGGCAGAATTAATATTGTGAAAATGTCAATGTTACCCAGGGCAATATACACGTTTAATGCAATCCCTATCAAAATGCCATGGACTTTCTTCAGAGAGTTAGAAGAAATCATTTTAAGATTTGTGTGGAACCAGAAAAGACCCCAAACAGCCAGGGGAATTTTAAAAAAGAAAACCATATCTGGGGGCATCACAATGCCAGATTTCAGGTTGTAGTACAAAGCTGTGGTCATCAAGACAGTGTGGTACTGGCACAAAAACAGACACATAGATCAATGGAATAGAATAGAGAACCCAGAAGTGGACCCTCAACTCTATGGCCAGCTAATATTCGATAAAGGAGGAAAGACTATCCACTGGAGGAAAGACAGTCTCTTCAATAGATGGTGCTGGGAACATTGGACATCCACATGCAGAAGAAGGAAACTAGACAAGTCTCTTGCACCATACACAAAGATAAACTCAAAATGGATGAAAGATCTAAATGTGAGACAAGAGTTCATCAAAATCCTAGAGGAGAACACAGGCAACACCCTTTTTGAACTTGGCCACAGTAACTTTTTGCAAGATACATCCACTGAAGGCAAAAGAAACAAAAGCAAAAATGAACTATTGGGACTTCATCAAGATAAGAAGTTTTTGCACAGCAAAGGATACAGTCAACAAAACTAAATGACAACATACAGAATGTGAGAAGATATTTGCAAATGACAGTATCAGATAAAGGGCTAGTTTCCAAGATCTATAAAGAACTTATTAAACTCAACACCAAAGAAACAAACAATCCAATCATGAAATGGGCAAAAGACATGAAGAGAAATCTCACAGAGGAAGACATAGACATGGCCAATACGCACATGAGAAAATGCTCTGCATCACTTGCCATCAGGGAAATACAAATCAAAACCACAATGAGATACCACCTCACACCAGTGAGAATGGGGAAAATTAACATGGCAGGAAACCACAAATGTTGGAGATGATGTTGAGAAAGGGGAACCCTCTTACACTGTTGGTGGGAATGTGAACTGGTGCAGCCACTCTGGAAAACTTTGTGGGGGTTCCTCAATGAGTTACAAATAGACCTGCCCTACGACCCAGCAATTGCACTGTTGGGGATTTACCCCAAAGATACAGATGCAATGAAACGCTGGGACACCTGCACCCCGATGTTTCTAGCAGCAACGTCCACAGTAGCCAAACTGTGGAAAGAGCCTCGGTGTCTATCGAAAGATGAATGGATAAAGAAGATGTGGTTTATGTATACAATTGAGTATTACTCAGCCGTTAGAAATGACAAATACCCACCATTTCCAATGTGGTTGGAACTGGAGGGTATTATGCTGAGTGAAGTAAGTGAATTGGAGAAGGAGAAACATTATATGTTCTCATTCATTTGGGGAATATAAATAATAGTGTAAGGGAATATAAGGGAAGGGAGAAGAAGTGTGTGTGAAATATCAGAAAGGGAGACAGAACATGAGAGACTCCTAACTCTGGGACACGAACTAGGGGTGGTGGAAGGGGAGGAGGGGGGGTGGGAGTGAATGAGTGACGGGCACTGTGGTGGGCACTTGACGGGATGAGCACTGGGTGTTATTCTGTAAGTTGGCAAATTGAACACCAATAAAAAATAAATTTATTATAAAAAAAGTAATGGATGCTGTAGTTTGTCAAATGTTTTCTCTTCATCTATTAAGAGGATCATATCGTTCTTGTTTTTTCTCTTGGTGATATGATCTATCATGTTGATTGTTTTATGAGTGTTGAACCAGCCTTGCATCCTGGGGATAAATCCCACTTGGTCATTGTGAATAATCTTCTTAATGTACTAGTTGGATCCTACTGGCTAGTATCTTGTTGAGAATTTTTGCATCCATGTTCATATGGGATATTGGTCTATAATTCTCCTTTTTGGTGGGGTCGTTTTCTGGTTTTGGATTTAAGGCGATTCTGGCCTCCTTGCGGGGCCTCTCCCCCACTTGATTCTTTTTTATTTTATTTTTTCCATCTTCCTACCTTGTTAGAAGCGCAAACTCTTCTCCCTGTAGCATTCCAGCTGTTCTCTCTTTAAATCTCATGTCGAATTCATAGGTTTTCAGGATGATTTGAAAGTTATTTAGATAAGTTGGTGGGGACAGGGGACTGGGGACCCTACTCTTCCACCATCTTGCCCCTCTTTCTTTCTTTCTTCTTTCTTTCTTTCTTTCTTTCTTTCTTTCTTTCTTTCTTTCTTTCTTTCTTTCTTTCTTTCTTTCTTCCTTCTTCTTTCTTTCTTCTTCTTTCTTTCTTCCTCCTTCCTTCCTTCCTTCCTTCCTTCCTTCCTTCTTCTTTCTTTCTTCTTTCTTCTTTCTTTCTTTCTCTCTCCTTTCTTTCTTTCTTTCTTTCTTTCTTTCTTTCTTTCTTTCTTACTTTCTTTCTTTCTTTCGTAAAGATTCATTTATTTTAGAGAGTGAGTACAGGTGGGGAGCCGTAAGCACGGTAGGGTGTGGCAGAGGGAGAGAGTCTTCTAAGCATATTCCTTGAGGCCAATGGGGGGCTCCAGTGTGAGCCAACATAGGGCTGGAGGAGGAGCCAACCTGAGGCTGGAGGGGGATCCATGGGTGAGGGGCTCCATCTCATAGCCCTGAGAACAGAACCTGAGCCAAAACCAAGAGCGCAAAGCTTAACCTTCTATACTACCCAGGCACCCCTGTCTCTTTTCATTTCTGGTGACACTTTGCCTTAAAGTCTTTGATATTCAAAGCATCATAGTCAGTAGCCAGTGGAACATATGCTTTCTTCTCTCAATCATTGGATGTTTCCAACAAAATTGGGATAATTTAAACTGGCTATAAATCTAAATTTTTTTCAACATAAAAAAGTCTTTTTTTAATAAAATTTTTATTGGTGTTCAATTTGCCAACATATTGAATAACACCCAGTGCTCATCCCGTCAAGTGCCCACCTCAGTGCCCGTCGCCCAGTCACCCCTGCCCCCCGCCCGCCTTCCCTTCCACCACCCCTAGTTTGTTTCCCAGAGTTAGGAGTCTAAAAAAAAGTCTTTGATATTAACATAGTCACTCCAACTTTCTTAGGATTATTATCTAAGTGGTATATGTTTTCTGTCTTTTCAATGTCAACTTCTTTGTATCCTTATATTTAAGGCATGTCTCTTTTGTTATTTTAAAAAGATCTTATTTATTTGAGAGAGAGAGAGAGAGAGAGAGCATGATGGGGGCAGGGACAGAGGGAGAAGCAGACCTGCAGCTGAACAGGGAGTCAAACTCCGGCTGGAGCCCAGGATCCTGGAATCATGACCTGAGGCAAAGGCAGATGCTTAACCTACTGAGCCCCCCAGGAGCCCCTAAAGCATGTCTCTTCTATATAGCATATATTTGGGATTTGTTTTATTCAATGTGACAATTTATCTTTAATTGGAGTATTTAGTGCATTTACATTTAATGTAATTGCTAATATAGTTGGATTTAAGCCCAATAGCTTGCTGTCTATTACTCCTTATCCTCTGTGCTGTTTGCTTCTTTGCTGCCTTCTTTGGATTAAGTGTTTTAGCATTCTACTTTGTTTCCTTTCTTGGATTTTTAGCTATGCCTCTTATTTTTTATTAGTTGTTTTAGGAATTAAAATGTTCTAAAGGGGATCCATGGGTGGCGCAGCGGTTTAGCGCCTGCCTTTGGCCCAGGGCGCGATCCTGGAGACCCGGGATCGAATCCCACGTCAGGCTCCCGGTGCATGGAGCCTGCTTCTCCCTCTGCCTCTCTCTCTCTCTCTGTGATGTGACTATCATAAATAAATAAATAAAAATTAAAAAAATGTTCTTAAAACCTCACAGTACACCTTGATATTATATTCTATCCCTTCACCTACAGTGTAAAACAAAACAAAACCCTTTGGAATCTAACTTGGAGTCTCAAGCAGGGGCAGAGGGAGACAGTGATCTGACTGAAAATGCGTGGGCTGGGAACCAGAAAGTCAAAGCCCATGTTTTGTAGTTGTGTCAGGGACCTCCGGGAACCTCCATAAAAACTCGTAATATTTAGGCAACTGGTAGATTTTGGTCTAGTCAGGATCCTTTTGCTGTGACTTTTTGCAGTATCCAGGGGACAGATGCAGTAAGCAAATCTGTTGTGGTTTCCACGGTCTAGTGGGCAGATTAGAATACTTGATGCCCATCATTACTGCTCTTCATTAGAACCAGAATGCGGGTGGGTGGGTGAAGGGGAAGTGGGTCGGTGGGGGTGGGTGCGGAGTTCAGGGCAATTTTTTCTCCTAAACATGCTTGTGAGAAACTCACTCCCTTCACTGCTTCCGTACAATTTGTCACTTAATTGGCCTCCCTGAAGACTGATTTTTGGGACTTGTTCAAGACGAGTTTTCTTGTCAGCCATTCCCACAAGTTTGCACGCGCGTTTGCCCCTGGCTCACGGGAGATGGCGCTGGACAGACGTGACCACTTCGGGGCCTGCGTCGGTCTCCACTCGCGGCCGCCTGGGACTGGGCTGCGGCGTGCGCGTGTGACTCGGTGCCCGGCCGCCAGCGGCTTCCCGCCGGAGGAGCGCAGGTGCGCCCTGCTCACCTGGCCGCGGCGCCGGGGGCGGGCGCGCTGGGCGACTCCGCCCGGGCCCCCAGGTGCTTCCGCGGCTCAGTACCTCGGGCCTCGGGGAGCCCCGGAGACCCTGCGGACCCGCTCCCCCAGGAGCCGGGCGGTTCTCACGGGCGGGCCCACGGTGCACGCAGAGCGGGGCCGCCCAAGCCGGCCGGTGGTCCTCAGAGACGTCCTAGGAAGCGCTTCGCGCGGCCGGGGCCAGCGCGTCGCCTCGTCGCCGCCCGGAGACGCTCGGCGCGCTGCCCGGTGGGACCCGGGGGCGGCGGCGGCGGGCGGCGGGCGGAGGCCGAGGCGGCGGGGACCCGGCCGGCGCGGAGGGAGGAGCGCCGGGAGGAAGAGGCCGAGCCGGAGCGCCCCCGCCCCGGGAGGAAGGGGAGGAGGCCGGGCGTTTCCTGGCGCATTCCCGGCGCGCCCGGGTGACTCACCCCGCAGGAAACTCCCGGGCCCGCCGAGACCAGCGAGAGCCGCCGCCGCCGCCGCCGCGGACCAGGTGAGACGGCTGCTGTCCCCGCCGCCCTGCGGCCCCCACGGCGGCCCTCGGACCCAGTGGGCACGGAGGCGGCGGAGCCCGGCCGGGGCTGCGCGGGCGGCGGGGCTCGGGCTCCCGCGGCCTCGCTCCCTCCCTCCCTCCCTCCCTCCGCGGCCTGCCTCGCTCCCTCCCCGGGTGGCCGCCGGGCCTCCGCCCTGGGCGCGCCTGGACACCCGCACACTCTCGGCCCCGCCCCAGGGTCCCGGGTCCCGGGTCCCGACCCCCGGCACGTGGCGGAGCTCCAGGGCGCAGGGCGTACCGGTGTTTCGGGGTCATTGTTGGAAAGGGAGGCGCCGGCCGCCGGCCCGACAGCGGGAGCGAGAGTCGCCCCGGGCCCGCCGGCTGCGGCCCAGGGCAGGACGGACGCTGGCGGGGCGAAACCATTTTGCAGATTCTTGGGAAGGAGTTGTGGGCTTTGTTACGGCCCCGGGATGGTTAGGTGCACCCACTGTTCCGCACGGCCGTGCCGAATTGTATATTTTAAGCCTGAAATGGGTGCATGTAGTTTGCAGCATATCGTGGATGTAATAAAAATGGTGAGAGTCATCTGGAAACGGGGTTTACGGAGCGAATTTTAAGCTGGGAGAGGCGCCCGGACCGTGTCCACTCTGGTGTTAGTCTAAACACTACAGGTAGCAACTGCTTATTAAACCCAATGTTTAAAAAAATAAATAAACCAGGTGTTGGATGACCTGTGTTTCTGTGGACTGAGACCTGGCAGTGTTTCTTCTCAGTAGCAGAGGGTACGTGTGCCGCATTGGACAGTTTTGCTGCTTCGTGAGCCCAGTGGAATTCCTTGGCCTTTTGTAATAGTATTCGTTAAAAGATTCGTGATTGAAGTAGCAGGGATACCGGTACTGTTTATCAGATTGCTGTGCTTGCCGCTTGGTCACCAGCTGGTGATGGTGCCAGAAAATCCTGTCCGGGTTCATCAGCCAGAGGTGGCAGTTGCTGATCGCCCAGTGCTCGTGCTTGGACCACTGAGGGTGTCCTGCAGCTCATTCGTGGTTCTCCGCGGGAACCGTACATGTGCAGACACAGAACTGAAATCACCATTTAAATAAACGTGAGCCACAGCAAGTATGCGTTTGCACGAATTCAATAGGAATTTGGTGCTGTTTGATTCCCTGCTGCCCTCTTCCCCCACACCATCATCTCTGTGACAGAGGCAAACATCATTGTGGTGGAAAACATTTCCTATTTTAATACATATGTTTGTGTGCTGATAGGTCGCTCAAAGAAAATTTTTCAGTTTTTTTCTTTTCTTCCTTTTCTTTTCTTTCTTTTCTTTTCTTTTCTTTTCTTTTCTTTCTTTCTTTCTTTCTTTTTTTTTTTTTGTATAGGTGTTTATTTGGATTTATTTTAAAATTTCCATATAGTAAAATTTGCTTTTTGGTGTATGGTTATGAGTTTTGACAAATACATAGTCATGGAATTACCGTCACAGTCAAGATAGAGAACAGTTCTGTCACCCCCCAAATTCCTTCAGCTGTCTCTTTTTAGGCAGCCCCTCCCACATTCTCGACTCCTGGCAACACCTGAGTTCTCCATTCCTACAGTATTACTTTTCCCATATGAGAGGTCTTTGTGGCTTAGTTCACTTAGCTAATGCGATTTGAGAGTAACCATTTTCTAGTTTGTCCCTGAGGGGCAGAGGCACAAAGTTTTCAAAAGTATTCATTTAGGATACAATCTGAGAGATTCAAATATGTTTTTTAAAAAGATTTACCCGTTTATTTGACAGAAAGCAAGCACGCATGTGCGAGTGAGGGGAGAGGCAGAGGGAAAGTATCTCAAGCAGACTCCCCACCTAACTGGGAGCCCCAGGCGGGCCTTGATCCCAGCACTGCAGATCACCACCAGAGCAGAAAGCCATAGTTTGGAGTCTGTTGCTACACCCACGGGGCCACCCAGTTGTCCCTCAAATAATACTTTTAAATCATGAGAAAAATTATAAAACTCCCACTTATTAAAAAAATTGAAACAGTACAGAACTATGTTTAGTAAAAGTGAAATTCCCTCTAATTTTGTGGTACTATATAGCCTTTTCTGTGTATACACATCATTTTTGTTCTTTTGATAACATGAGATTATATTGCATATATCATAATAGCTTTTCACCTAGTGATTTTGGCCCATTGAAAGATCTTGAAGTGGGGCACCTGGGTAGCTCATTCAGTTGTGTTTGCCTACAGCTCAGGCCATGATCTTGGGGTCCTGAGATTGAACCCCACAAGGGGCTGCCTGCTTAGCAGGGAGTCTGCTTCTCCCTCTCCTTCGGTCATTCCCCCTGCTCGTGCTCTCTCGCTCAGCTCTCTCTTTCAAATAAATAAATATATAAAATCTTAAAGATCATGAATATCTTCATTTTCCTTCTTTTTCTTTTTTTTTTAAGATTATTAAGAGAAGAGAGAGAATGAACGAACATGCTCAGGTAGGGTGAGGGGCAGAGGGAGAAGACGCCCTGCTGAGCAGGGAACCCAGCTTGGAGCTCAATCCCAGGACCCTGCTATCATGACCTGAGCTGAAGCAGACGCTTAACCGAGTTACCCTCCATTCTTTTTAATGGCAGTGTAGTGTTTCATAGTATGGGTATATTGTGATATATTTGATCAGCCTCTTGTTTATTGACATTATTGTTTCACATTTTTCACCACCGTAGTCAGTGCTTTTGTTTATATCTTTAGTCTTTTTTTTTTTTTTTTTTTTTTAGATTTACTTGAGAGAGTTAACGAGAGAGCTCAGGAGTAGGGAGGAGAGGCAGAAGCAGGTTCCCTGTGAGCAGAGAGCCTGACATGGGGCTTGATTGCAGGACCCTGAGATCATGACCTGAACCAAAGGCACATGAATAATTGACTGAACCACCCAGGTGTCCTTGTTTTTATTTTTATTTATTATTTTGGTTTCTGGAGTAGAATTCAGTGATTTGTCACTTATATATAAGACCCAGTGCTCATCACAACAAGTGCCATCTTTAATACCCATCACTCATCTATCTCCCTCCACCAACCCTCAGTTTGTTCTCTAGCGTTGAGTCTCTTATGGTTTGTCTCCCCCTCTCTCCTTTTTTTCTTTTCCCCTTCCCGTATGTTCACCTTTTTTCTGCCTTAAATTTCACATATGAGATCATATGGTATTTGTCTTTCTCTGACTGACTTATTTCACTTAGCGTAATACTCTTTAGTTCCATCTACATTGTTGCAAATGGTGAAATTTCATTGTTCTTGAAGGCTGAGTAATATTCCATCCTATGTATGTACCACATCTTCATTCATCAGTCGATGGACATTTGGACTCTATAGTTTGGCTGTTAATGTTGCTCTAAACATCGGGGTGCATGTACCCCTTCGAATCTGTATTTTTTTATTTTTTAATTATTTTCTTGAATCTGTATTTTTATATCCTTTTGGTAAATACCTAGTAGTGCAATTGCTGGATTGTAGGGTAGTTCCATTTTTAATGTTTTGAGGAACCTCCACCCTGTTTTCCAGAGTGGCTGCACCAGTTTGCATTTCCACCAACACTACAAGAGAGTTCCCCTTTCTCTGCCTCCTTGGCAACCTGTTGTTTCTTGTGATGTTAATTTCAGCCATTCTGACAGATGTGAGGTGATCTCTCATCAGCTTTTGGTTTGCATTTCAAGTGATTGGCAAGTGATGTTGAGCTGATTTCATGTGTCTGTTGGCCATGTGTATGTCTTCTTTGGAGAAATATCTGTTCATGTCTTCTGCCCATTTCTTGACTGGATTTTTGGGGTTTTGGGTATTGAGTTTGATAAATTCTTTATAGATTTTGGATACTAACCCTTTATCAGATACGTTATTTGCACCTGGGTGGCTCAGTTGGTTGAGTATCAGACTCTTGGTTTTGGCTCAGGTGATGATCTCAGGGTTCTGAGACCCAGACCATGGCTCAGGCTCCACACTCAGCATGGAATCTGTTGGAGATTCTATCCACCACCACCACCACCACCACCGCCTTTCCCCTCTGGTACTCTCCCCACTTGTGCTTTTTCTTTCTCTCTCTCAAATAAATAAAATCTTAAAAAAAATGTTGTTTGCAAATGTCTTCTCCCATTCTGAAGGCTGCCTTTTATTTTGTTGATTGTTTCTTTCCTTATGCAGAAGCTTTTATTTTGATGAAATCCCAGTAGTTCGTTTTTGCTTTTTTTTTCCCTCTTGCCATATGTCTTTTAAGAAGTTGTTATAGCTAAGGTCAGAGAGGTTTCTGCCTGTGTCTCCTCTAGGCTTTCTGTGGTTTCCTGTGTCACATTTAGGTTTTTCATCCATTTTGAGTTTATTTTTGTGTATAGTATAAGAAAGTAGTTCCATTTCATTCTTCTGTATGTGCAATTTTCCCATTTGTTGGGAATACTGTCTGTTGAAGAGACATTTGTTGAAGAGGCTGTCTTTTTTCCATTGGGTATTCTTTCCTACTTTGTTGAAGATTAGTGACCATAGAGTTGTGGATCCATTTCTGGGTTCTCTATTCTGTTCCATTGATCCATGTGTCTGTTTTTGTGCCAGTACCACACTGTCTTAATGATCCTAGCTTTTGTAAGCTTGAAGTTTGGAATCATTATGCCTCCAGTTTTTTCTTCTTCAGAATTGCTTCGGCTATTCAGGGGCCTCTTGTGTTTCCATACAAATTTTAGGATTATTTGTTCCAGCCCTGTGAAAAATACTAGTGGTATTTTGATAGGGATTGTATTAAATGTGTAAATTGCTTTGGATAGTATAGACATTTTAACTATGTTTGCTCTTCGAATCCATGAGCATAAATGGAATGCTTTTTCCATTTCTTTGTGTCCTCTTCGATTTCTTTCATGAGTTTTCTATAGTTTTTAGAGCATGGATCTTTAACCTCTTTAGTTAGGCTTATCCCTAGTATTTTATTGTTTTTGGTGCAGTTACAAATGGGATTGATTCCTTGATTTCTTTTTCTGCTGCTTTGATATTGGTGTATAGAAATGCAGCAGATTTCTGCACATTGATTTTATATCCTGCAACTTTGCTGAATTCAGGTACTAGTTCTAGCAGTTTTTTGGTGGAGTCCTTCAGGTTTTCTACAAAGCATATCCTGTCATCCTCAAATAGTGAAAGTTTGAGTTCTTCTTTGCTGATTTGGATGCATTTTATTTTTTTGTGGTCTGATTGCTGAGGCTCTGACTTCCAATAGTATGCTAAATAGCAATGGTGAGAGTGGACATCCTTGTCTCATTCCTGACCTTAGGGCAAAGGCTCTCAGTTTTTCCCCCACTGAGGATGATATTTGCTGTCAGTCTTTAGTATATGGCCTTTATGATGTTGAGGTGTGTTCCCTCTATCCCTACTTTGTTGAGGGTTTTTATCAAGAATGGATGCTGGGGCAGCCCTGGTGGCGCAGCGGTTTAGCGCCGCCTGCAGCCCGCGGTGTGATCCAGGAGACCCGGATCGAGTCCACATTGGGCTTTCTGTGTGGAGCCTGCTTCTCCCTCTGCCTGTGACTCTGCCTCTCTCTTCGCTCTCTCTGAATGAATAAATAAATAAATCTTAAAAAAAAAAAAAAAATGGATGCTGTATTTTGTCAAAAGCTTTTTTTTGCATTTATTAAATGGATCATACGGTTATATCTTTTATTAATGTGGTATATCACATTGATTGATTTGCGAATATTGAACCAGCCTTGTAGCCCAGGAATAAATGCCACCTGATTGTGGTGAATAATTTTTTCTAATGTACTGTTGTGTTCAATTTGTTAGTATTTTATTGAGAATTTTTGCATCCGTGTTCATCAGGGATGTTGACCTGTAATTCTTCTAAAAAGAATTTTTAAAAATTAAAAAAAAATTTTTTTTTAAGATTTTTTAAAAAAGAACTTGAGGTCTTTGCCCAGTTTTGGAATCAAAGTAATGCTGGCTTTAGAGAATGAGTTTGGAAGTTTTCCTTCCATTTCATTTTTTGAAACTGTTTGAGAAAAATGAGTATTACTAACTCTTCTTTCAGTGTCTGGTACAACTCCCCCGGGAAGCCCTCTGGCCCAGGACTGTTGTTTGTTGGGAGATTTTTGATTATTGATTCAGTTTCTTTGCTGATTATGGGTCTATTCAAGTTTTTTATTTCTTCCTGTTTCACTTTTGGTAGTTTGTAAGGTTCTAGGAATTTGCCCATTCCTTCCAAGTTGCACAGTTTGTTGGCATGTAATTTTTTGTGGTATTCTCTTGTAATTGTTACTCTGTTTGTATTTCTGTGGTGTTGGTTGTGATCTCTCCCCTTTCATTTATGACTTTATTTGGGCCATTTCTCTTTTTGATAAGTTTGGTTAGGGGTTATCAATTTCATTAATTCTTTTGAAGAACCAGTTCTTAATTTCATTACTCCATTCTACTGTTTTGTTTTTTTTGTTTCCACATTGTTTATTTCTGCTCTAAGTTTTACTATTTTTTTCTGCTGGCTATAGACTCTATTTGCTATTTCTGTTCTGGCTCCTTTAGATGTAAGTTTTGGGTGTGTTCGAGTATTTTCTTGCTTCTTGAGGTGGGCTTGTATTGCAATATACTTCCCTCTTAGTATTGCCGTTGCTGCCTCCCAGTGTTTTGGAATATCATGTTTTCATTTTTGTTTTCTTCCATGTACTTCTTAATTTCTTCTTTAATCTTTTGGTTAACCCATTCACTCTATAATAGATATTCTTTTTTTTTTTTTAGTAGATATTCTTTAACCTCCATGATTTGAGGTCTTTCCAAATATTTTCTTGTGGTTGACTTCAAGTTTCCTAGCATTGTGGTCTGAAAATACACATGGTATGATTTCAGTCTTTTTGTACTGATTGAGTCCTGATTTGTGCCCCAGAATATGATCTATTCTGGAAAATGTTCCATATGCACTTGAAAAGAATGTGTATTCTGCTCCATTAGGATGAAATGTTCTGAATATTTCTTTTAAGTCCATCTAGTCCATTGTGTCATTCAAAGCTTTTGTTTCCTTGTTGATGTTTTATTTAGATGATCTGTCTACTGTTGTATGAGGGTGTTAAAGTCTCTTACTATCATTAAGTTATTATCAATGAGTTCTTTTTTTTTAAGTTTTATTTACTTATTATTTTTTTAAGATTTTATTTATTTTATTCATGAGAGACACAGAGAGAGAGGGAGAGGCAGAGAGACACAGGCAGAGGGAGAAGCAGGCTCCATGCTGGTAGCCTGATGTGGTACTCAATCCTGGGTCTCCAGGATCACGCCCTGGGATTAAGGCAGTGCTAAACCGCTGAGCCACCCCGCCAGCCCTGTTTACTTATTTTAGAGAGAAAGTGTGAGTGAGCAGGGAGAGGGGCAGAGGGAAAGAAAGCCTCAAGCAGACTCCTGCTGAGCACAGAGCCAGATTCAGGGGCTTGGTCCCAGAACCCTGAGGTCATGACCTAGGTTGAAATCCAAAGTCAGCCCTTTAACCAAGTGAGCCACCCAGCACCCTTATCAATGAGTTTATGTTTGTTTTTAATTGAGTTATATTTGGGTGCTCCCAAGTTGGGGGTATATTTACAATTGTTATATCTTCTTGATGGATAGACCCCTTAATTATGATGTAATGTCCTTCATCTCTCATGTCTTTGTTTTAAAATCTGGTTTTTCTGATTCAAGTATGGCTACTCTGGCTTTTTTTTTTTGACGTCCATTAGCATAGGTGGTTCTCTATTCCCTCACTTTCAATCTGACAGTGATTTATGTCTAAAATGAGTCTCTAAGAAATAGTGAAAGGGACTATAAGGGAAAGGAAGGAAACTGAGTGGGGAAAATTAGAGAGGAAGACAAACCATGAGAGACTCCTAACTCTGGGAAACAAAGGGTTGTGGAAGGGGAGGAGAGTGGGGGGATTGAGTGACGGGATGATGGACACTAAGGAGGGCACTTGATGGGATAAGCACTGGGTGTTAGATGTTGGCAAATTGAATTTAAGTTTTTTTAAAAGGAAAAAAATCAAAGACACACAAAATAAATAAAATGATTTTATTTTCTTCTTTTCTTCTTTGCTCTCTTTTCTTTTAAAGATTTTATTTATTTGAGAGAGAGACAAAGATAGCTTAAGAGAGAGCAAGTGGGGAGAAGAGAGGGAAGTAGGCTCCCCACTGAGCAGAGAGCCCAATGTGGGGCTTGACCATGGGGATCATGACCTGAGCTGAAGGCACTTAACCAGCTGAGCCAGGTGCCCCTAAAATGAGTCTCTTGAGGCAGCATGTAGATGGACCTTTTTTTTTTTTTTTAAGATTTTATTTATTTATTCATGATAGACACAGAGAGAGAGGCAGAGACACAGGCAGAGGGAGCCTGACGCGGGACTCGATCCCGGGACTTCAGGATCGCGCCCTGGGCCAAAGGCAGGTGCCAAACCGCTGAGCCACCCAGGGATCCCCTAGATGGATCTTTTTAATCCATTCTGATATCCTGTCTTTTGACTGGAACATGTAGTCCATCTATATTCGGAGTAATTTTTGAAAGATACGAATTTAGTGCCATAGAGTTGGTGTTTCTGATGAGGTTCTTGGGTCCCTTCTATCCTTGTTGCTTTTGGTGATTTCTCCCCCCTCCACCTAAGCAGTCCCTCCTAAAATTTCTTGCAGTGTTGGTTTTCTTGTCATGAACCGCTTTAGTTTTTGTCTGTGAAACTCTTATCTTTCCTTCTATTCAATTGACAACCTTTTGGATAAAGGAGTCTTGGCTCTGTATTTTTTTTCCATTCAGCCCATTAAATATTTCCTGCCATTTTCTCTGGCATGCCAAGTTTCTGTGGACAGGTGTGCTGCAACCCTGATCTGTCTTCCCTTGTAGTGTAAGGACTTTTTCTGCCTTCTTTCAGGATTGTCTCCTTGTCTATGTATTTTGTGAATTTTACTATTATTACATACCTTAGCTTAGTTGGCTTTTGTTGAATTTAATGGGAGTTCTCTGTGCTTCTTGTATTTTGATGTCTGTGTCCTTCCCCAAATTAGGGAAGTTTTCAGTTATTTTTCTCTCCATTTTTTGGGACTCTATGATATTTATTATTATTATTATTATTATTAATTTAGCTTATTTGAAGATTTTTTTTGAGAGACAGTGTACCTGTGTGAAAGAGCATGAGTGGCGGGAGGCACAGAGAGACAGACTCCTTATTGAGCAGGGATGGGAGGCTCAATCCCAGGACTCTGGGATCATGACCTGAGCCAAAGGCAGATTAACGAAGTGAGCCACCCAGGCCCTATTACAGGAAAAACAGAGCATTTGAACAGACTGATTACCAACAATTAAACTGAATCAGTAATTGAAAAACTCTCAACAAATGAAAATCCAGAACCAGACAGCTTCTGTTACTGTCTTATTAGAACTAAGACAGTACTTTACCTTCTTTATCACTGATTTGCTTCTCTGCTTTTCCAACCTTGTTTTTATGGCCTCCATTTGCATTTGCATCTGCATCTTGGTTATAGCATTTTTTATTTCAGCCTGACTAGATTTTAGTTCTTTTATCTCTGCAATAGGAAATTCTCTAGTATCTTCTATGCTTTTCTCAAGCCTAGCTAGTATCCTTATGCTTGTTGTTTTTAAATTGTATTTCAGACTTCTTATGTCAGTGTTGACTAAATCCCTGGCTGTGAGTTGTACTTGCTTTTCTTTCTTTTGGGGTGAGTTTCTCTGTTTTGTCATTTTGTCCAGAAAAGAAAAGAAGGAAGGGAGGAAGGAAGGCAGGCAGGCAGGCAGGCAAAAAAAGAAACAAAGAATAAAGACAAAATAACTAAATCCTGGATGTGTTTTGGTCTTCCAAGAGATGGTTGCTTTTTGTAGACGTGCAGTTTTGTTCTCTTGGACCTCCTATCAATTTTTTGGGGTATTCAGAATGATTTGATAACTATCTACCTGTGTTCGAGGGACAAGATGCACTTAGGGCCTCCCTACTCCTCTGACACTTAACTCCTGATTTCTTAGGAGTTTTGCATCTGTGTTCCAGAGATATTGTCCTGTAGTTCTCTTTTTTAATAGTGTCTTTTTTTTAAAAAATAATCATCAGCAGACACCTTTTTTGTTTTTTAAGATTTTATTTATTTATTCATGAAAGAGAGAGAGAGAGAAAGGCAGAGACATAGGCAGAGAACAGGCATCCCTAATAATGTCTTTATCTGGTTTTGGTATCAGTGTAATGCTGGCCTCATAGGATGAATTTGGAAGTTTTCCCTTCTCTTCTGTATTTTGGAATAATTTGAGAAAAATAGATTATTAACTCTTTAAGTGTTTGGTAGAATTCTCATGTGAAGCTGTCTGGTTCTGAATTTTCATTTGTTGAGACTTTTTTGATTACTGATTCAGTTTTATTGCTGGTAATCACTCTGTTCAAATGTTCTGTTTTTCCTGCTTCAGTTTTGGAGGTTTTATATTTCTAAGAATTTATCTATTTCTTCTAGGTTTTCCACTTTATTGGCATATGGTTTTTCATAGTATTCTGTTGAAATCATTTGTATTTCTGTAGTGTCAGTTATTATTCTCTTCTTTAGCTTGTGATTTTGTTTGAGTCCTCTGTCTCCCCTCCTCTTCTTTTTTAAATGAGTCTAGCTGGAAGTTTATCAGTTTAGTTGATCTTTTCAAAGAACCATTTTCCCATTCTATTGTGTTTTTTGTCTGTTTCATTGTGATTTATATTTACTCTAATCTTTATTATTTCCTTTCTACTGGTTTTGGGTTTTATTTTCCTTTTTCTAGCTCTTTTAGGTGTAAGGGCAGGTTGTTTGAGATTTTTCTTGCTGCTTGATACAGGCCTGCATTGCTACTATAAACTTCCCTCTTAGAACTGCTTTTGCAGCATCCCAAAGATTTTGGATTGTAGTGTTTTTATTTTCATTTGTCTCCAGGTATTTTCAAAAATTTCCTCTTTGATTTTCTGGTTGACCCATTCATTGTTTATTTTATTATTATTATTTTTAAAGATTTTATTTATTTATTCATGAGACACACACACACACACACACACACACACACAGAGGCAGATATAGGCAGATAGAGAAGCAGGCTCCATGTAGGGAGCCCGATGTGGGACTCGATCCTGGGAACCCAGGATCATGCCCTGGGCTGAAGGCAGACGCTCAACCACTGAGCCACCCAGGCGTCTCCCATTCATTGTTTAGTAGCATGTTATTTAACCTCCATATATTTGTGCTAACCAGATTTTTTTCTTGTGGTTGATTTCTAATTTTATAGCATGGTCAGAAAAGATGCATGGTATGACTTCAGTCTTTTTGAATTTGTTGAGATTTGTTTTGTGGTATAATATGTGATCTGTTCTGGA
Source organism: Canis lupus dingo (assembly GCF_003254725.2). Lineage (NCBI taxonomy): Eukaryota > Metazoa > Chordata > Mammalia > Carnivora > Canidae > Canis > Canis lupus. The sequence goes on from NC_064245.1 coordinate 31,604,445, forward strand.
GTATGTTCTGTGTGCACTTGAAAAGAATTGTAACCTGATGTTTTAGGATGGAATGATCTGAATATATCTGTTAAATCTATTTAGTCCAGTGTGTCAGGCAAAGCACTGTTTCCTTGTTGATTTTCTGTGTGGAAGATATTGCCATTGATCTGTAAGTGGTGCATTATTAAAGTCCCCTACTATTATTGTATTACTATTCATTAGTTCTTTTATGTTTATTATTAACTATTTTATGTATTTGGGTGCTCCCAAGTTGAGGGCATAAATATTTACAATTGTTATATCTTCTTGTTGGGTTGTTCCCTTTTATTATATAGTGTCCTTCTTTGTCTCTTGTTACAATCTTTGTTTCAAAGTCTGTTTTGTGCACAGTAAGTGTTGTTACCTTGGTTTTCTTTTCACTTTCTTTTGCTTTTCTATTCCTTTCAAAATTCATGTTTTTAGGTCTGAAATGAGTCTCTTATTGGAACTCTATAAATGGGCCTTGCTTTTTCATCCATTCCATCACTGTATGTTTTGATTGAAGCCTTAGTCTGTTTACATTCAGAGTAATTATTGATAAGTTTGTACTTATTGCCATTTTGTTACTTGTTTTATGCTTGTTTTTGTAGTTCTCTGTTCCTTTCTTGCTATTTTCTCATGGTTTACTGGCTTTCTTTAGGTATATACATATGGATTCCTTTCTCTTTATATTTTGCATATCTATTATTTGTTTTTGATTTGTGATTTCATTAGGTTTATATATGACATCTTAGGCATATAACTATCTATGTTAAATTGATGGCTGCTTAAGTTTGAACCCATGCTTTACTCCTCTTCCCCCAGCATTTTAGGTATATGGTGTCATACATTACATCCTTTTATTTTGTGAATCCCTTGCCACCAGCGTCATTGTATAGATATATTTAATTTTCCTGCCTCTATGCTTCCTACTTTTCTTTTTTTTTTAAATTTATTTATTTATGATAGTCACACAGAGAGAGAGAGAGAGAGGCACAGACATAGGCAGAGGGAGAAGCAGGCTCCATGCACCGGGAGCCCGACGTGGGACTCGATCCCAGGTCTCCAGGATCGCGCCCTGGGCCAAAGGCAGGCGCTAAACCACTGCGCCACCCAGGGATCCCGCTTCCTACTTTTCTTACTCCTACTTAAGGTCTTTCCTTTCCAGGAAGAGTTCTCTTGAACATTTCTTGTAAGGCTGGTTTAGTGGTGAATTACTTTAGCTTTTGTTTGTCTGGGACTATTCTGAATGATTGTCTTTCAGGATAGTGTATTCTTGGTTGCACAGGTTTTTGTTTTTTGTTTTCCCAGCATTTAAATACATCATGCTACTCTCTTCTGGCCTGCAAAGTTTATCCTGAAAAATTCACTGACAGCCTTATGAGGTTTTCCTTATATGCAAGTGTCTTCTTTTCTTTTGCTGCAATAATTTTTTTTTTCTTTTCACTACTTTTATTACTTCAATTACTGTGTCTATCTGTGGACCTTCTTGGGTTGTTTTGCTGGTGGCTGTCTGTGCCTCCTGGATCTAGATTTCTGTTTTTCTTCACCAGACTTATGAAGTTTTCAGCTATTTTTTTTAAGATTTTATTTATTTATTCATGAGAGACACAGAGAGAGAGAGAGAGGGAGGCAGAGACATAGGCAGAGAGAGAAGCAGGCTCCATGCAGGAAGCCTGATGTAGGACTCGATCCCAGGACTCCAGGATCACGCCTTGGGCCAAAGGCAGGTGCTCAACTGCTGAGCCACCCAGGCGTCCCTCAGCTATTATTTCTTGAAATAAATGTTCTGTTTCCTCTTCTCTTTCTTTTCCTTCTTGATCCCTATAATGAGAATGTTATTACACTTGATGATGTCATTGAGTTCCCTTTGTTGTGACTTTTAATTATTATTTTTCTCTTGTTCAGCTTGTTATTCATTATTATGTCCTACAGGTTACTGATCCATTGTTCTGTTTCCTCTAGTCTACTATTTGTTCTCTCTAGTGTATTTTTAATTTTACTTATTGAATTCTTCATCTCTAATTGGTTCTTTTTATGTTTTCTATCTCTTTTCTGAGGGTCTCCTTGAAGTCCTCCACTTTTTATCAAGATCAAGTCCACTGAATATATTTTTTCTTTCTTTCTTTTTTTTTTTTTTTAAGCCTAGTGGGTATCTTTATTACTTTAAATTCTCTATAAGGCATATTGTTTATTTCTGTTTGTTTAGGTCTCTGGCTGTGGATTTTCTGTTTTATCATTTGGGACATATTCCTTTGTCTCATTTGGTCTAACTTTCTGTGTCTGTTTCTATGTGTTAAGAAAGTCAGCTATGTCTCCTGTTCCTGAAAATAGTGGCCTTATGAAGAGGAGGTCCTGAGATGCTCTACAGTGTAGTGTGTCCTATTCACCAGAACCTGGTGTTTCAGAGGTGTCTCCTATGTGTGTTACATTTGCCCTACTGTTGTGGCTGAACTGCATTTGCCTTCAGTACCGTCATGTGCCGTGGCTCTCTGCCTGTTGTGGTCAAGTTTTAGTCCTTTTGTTGTTAGTGGGTTAGTCTGGGGCTCTCCCTCTTTCTTTTTTAAAAGGATTTTATTTATTTATTTATTTATTTGAGGGAGGGAGAGAGGGAGGGGAAGAGAAAACACAGGTGAGAGAGCAAACACAAGTGGGGAGAGGGGCAGAGGGAGAAAGAGAAGCAGGGAGCCCAATCTGGGGCTCAATCCCAGGACCCCAAGATCATGACCTGAGCTGAAGGCAGATGCCCAACTGAGCCACTGAGGCACCCCTAAAATGTTTTCTTAATACCTTTTTTGGTTGTTCATTGCTAAATATAGAAATGCAACTGATTTTTATGTGTTGCTTTTGTATCTTACAGCTTTGCTGAATTCATTTATTGATTAGCTCCAACAGTTTTTATGGAATCTTTAGGATGTTTTGCATATAAAATTATATTCTCAGCAGTTTCATGTATTATAAAGCTGTGTTAAGTACATATGTGTTTATAATTGTTAAATCTTGCTGAAGGATTGGAACTTTTATCATTTTTTAGTATTGGTTTTTGTCTTCAATTCTCTTTTATTTCATTTTATCTATTACTAGTAAAGCTACTTTTGTCCATTTTTGGTTTCTCTTTACATGTATTTTTTTTTCCATGCATTCAGCTTCACCCTGTTTTTAACTTTAAAATATGTCTCTCGTAGCATAGAATTGGTTCATTTTAAAAAAATTCATTGTGTCAATACTGTTTTTGGATTGTCTAGTCCATTTACATTTCATATAAATACTTAACATGGTAGGGTTTATATCTACCATTTTGTTATTTGTCTTCTTTATATCTTGTATCTGGAGAACGTTTGCCTACAAGCAGGGGCCTTAAGCACAGAAACTTCACAGGAGTTAGTGGAGAACCTGCCCTGTGAGTGGGGTGTAAAATATCATCTCTGGCCTAATTTCAGGTTATCTAATAGGATTGCAGAGCATTCCAGGGATAAGATTTGCATTTGTATAAATTCTGTGCTTGGTGGGATCTTAGAACATAGTCTCAAGAAAATACAGATGTGTTTTTTTATTTCTGTTGGTTTGAGCCTGGTGTGCATTTGTGCTGTTCAGCTGAAGTTCATTAAGCATTCATTTAACTCCTTGCTCCCTGCACCCAGATTTATCATGACTGCCTCATCTCTGTGCATGGCTGTGAGGATAGAAATGATGGACTTTGAATGTGGCTTTCAGAATTTTTAGTTGTGAATAAAACGAATGGACAGTGATAACTACTGTGACCTAGAAACCAGCATATTTGTGATTTGTATTTGTATCTCAAATACTCCACTAGCCAAGCTTGTTAGGCCCAGTTCATCACTCTTCCTTGGGTACATATTACTCCAGAGTGGAGAATGCCCAATGCTTAAGAGAACAGTGAGTTCCCGTCTAGGATCCTGATTTGATGGCCAGAATCTTGTGCCCAGAGTTAGCATGATCATTTCTTTTTCTTTTTTTTTTTAAGATTTTATTTATTCATGAGAGAGACACACAGAGAGAGAGGCAGAGACACAGGCAGAGGGAGAAGCAGGCTCCATGCAGGGAGCCCGACGCAGGACTCGATCCCGGGTCTCCAGGAGAGGACCCTAGGTGGAAGGTGGTGCTAAACCGCTGAGCCACCCAGGCTGCCCGCATGATCATTTCTTTGCCCATGTTGTCTTGGCCAGGACAGTGGGAATGGGCATGTATTCATCCTTCAAGATATTCTTCAGAAGAAGGTACACTTGGCTCCAAAGAACCTTGTATCTGCGAGTCAGAAATAGTGATGAGGATTTGCATTGTATTTAAATCCCGGACCTAGGGATCCCTGGGTGGCGCAGCGGTTTAGCGCCTGCCTTTGGCCCAGGGCGTGATCCTGGAGACCCGGGATCGAATCCCACGTCGGCTCCCGGTGCATGGAGCCTGCTTCTCCCTCTGCCTGTGTCTCTGCCTCTCTCTCTCTCTCTCACTGTGTGCCTATCATAAATAAAAAATAAAAAATAAAAAAAAAATTTAAATCCCTGACCTACTCAAGCTATTTATTTTAAATAATTTTCTTCTTACTCCGCAAAACCCACCTAGAAGAACCAGTCTTCACAAAACCAATGAGCTTTATTTTTTTTAATAAAATAATTTTTTATTGGTGTTCAATTTGCCTAAATATAGAAAAACACCCAGTGCTCATCCCGTCAAGTGTCTCCCTCAGTGCCCGTCACCCACTCACCCCCACCCCCCGCCCTCCTCCCCTTCCACCACCCCTAGTTCGTTTCCCAGAGATAGGTGTCTTTATGTTCTGTCTCCCTTTCTGATATTTCCCACACATTTCTTCTCCCTTCCCTTATATTCCCTTTCACTATTATTTATATTCCCCAAATGAATGAGAACATACACTGTTTGTCCTTCTCCGATTGACTTACTTCACTTGGCATAATACCCTCCAGTTCCATCCACGTCGAAGCAAATGGTGGGTATTTGTCGTTTCTAATGGCTGAGTAATATTCCATTGTATACATAAACCACATCTTCTTTATCCATTCATCTTTCGTTGGACACCGAGGCTCCTTCCACAGTTTGGCTATTGTGGGCATTGCTGCTAGAAACATCGGGGTGCAGGTGTCCCGGCGTTTCATTGCATCTGAATATTTGGGGTACATCCCCAACAGTGCAATTGCTGGGTCGTAGGGCAGGTCTATTTTTAACTCTTTGAGGAACCTCCACACAGTTTTCCAGAGTGGCTGCACCAGTTCACATTCCCACCAACAGTGCAGGAGGGTTCCCTTTTCTCCGCATCCTCTCCAACATTTGTTGTTTCCTGCCTTGTTAATTTTCCCCATTCTCACTGGTGTGAGGTGGTATCTCATTGTGGTTTTGATTTGTATTTCGCTGATGGCAAGTGATGCAGAGCATTTTCTCATGTACATGTTGGCCATGTCTATGTCTTCCTCTGTGAGATTTCTGTTCATGTCTTTTGCCCATTTCATGATTGGATTGTTTGTTTCTTTGGTGTTGAGTTTAAGAAGTTCTTTATAGATCTTGGAAACTAGCCCTTTATCTGATAGGTCATTTGCAAATATCTTCTCCCATTCTGTAGGTTGTCTTTGAGTTTTGTTGACTGTATCCTTTGCTGTGCAAAAGCTTCTTATCTTGATGAAGTCCCAATAGTTCATTTTTGCTTTTGTTTCTTTTGCCTTCGTGGATGTATCTTGCAAGAAGTTACTGTGGCCGAGTTCAAAAAGGGTGTTGCCTTTTTGTGTTCTCCTCTAGAATTTTGATGGAATCTTGTCTCACATTTAGAACTTTCATCCATTTTGAGTTTATCTTTGTGTATGGTGAAAGAGAGGGGTCTAGTTTCATTCTTCTGCATGTGGATGTCCAATTTTCCCAGCACCATTTATTGAAGAGACTGTCTTTCTTCCAATGGATAGTCTTTCCTCCTTTATCGAATATTAGCTGGCCATAGAGTTGAGGGTCCACTTCTGGGTTCTCTGTTCTGTTCCATTGATCTATGTGTCTGTTTTTGTGCCAGTACCACACTGTCTTGATGACCACAGCTTTGTAGTACAACCTGAAATCTGGCATTGTGATGCCCCCAGCTATGGTTTTCTTTTTTAAAATTCCCCTGGCTATTCGGGGTCTTTTCTGGTTCCACACAAATCTTAAAATAATTTGTTCTTACTCACTGAAGAAAGTCCATGGTATTTTGATAGGGATTACATTAAACGTGTATATTGCCCTGGGTAACATTGACATTTTCACAATATTAATTCTGCCAATCCATGAGCATGGAATATTTTTCCATCTCTTTGTGTCTTCCTCAATTTCTTTCAGAAGTGTTCTATAGTTTTTAGGGTATAGATCCTTTACCTCTTTGATGAGGTTTATTCCTAGGGATCTTATGCTTTTGGGTGCAATTGTAAATGGGATTGACTCCTTAAATTCTCTTTCTTCAGTCTCATTGTTAGTGTATAGAAATGCCATTGATTTCTGGGCATTGATTTTGTATCCTGCCACGCTACCAAATTGCTGTATGAGTTCTAGCAATCTTGGGGTGGAGGCTTTTGGGTTTTCTATGTAGAGTATCATGTCATCGGCAAAGAGGGAGAGTTTGACTTCTTCTTAGCCAATTTCAATGCGTTTGATGTTTTTTTGTTGTCTGATTGCTGAGGCTAGGACTTCTAGTACTATGTTGAATAGCAGTGGTGAGAGTGGACATCCCTGTCTTGTTCCTGATCTTAGGGGAAAGGCTCGCAGTGCTTCCCCATTGAGAATGATATTTGCTGTGGACTTTTCGTAGATGGCTTTTAAGATGTTGAGGAAAGTTCCCTCTATCCCTACACTCTGAAGAGTTTTGATCAGGAATGGATGCTGTATTTTGTCAAATGCTTTCTCTGCATCTAATGAGAGGATCATATGGTTCTTGGTTTTTCTCTTGCTGAGATGATGAATCACATTGATTGTTTTACGAGTGTTGAACCAGCCTTGTGTCCCGGGGATAAATCCTACTTGATCGTGGTGAATAATTTTCTTAATGTGCTGTTGGATCCTATTGGCTAGTATCTTGTTGAGAATTTTTGCATCCATGTTCATCAGGGATATTGGTCTGTAATTCTCCTTTATGGTGGGGTCTTTGTCTGGTTTTGGAATTAAGGTGATGCTGGCCTCATAGAACGAATTTGGAAGTACTCCATCTCTTTCTATCTTTCCAAACAGCTTTAGTAGTATAGGTATGATTTCTTCTTTAAACGTTTGATAGAATTCCCCTGGGAAGCCATCTGGCCCTGGACTCTTGTGTCTTGGGAGGTTTTTGATGACTGCTTCAGTTTCCTCCCTGGTTATTGGCCTGTTCAGGTTTTCTGTTTCTTCCTCTTCCAGTTTTGGTAGTTTGTGGCTTTCCAGGAATGCATCCATTTCTTCTAGATTGCCTAATTTATTGGCGTATAGCTGTTCATAATATGTTTTTAAAATCGTTTGTATTTCCTTGGTGTTGGTAGTGATCTCTCCTTTCTCATTCATTTTATTAATTTGAGTCTCCTCTCTCTTCTTTTTAATAAGGTTGGCTAATGGTTTATCTATCTTCTTAATTCTTTCAAAGAACCGACTCCTTTTTTTTTTTGTTTCCTCTTGTTTTTTTTTTTTTTATTGGTGTTCAATTTACTAACATACAGAATAACCCCCAGTGCCCGTCACCCATTGCTCCCACCCCCCGCCCTCCTCCCCTTCCAACACCCCTAGTTCGTTTCCCAGAGTTAGCAGTCTTTACGTTCTGTCTCCCTTTCTGATATTTCCCACACATTTCTTCCCCCTTCCCTTATATTCCCTTTCACTATTATTTATATTCCCCAAATGAATGAGAACATATAATGTTTGTCCTTCTCCGACTGGCTTACTTCACTCAGCATAATACCCTCCAGTTCCATCCACGTTGAAGCAAATGGTGGGTATTTGTCATTTCTAATAGCTGAGTAATATTCCATTGTATACATAAACCACATCTTCTTTATCCATTCATCTTTTGTTGGACACCGAGGCTCCTTCCACAGTTTGGCTATCGTGGCCATTGCTGCTAGAAACATCGGGGTGCAGGTGTCCCGGCGATTCACTGCATCTGTATCTTTGGGGTAAATCCCCAACAGTGCAATTGCTGGGTCGTAGGGCAGGTCTATTTTTAACTGTTTGAGGAACCTCCACACAGTTTTCCAGAGTGGCTGCACCAGTTCACATTCCCACCAACAGTGCAGGAGGGTTCCCTTTTCTCCGCATCCTCTCCAACATTTGTTGTTTCCTGCCTTGTTAATTTTCCCCATTCTCACTGGTGTGAGGTGGTATCTCATTGTGGTTTTGATTTGTATTTCCCTGATGGCAAGTGATGCAGAGCATTTTCTCATGTGCATGTTGGCCATGTCTATGTCTTTCTTCCTCTGTGAGATTTCTGTTCATGTCTTTTGCCCATTTCATGATTGGATTGTTTGTTTCTTTGGTGTTGAGTTTAAGAAGTTCTTTATAGATCTTGGAAACTAGCTCTTTATCTGATAGGTCATTTGCAAATATCTTCTCCCATTCTGTAGGTTGTCTTGAGTTTTGTTGACTGTATCCTTTGCTGTGCAAAAGCTTCTTATCTTGATGAAGTCCCAATAGTTCATTTTTGCTTTTGTTTCTTTTGCCTTCGTGGATGTATCTTGCAAGAAGTTACTATGGCCGAGTTCAAAAAGGGTGTTGCCTGTGTTCTTCTCTAGGATTTTGATGGAATCTTGTCTCACATTTAGAACTTTCATCCATTTTGAGTTTATCTTTGTGTATGGTGAAAGAGAGTGGTCTAGTTTCATTCTTCTGCATGTGGATGTCCAATTTTCCCAGCACCATTTATTGAAGAGACTGTCTTTCTTCCAATGGATAGTCTTTCCTCCTTTATCGAATATTAGTTGCCCATAAAGTTCAGGGTCCACTCTGGATTCTCTATTCTGTTCCACTGGTCTATGTGTCTGTTTTTGTGCCAGTACCACACTGTCTTGATGACCACAGCTTTGTAGTACAACCTGAAATCTGGCATTGTGATGCCCCCAGATATGGTTTTCTTTTTAAAATTCCCCTGGCTATTCGGGGTCTTTTCTGATTCCACACAAATCTTAAAATAATTTGTTCTAACTCTCTGAAGAAAGTCCATGGTATTTTGATAGGGATTGCATTAAACGTGTAAGTTGCCCTGGGTAACATTGACATTTTCACAATATTAATTCTGCCAATCCATGAGCATGGAATATTTTTCCATCTCTTTGTGTCTTCCTCAATTTCTTTCAGAAGTGTTCTATAGTTTTTAGGGTATAGATCCTTTACCTCTTTGGTTAGGTTTATTCCTAGGTATCTTATGCTTTTGGGTGCAATTGTAAATGGGATTGACTCCTTAATTTCTCTTTCTTCAGTCTCATTGTTAGTGTATAGAAATGCCACTGACTTCTGGGTATTGATTTTGTATCCTGCCACGCTACCGAATTGCTGTATGAGTTCTAGCAATCTTGGGATGGAGACTTTTGGGTTTTCTATGTAGAGTATCATGTCATCGGCGAAGAGGGAGAGTTTGACTTCTTCTTTGCCAATTTGAATGCCTTTAATGTCTTTTTGTTGTCTGATTGCTGAGGCTAGGACTTCCAGTACTATGTTGAACAGCAGTGGTGAGAGTGGACATCCCTGTCTTGTTCCTGATCTTAGGGGAAAGGCTCCCAGTGCTTCCCCATTGAGAATGATATTTGCTGTGGGCTTTTCATAGATGGCTTTAAGATGTCGAGGAATGTTCCCTCTATCCCTACACTCTGAAGAGTTTTGATCAGGAATGGATGCTGTATTTTGTCTAATGCTTTCTCTGCATCTTTTGAGAGGATCATATGGTTCTTGGTTTTTCTCTTGCTGATATGATGAATCACATTGATTGTTTTCCGGGTGTTGAACCAGCCTTGTGTCCCAGGGATAAATCCTACTTGGTCATGGTGAATAATTTTTTTAATATATTGTTGGATCCTATTGGCTAGTATCTTGTTGAGAATTTTTGCATCCATGTTTATCAGGGATATTGGTCTGTAATTCTCCTTTTTGGGGGGTCTTTGTCTGGTTTTGGAATTAAGGTGATGCTGGCCTCATAGAACGAATTTGGAAGTACTCCATCTCTTTCTATCTTTCCAAACAGCTTTAGGAGAATAGGTATGGTTTCTTCTTTAAACATTTGATAAAATTCCCCTGGGAAGCCATCTGGCCCTGGACTCTTGTGTCTTGGGAGGTTTTTGATGACTGCTTCAATTTCCTCCCTGGTTATTGGCCTCTTCAGGTTTTCTATTTCTTCTTGTTCCAGTTTTGGTAGTTTGTGGCTTTCCAGGAATGCGTCCATTTCTTCTAGATTGCCTAATTTATTGGCGTATAGCTGTTCATAATATGTTTTTAAAATCGTTTGTATTTCCTTGGTGTTGGTAGTGATCTCTCCTTTCTCATTCATGATTTTATTAATTTGAGTCTTCTCTCTCTTCTTTTTAATAAGGCTGGCTAATGGTTTATCTATCTTGTTAATTCTTTCAAAGAACCAACTCCTGGTTTTGTTGATCTGTTCCACAGTTCTTCTGGTCTCGATTTCGTTGAGTTCTGCTCGAATCTTTATTAACTCCCTTCTTCTCTTGGGTGTAGGGTCTATTTGCTGTTTTTTCTCTAGCTCCTTTATGTGTAAGGTTAGCTTTTGTACTTGAGTTCTTTCCAGTTTTTGAATGGATGCTTGTATTGCGATGTATTTCCCCCTTAGGACTGCTTTTCCTGCATCCCAAAGATTTTGAACAGTTGTATCTTCATTCTCATTATTTTCCATGAATCTTTTTAATTCTTCCTTAATTTCCTGGTTGACTCTTTTATCTTTTAGCAGGATGGTCCTTAACCTCCACGTGTTTCAGGTCCTTCCAAACTTCTTGTTGTGATTTAGTTCTAATTTCAAGGCATTATGGTCTGAGAATAGGCAGGGGACAATCCCAATCTTTTGGTATCGGTTCAGACCCGATTTGTGACCCAATATGTGGTCTATTCTGGAGAAAGTTCCATGTGCGCTTGAGAAGAATGTGTATTCAGTTGAGTTTGGATGAAAGTTCTGTAGATATCTGTGAAATCCATCTGGTCCAGTGTATCATTTAAAGCTCTCGTTTCTTTGGAGATGTTGTGCTTAGAAGACCTATCGAGTATAGAAAGAGCTAGATTGAAGTCACCGAGTAAGTGTATTATTATCTAAGTATTTCTTCACTTTGGTTAATAACTGATTGATATATTGGCAGCTCCACATTCGGGGCATATATATTGAGGATTGTTAAGTCCTCTTGTTGAATAGATCCTTAAGTATGATATAGTGTCCCTCTTCATCTGTCACTACAGTCTTTGGGGTAAATTTTAGTTTATCTGATATAAGGATGCTACCCCTGCTTTCTTTTGAGGACCATTTGTATGGTAAATGGTTCTCCAACCTTTTTATTTTCAGGTTGTAGGTGTCCTTCTGTCTAAAACGAGTCTCTTGTAGACAGCAAATAGATGGTTCCTGCTTTTTTATCCAGTCTGAAACCCTGCGCCTTTTGATGGGATCATTAAGCCCGTTCACATTCAGAGTTACTATTGACAGATACGAGTTTGTCATCATGATATCTATTCATTCCCTGTTTTTGTGGATTGTTCCACTGGACTTCTTCTTAAAGGGGAATTTTGAGAGTCCCCCTTAAAATTTCTTGCAGAGCTGGGTTGGAGGTCACATATTCTTTCAGTTCCTGCCTGTCTTGGAAGCTCTTTATCTCTCCTTCCATTTTGAATGAGAGCCTTGCTGGATAAAGTATTCTTGGTTACATGTTCTTCTCATTTAGGACCCTGAATATATCCTGCCAGCCCTTTCTGGCCTGCCAGGTCTCTGTGGAGAGGTCTGCTGTTACCCTAATACTCCTCCCCATAAAAGTCGGGGATTTCTTGTCTCTTGCTGCTTTAAGGATCTTCTCTTTATCTTTGGAATTTGCAAGCTTCCCTATTAAATGTCGAGGTGTTGAACGTTTTTATTGATTTTATGGGAGGATCTCTCTATTTTCCTGGATCTGAATGCCTGTTCCCTTCCCAGATTAGGAAAGCTTCAGCTAGGATTTGTTCAAATACATGTTCTGGCCCTCTGTCCCTTTTGGCGCCCTCGGGAACCCCAATCAAACGTAGGTTTTTCTTCCTCAGGCCGTCGTTTATTTCCCTTAATCTGTCTTCATGGTCTTTTAATTGTCTTTCTCTTTTTTCCTCAGTTTCCCTCTTTGCCATAGTCCTGTCTTCTATGTCACTGACTCGTTCTTCCACCTCGTTAACCCTCCTCGTTAGGACTTCTAGTTTGGATTGCATCTCATTCAGTTGATTTTTAATTTCTGCCTGATTGGATCTAAATTCTGCAGTCAGGAAGTCTCTTGAGTCCTTTATGCTTTTTTCTAGAGCCACCAGTAGCTGTATAATAGTGCTTCTGAATTGGCTTTCTGACATTGAATTGTAATCCAGATTTTGTAACTCTGTGGGAGAGAGGACTGTTTCTGATTCTTTCTTTTGAGGTGAGGTTTTCCTTCTAGTCATTTTGCTCAGTGCAGAGTGGCCAAAAGCAAGTTGTATTGGGAAAAGGAGAAAAAAAGGAGAGAGAAGGAAAGAAGAGAGAAAGAGAAGAAAAAGAAAACGGCCACACAGTGAGAGAGAGAGAGGCAGAGACACAGGCAGAGGGAGAAGCAGGCTCCATGCACGGGAGCCTGACGTGGGATTCGATCCCGGGTCTCCAGGATCGCGCCCTGGGCCAAAGGCAGAGGCGCCAACCGCGGCACCCAGGGATCCCGATATTTATTATATTATTATTATTATTATTTAGCTTATTTGAAGATTTTTTTTGAGAGACAGTGTACCTGTGTGAAGAGCATGAGTGGTGGGAGGCACAGAGAGGACAGACTCCTTATTGAGCAGGGATGGAGGCTCAATCCCAGGACTCTGGGATCATGACCTGAGCCAAAGGCAGATTAACGAAGTGAGCCACCCGGCCCTATTACAGGAAAAACAGAGCATTTGAACAGACTGATTACCAACAATTAAACTGAATCAGTAATTGAAAAACTCTCAACAAATGAAAATCCAGAACCAGACAGCTTCTGTTACTGTCTTATTAGAACTAAGACAGTACTTTACCTTCTTTATCACTGATTTGCTTCTCTGCTTTCCAACCTTGTTTTTATGGCCTCATTTGCATTTGCATCTGCATCTTGGTTATAGCATTTTTATTTCAGCCTGACTAGATTTTAGTTCTTTTATCTCTGCAATAGGAAATTCTCTAGTATCTTCTATGCTTTTCTCAAGCCTAGCTAGTATCCTTGCTTGTTGTTTTTAATTGTATTTCAGACTTCTTATGTCAGTGTTGACTAAATCCTGGCTGTGAGTTGTACTTGCTTTTCTTTCTTTTGGGGTGAGTTTCTCTGTTTTGTCATTTTGTCCAGAAAGAAAAGGAAGGGAGGAAGGAAGGCAGCAGGCAGGGCAAAAAAAAGAAACAAAGAATAAGACAAAAATAACTAAATCCTGGATGTGTTTTGGTCTTCAAGAGATGGTTGCTTTTTGTAGACGTGCAGTTTTGTTCTCTTGGACCTCCTATCAATTTTTTGGGGTATTCAGAATGTTTGATAACTATCTACCTGTGTTCGAGGGACAAGTGCACTTAGGGCCTCCCTACTCCTCTGACACTTAACTCCTGATTTCTTAGGAGTTTTGCATCTGTGTTCCAGAGATATTGTCCTGTAGTTCTCTTTTAATAGTGTCTTTTTTAAAAAAATAATCATCAGCAGACACCTTTTTTGTTTTTAAGATTTTATTTATTTATTCATGAAAGAGAGAGAGAGAGAAAGGCAGAGACATAGGCAGGCAGAGAACAGGCATCCCTAATAAATGTCTTTATCTGGTTTTGGTATCAGTGTAATGCTGGCCTCATAGGATGAATTTGGAAGTTTTCCCTTCTCTTCTGTATTTTGGAATAATTTGAGAAAAATAGATTATTAACTCTTTAAGTGTTTGGTAGAATTCTCATGTGAAGCTGTCTGGTTCTGAATTTTCATTTGTTGAGACTTTTTTGATTACTGATTCAGTTTTATGCGTGGTAATCACTCTGTTCAAATGTTCTGTTTTTCCTGCTCCAGTTTTGGAGGTTTTTATTTCTAAGAATTTATCTATTTCTTCTAGGTTTTCCACTTTATTGCTATGGTTTTCATAGTATTCTGTTGAAATCATTTGTATTTCTGTAGTGTCAGTTATTATTCTCTTCTTTAGCTTGTGATGTTTGTTTGAGTCCTCTGTCTCCCCTCCTCTTCTTTTTTAAATGAGTCTAGCTGGAAGTTTATCAGTTTAGTTGGTCTTTCAAAGAACCATTTTCCCCTTCTATTGTGTTTTTGTCTGTTTCATTATGATTTATATTTACTCTAATCTTTATATTTCCTCTTTCTACTGGTTTTGGGTTTTATTTTCCTTTTTCTAGCTCTTTTAGGTGTAAGGGCAGGTTGTTTGAGATTTTTCTTCTGCTTGAGACAGGCCTGCATTGCCTACTATAAACTTCCCTCTTAGAACTGCTTTTGCAGCATCCCAAAGATTTTGGATTGTAGTGTTTTTATTTTCATTTGTCTCCAGGTATTTTCAAAAATTTCCTCTTTGATTTTCTGGTTGACCCATGTGTTTATTTTATTATTATTATTTTTAAGATTTTATTTATTTATTCATGAGACACACACACACACACACACACACAGAGGCAGATATAGGCAGATAGAGAAGCAGGCTCCTGTAGGGAGCCCGATGTGGGACTCGATCCTGGGACCCAGGATCATGCCCTGGGCTGAAGGCAGACGCTCAACCACTGAGCCACCCAGGCGTCTCCCATTCATTGTTTAGTAGCATGTTATTTAACCTCCATATATTTGTGCTAACCAGATTTTTTTCTTGTGGTTGATTTCTAATTTTTATAGCATGGTCAGAAAAGATGCATGGTATGACTTCAGTCTTTTGAATTTGTTGAGATTTGTTTTGTGGTATAATATGTGATCTATTCTGGAGTTGTTCTGTGTGCACTTGAAAAGAATTGTAACCTGATGTTTTAGGATGGAATGATCTGAATATATCTGTTAAATCTATTTAGTCCAGTGTGTCAGGCAAAGCACTTTGTTTCCTTGTTGATTTTCTGTGTGGAAGATATTGCCATTGATCTGTAAGTGGTGCATTATTAAAGTCTCCTCTATTATTGTATTACTATTCATTAGTTCTTTTATGTTTATTATTAACTATTTTATGTATTTGGGTGCTCCAAGTTGAGGGGCATAAATATTACAATTGTTATATCTTCTTGTTGGGTTGTTCCCTTTTATTATATAGTGTCCTTCTTTGTCTCTTGTTACAATCTTTGTTTCAAGTCTGTTTTGTGCACAGTAAGTGTTGTTACCTTGTTTTCTTTTCACTTTCTTTTGCTTTTCTATTCCTTTCAAAATTCATGTTTTTAGGTCTGAAATGAGTCTCTTATTGGAACTCTATAAATGGGCCTTGCTTTTTCATCCATTCCATCACTGTATGTTTTGATTGAAGCCTTAGTCTGTTACATTCAGAGTAATTATTGATAGTTTGTACTTATTGCCATTTTGTTACTTGTTTATGCTTGTTTTTGTAGTTCTCTGTTCCTTTCTTGCTATCATGTTTTCTTTTCATGTTTACTGGCTTTCTTTAGGTATATACATATGGATTCCTTTCTCTTTATATTTGCATATCTATTATTTGTTTTTGATTTGTGATTTCATTAGGTTTATATATGACATCTTAGGCATATAACTATCTATGTTAAATTGATGGCTGCTTAAGTTTGAACCCTGCTTTACTCCTCTTCCCCCAGCATTTTAGGTATATGGTGTCATACATTACATCCTTTTATTTTGTGAATCCCTTGCCACCAGCGTCATTGTATAGATATATTTAATTTTCCTGCCTCTATGCTCCTACTTTTCTTTTTTTTTTTTTAATATTTATTTATTGATGTCACAGAGCGAGAGAGAGAGAGAGGGAGGCACAGACATAGGCAGAGGGAGAAGCAGGCTCCATGCACCGGGAGCCCGACGTGGGACTCGATCCCAGGTCTCCAGGATCGCGCCCTGGGCCAAAGGCAGGCGCTAACCACTGCGCCACCCAGGGATCCCGCTTCCTACTTTTCTTACTCCTACTAGGTCTTTCCTTTCCAGGAAGAGTTCTCTTGAACATTTCTTGTAAGGCTGGTTTAGTGGTGAATTACTTAGCTTTTGTTTGTCGGGACTATTCTGAATGATTGTCTTTCAGGATAGTGTATTCTTGGTTGCACAGGTTTTTGTTTTTTGTTTTCCCAGCATTTAAATACATCATGCTACTCTCTTCTGGCCTGCAAGTTTATCCTGAAAAATTCACTGACAGCCTTATGAGTTTTTCCTTATATGCAAGGTCTTCTTTTCTTTTCTGCCATAATTTTTTTTTCTTTTCACTACTTTTATTACTTCAATTACGTGTGTCTATCTGTGGACCTTCTTGGGTTGTTTTGCTTTGGCTGTCTGTGCCTCCTGGATCTAGATTTCTGTTTTTCTTCACCAGACTTATGAAGTTTTCAGCTATTTTTTAAGATTTTATTTATTTATTCATGAGAGACACAACAACACAGAGAGAGAGGAGGCAGAGACATAGGCAGAGAGGGAGCAGGCTCCATGCAGGAAGCCTGATGTAGGACTCGATCCCGGACTCCAGGATCACGCCTTGGGCCAAAGGCAGGTGCTCAACTGCTGAGCCACCAGGAGTCCCTCAGCTATTATTTCTTGAAATAAATGTTCTGTTTCCTCTTCTCTTTCTTTTCCTTCTTGATCCCTATAATGAGAATGTTATTACCCTTGATGATGTCATTGAGTTCCCTTTGTTGTGACTTTTAATTATTATTTTTCTCTTGTTCAGCTTGTTATTCATTATTGTCCTACAGGTTACTGATCCATTGTTCTGTTTCCTCTAGTCTACTATTTGTTCTCTCTAGTGTATTTTTAATTTTACTTATTGAATTCTTCATCTCTAATTGGTTCTTTTTATGTTTTCTATCTCTTTTCTGAGGGTCTCCTTGAAGTCCTCCACTTTTTATCAAGATCAAGTCCACTGAATATTTTTTTCTTTCTTTCTTTTTTTTTTTTTAAAGCCTAGTGAGTATCTTTATTACTTTAAATCTCTCTATAAGGCACTTGTTTATTTCTGCTTGTTTAGGTCTCTGGCTGTGGATTTTCTGTTTTATCATTTGGACATATTCCTTTGTCTCATTTGGTCTAACTTTCTGTGTCTGTTTCTATGTGTTAAGAAAGTCAGCTATGTCTCCTGTTCCTGAAAATAGTGGCCTTATGAAGAGAGGTCCTGAGATGCTCTACAGTGTAGTGTGTCCTATTCACCAGAACCTGGTGTTTCAGAGGTGTCTCCTATGTGTGTTACATTTGCCCCACTGTTGTGGCTGAACTGCATTTGCCTTCAGTACCGTCATGTGCCGTGGCTCTCTGCCTGTTGTGGTCAAGTTTTAGTCCTTTTGTTGTTAGTGGGTTAGTCTGGGGCTCTCCCTCTTTTTTTTAAAGGATTTTATTTATTTATTTATTTGAGGGAGGGAGAGAGGGAGGGGAAGAGAAACACAGGTGAGAGAGCAAACACAAGTGGGAGAGGGGCAGAGGGAGAAAGAGAAGCAGGGAGCCCAATCTGGGGCTCAATCCCAGGACCCCAAGATCATGACCTGAGCTGAAGGCAGATGCCCAACTGAGCCACTGAGGCACCCCTAAAATGTTTTCTTAATACCTTTTTTGGTTGTTCATTGCTAAATATAGAAATGCAACTGATTTTTATGTGTTGTTTTGTATCTTACAGCTTTGCTGAATTCATTTATTGATTAGCTCCAACAGTTTTTATGGAATCTTTAGGATGTTTTGCATATAAATTATGTTCTCAGCAGTTTCATGTATTAAGCTGTGTTAAGTACATATGTGTTTATAATTGTTATCTTGCTGAAGGATTGGAACTTTTATCATTTTTTAGTATTGGTTTTTGTCTTCAATTCTCTTTTATTTCATTTATACTATTACTAGTAAAGCTACTTTTGTCCATTTTTGGTTTCTCTTTACATGTATTTTTTTTTCCATGCATTCAGCCTCACCCTGTTTTTAACTTTAAATATGTCTCTCGTAGCATAGAATTGGTTCATTTTAAAAAATTCATTGTGTCATACTGTTTTTGGATTGTCTAGTCCATTTACATTTCATATAAATACTTAACATGGTAGGGTTTATATCTACCATTTTGTTATTTGTCTTCTTTATATCTTGTATCTGGAGAACGTTTGCCTACAAGCGGGGCCTTAAGCACAGAAACTTCACAGGAGTTAGTGGAGAACCTGCCCTGTGAGTGGGGTGTAAAATATCATCTCTGGCCTAATTTCAGGTTATCTAATAGGATTGCAGAGCATTCCAGGGATAAGATTTGCATTTGTATAAATTCTGTGCTTGGTGGGATCTTAGAACATGGTCTCAAGAAAATACAGATGTGTTTTTTTATTTCTGTTGTTTGAGCCTGGTGTGCATTTGTGCTGTTCAGCTGAAGTTCATTAAGCATTCATTTAACTCCTTGCTCCCTGCACCCAGATTTATCATGATGCCTCATCTCTGTGCATGGCTGTGAGGATAGAAATGATGGACTTTGAATGTGGCTTTCAGAATTTTTAGTTGTGAATAAAACGAATGGACAGTGATAACTACTGTGACCTAGAAACCAGCCATATTTGTGATTTGTTTTGTATCTCAAATACTCCACTAGCCAAGCTTGTTAGGCCCAGTTCATCACTCTTCCTTGGGTACTATTACTCCAGAGTGGAGAATGCCCAATGCTTAAGAGAACAGTGAGTTCCCGTCTAGGATCCTGATTTGATGGCCAGAATCTTGTGCCCAGAGGTAGCATGATCATTTCTTTTTCTTTTTTTTTTTAAGATTTTATTATTCATGAGAGAGACACACAGCAGAGAGAGGCAGAGACACAGCAGAGGGAGAAGCAGGCTCCATGCAGGAGCCCGACGCAGGACTCGATCCGGGTCTCCAGGAGGGACCCTAGTGGGAAGGTGGTGCTAAACCGCTGAGCCACCCAGGCTGCCCGCATGATCATTTCTTTGCCCATGTTTGTCTGGCCAGGACAGTGGGAATGGGCATGTATTCATCCTTCAAGATATTCTTCAGAGAAGGTACACTTGGCTCCAAAGAACCTTGTATCTGCGAGTCAGAATAGTGATGAGGATTTGCATTGTATTTAAATCCCGGACCTAGGGATCCTGGGTGGCGCAGCGGTTTAGCGCCTGCCTTTGGCCAGGGCGTGATCCTGGAGACCCGGGATCGAATCCAACGTCGGCTCCGGTGCATGGAGCCTGCTTCTCCCTCTGCCTGTGTCTGCTCTCTCTCTCTCTCTTCACTGTTTGCCTATCATAATAAAAAATAAAAAATAAATTTAAATCCCTGACCTACTCAAGCTATTTATTTTAAATATTTTCTTCTTACTCCGCAAAACCCACCCGAAGAAACCAGTCTTCACAAAACCATGAACTTTATTTTTTTAATAAAATTATTTTATTGGTGTTCAATTTGCCTAAATATAGAAAAACACCCAGTGCTCATCCCGTCAAGTGTCCCCTCAGTGCCCGTCACCCACTCACCCCCCCCCCCCGCCCTCCTCCCCTTCCACACCCCTAGTTCTTTCCCAGAGATAGGTGTCTTTCTGTTCTGTCTCCCTTTCTGATATTTCCCAACATTTCTTCTCCCTTCCCTTATATTCCCTTTACTATTATTTATATTCCCCAAATGAATGAGAACATCACTGTTTGTCCTTCTCCGATTGACTTCACCTCGGATAATACCCTCCAGTTCCATCCACGTCGAAGCAAATGGTGGGTATTTGTCGTTTCTAATGGCTGAGTAATATTCCATTGTATACATAAACCACATCTTCTTTATCCATTCATCTTTCGGGACACCGAGGCTCCTTCCACAGTTTGGCTATGTGGCATTGCTGCTAGAAACATCGGGTGCAGGTGTTCCCGGCGTTTCATTGCATCTGAATCTTTGGGGTACTCCCCAATCCCAGTGCAATTGCTGGGTCTGTAGGGCAGGTATATTTTAACTGTTTGAGGAACCTCCACACAGTTTTCCAGAGTGGCTGCACCAGTTCACATTCCCACCAACAGTGTAGAGGGTTCCCTTTTCTCCCATCCTCTCCAACATTTGTTGTTTCCTGCCTTGTTAATTTTCCCCATTCTCACTGTGTGAGGTGGTATCTCATTGTGGTTTTGATTTGTTTTCCTGATGGCAAGTGATGCAGAGCATTTTCTCGTGCATGTTGGCCATGTCTATGTCTTCTTCTCGTGAGATTTCTGTTCATGTCTTTTGCCCATTTCATGATTGGATTGTTTGTTTTCTTGGTGTTGAGTTAAGAAGTTCTTTATAGATCTTGGAAACTAGCCCTTTATCTGTAGGTCATTTGCAAATATCTTCTCCCATTCTGTAGGTTGTCTTTAGTTTTGTTGACTGTATCCTTTGCTGTGCAAAAGCTTCTTATCTTGATGAAGTCCAATAGTTCATTTTTGCTTTTGTTTCTTTTTTCTTCGTGGTGTATCTTGCAAGAATTACTATGGCCGAGTTCAAAAGGGTGTTGCCTGTGTTCTTCTCTAGGATTTTGATGGAATCTTGTCTCACATTTAGATCTTCATCCATTTTGAGTTTATCTTTGTGTATGGTGAAAGAGTGGTCTAGTTTCATTCTTCTGCATGTGGATGTCCAATTTTCCCAGCACCATTTATTGAAGAGACTGTCTTTCTTCCAATGGATAGTCTTTCCTCCTTTATCGATATTAGTTGCCCATAAAGTTCAGGGTCCACTTCTGGATTCTCTATTCTGTTCCACTGGTCTATGTGTCTGTTTTCGTGCCAGTACCACACTGTCTTGATGACCACAGCTTTGTGTACAACCTGAAATCTGCATTGTGATGCCCCATATATGGTTTTCTTTTTTAAAATTCCCCTGGCTATTCGGGTCTTTTTCTGATTCCACACCAAATCTTAAAATAATTTGTTCTAACTCTCTGAAGAAAGTCCATGTATTTTGATAGGGATTGCATTAAACGTGTATATTGCCCTGGGTAACATTGACATTTTCACAATATAATTCTGCCAATCCATGAGCATGGAATATTTTTCCATCTCTTTGTGTCTTCCTCAATTTCTTTCGAAGTGTTCTATAGTTTTGAGGTATAGATCCTTTACATCTTTTGTTGGTTTATTCCTAGGTATCTTATGCTTTGGGTGCAATTGTAAATGGGATTGACTCCTTAATTCTCTTCTTCCGTCTCATTGTTAGTGTATAGAAATGCCACTGACTTCTGGGTATTGATTTTGTATCCTGCCACGCTACCGATTGCTGTATGAGTTCTAGCAATCTTGGGTGGAGACTTTTGGTTTTCTATGTAGAGTATCATGTCATCGGCGAAGGGGGAGTTTGACTTCTTCTTTCCAATTTGAATGCCTTTAATGTCTTTTTTGTGTCTGATTGCTGAGGCTAGGACTTCCAGTACTATGTTGAACAGCAGTGGTGAGAGTGGACATCCCTGTCTTGTTCCTGATCTTAGGGGAAAGGCTCCCAGTGCTTCCCCATTGAGAATGATATTTGCTGTGGGCTTTCATAGATGGCTTTAAGATGTCGAGGAATGTTCCTCTATCCCTACACTCTGAAGAGTTTTGATCAGGAATGGATGCTGTATTTTGTCAAATGCTTTCTGCATCTAATGAGAGGATCATATGGTTCTTGGTTTTTCTCTTGCTGATATGATGAATCACATTGATTGTTTTACGGGTGTTGAACCAGCTTGTGTCCCAGGGATAAATCCTACTTGGTCATGGTGAATAATTTTTTTAATTATTGTTGGATCCTATTGGCCGTATCTTGTTGAGAATTTTTGCATCCATGTTCATCAGGGATATTGGCTGTAATTCTCCTTTTTGGTGGGTCTTTGTCTGGTTTTGGAATTAAGGTGATGCTGGCCTCATGAACAATTTGGAAGTACTCCATCTCTTTCTATCTTTCCAAACAGCTTTAGGAGAATAGGTATGGTTTCTTCTTTAAACGTTTGATACAAATCCCAGCTGCCTCCCAGTGTTTTGGAAATCATGGTTTTCATTTTTGTTTTCTTCCATGTACTTCTTAATTTCTTCTTTAATCTCTTGGTTAACCCATTCACTCTTTAATAGATATTCTTTTTTTTTTTTAGTAGATATCTTTAACCTCCATGATTTGAGGTCTTTCCAAATATTTTCTTGTGGTTGACTTCAAGTTTCCTAGCATTGTGGTCTGAAAATACACATGGTATGATTCAGTCTTTTTGTACTGATTGAGTCCTGATTTGTGCCCCAGAATATGATCTATTCTGGAAAATGTTCCATATGCACTTGAAAAGAATGTGTATTCTGCTCCATTAGGATGAAATGTTCTGAATATTTCTTTTAAGTCCATCTAGTCCATTGTGTCATTCAAGCTTTTGTTTCCTTGTTGATGTTTTATTAGATGATCTGTCTACTGTTGTATGAGGGTGTTAAAGTCTCTTACTATCATTAAGTTATTATCAATGAGTTCTTTTTTTTTAAGTTTTATTTACTTATATTTTTTTAAGATTTTATTTATTTTATTCATGAGAGACACCGAGAGAGAGGGAGAGGCAGAGAGACACAGGCAGAGGGAGAAGCAGGCTCCATGCAGGTAGCCTGATGTGGTACTCAATCCTGGGTCTCCAGGATCACGCCCTGGGATTAAGGCAGTGCTAAACCGCTGAGCCACCCCGCCAGCCCTGTTTACTTATTTAGAGAGAAAGTGTGAGTGAGCAGGGAGAGGGGCAGAGGGAAAGAAAGCCTCAAGCAGACTCCTGCTGAGCACAGAGCCAGATTCAGGGGCTTGGTCCCAGAACCCTGAGGTCATGACCTAGGTTGAAATCCAAAGTCAGCCCTTTAACCAAGTGAGCCACCCAGCACCCTTATCAATGAGTTTATGTTTGTTTTTAATTGAGTTATATTTGGTGCTCCCAAGTTGGGGGTATATTTACAATTGTTATATCTTCTTGATGGATAGACCCCTTAATTATGATGTAATGTCCTTCATCTCTCATGTCTTTGTTTTAAAATCTGGTTTTTCTGATTCAAGTATGGCTACTCTGGCTTTTTTTTTTTGACGTCCATTAGCATAGGTGGTTCTCTATTCCCTCACTTTCAATCTGACAGTGATTTATGTCTAAAATGAGTCTCTAAGAAATAGTGAAAGGGACTATAAGGGAAAGGAAGGAACTGAGTGGGGAAAATTAGAGAGGAAGACAAACCATGAGAGACTCCTAACTCTGGGAAACAAAGGGTTGTGGAAGGGGAGGAGAGTGGGGGGATTGAGTGACGGATGATGGACACTAAGGAGGGCACTTGATGGGATAAGCACTGGGTGTTAGATGTTGGCAAATTGAATTTAAGTTTTTTTAAAAGGAAAAAAATCAAAGACACACAAAATAAATAAAATGATTTTATTTTCTTCTTTGCTCTCTTTTCTTTTAAAGATTTTATTTATTTGAGAGAGAGACAAAGATAGCTTAAGAGAGAGCAAGTGGGGAGAGAGAGAGGGAAGTAGGCTCCCCACTGAGCAGAGAGCCCAATGTGGGGCTTGACCATGGGGATCATGACCTGAGCTGAAGGCACTTAACAACTGAGCCAGGTGCCCCTAAAATGAGTCTCTTGAGGCAGCATGTAGATGGACCTTTTTTTTTTTTTTAAGATTTTATTTATTTATTCATGATAGACACAGAGAGAGAGGCAGAGACACAGGCAGAGGGAGCCTGACGCGGGACTCGATCCCGGGACTTCAGGATCGCGCCCTGGGCCAAAGGCAGGCGCCAACCGCTTGAGCCACCCAGGGATCCCCTAGATGGATCTTTTTAATCCATTCTGATATCCTGTCTTTTGACTGGAACATGTAGTCCATCTATATTCGGAGTAATTTTTGAAAGATACGAATTTAGTGCCATAGAGTTGGTGTTTCTGATGAGGTTCTTGGGTCCCTTCTATCCTTGTTGCTTTTGGTGATTTCTCCCCCCTCCACCTAAGCAGTCCCTCCTAAAATTCTTGCAGTGTTGGTTTTCTTGTCATGAACCGCTTTAGTTTTGTCTGTGAAACTCTTATCTTTCCTTCTATTCAATTGACAACCTTTTGGATAAAGGAGTCTTGGCTCTGTATTTTTTTTCCATTCAGCCCATTAATATTTCCTGCCATTTTCTCTGGCATGCCAAGTTTCTGTGGACAGGTGTGCTGCAACCCTGATCTGTCTTCCCTTGTAGTGTAAGGACTTTTTCTGCCTTCTTTCAGGATTGTCTCCTTGTCTATGTATTTTGTGAATTTTACTATTATTACATACCTTAGCTTAGTTGGCTTTGTTGAATTTAATGGGAGTTCTCTGTGCTTCTTGTATTTTGATGTCTGTGTCCTTCCCCAAATTAGGAAAGTTTTCAGTTATTTTTCGGGACTCTATGATATTTATTATTATTTTTTTTTAAATTTTTTTTTAATTTTTTTTTATTTATTTATGATAGGCACACAGTGAGAGAGAGAGAGGCAGAGACACAGGCAGAGGGAGAAGCAGGCTCCATGCACCGGGAGCCTGACGTGGGATTCGATCCGGGTCTCCAGGATCGCGCCCTGGGCCAAAGGCAGGCGCCAAACCGCTGCGCCACCCAGGGATCCCGATATTTATTATTATTATTATTATTATTAATTTAGCTTATTTGAAGATTTTTTTTGAGAGACAGTGTACCTGTGTGAAGAGCATGAGTGGTGGGAGGCACAGAGAGACAGACTCCTTATTGAGCAGGGATGGGAGGCTCAATCCCAGGACTCTGGGATCATGACCTGAGCCAAAGGCAGATTAACGAAGTGAGCCACCCAGGCCCTATTACAGGAAAAACAGAGCATTTGAACAGACTGATTACCAACAATTAAACTGAATCAGTAATTGAAAAAACTCTCAACAAATGAAAATCCAGAACCAGACAGCTTCTGTTACTGTCTTATTAGAACTAAGACAGTACTTTACCTTCTTTATCACTGATTTGCTTCTCTGCTTTTCCAACCTTGTTTTTATGGCCTCCATTTGCATTTGCATCTGCATCTTGGTTATAGCATTTTTATTTCAGCCTGACTAGATTTTAGTTCTTTTATCTCTGCAATAGGAAATTCTCTAGTATCTTCTATGCTTTTCTCAAGCCTAGCTAGTATCCTTATGCTTGTTGTTTTTAAATTGTATTTCAGACTTCTTATGTCAGTGTTGACTAAATCCCTGGCTGTGAGTTGTACTTGCTTTTCTTTCTTTTGGGGTGAGTTTCTCTGTTTTGTCATTTTGTCCAGAAAAGAAAAGGAAGGGAGGAAGGAAGGCAGGCAGGCAGGCAAAAAAAGAAACAAAGAATAAAGACAAAATAACTAAATCCTGGATGTGTTTTGGTCTTCCAAGAGATGGTTGCTTTTTGTAGACGTGCAGTTTTGTTCTCTTGGACCTCCTATCAATTTTTTGGGGTATTCAGAATGATTTGATAACTATCTACCTGTGTTCGAGGGACAAGATGCACTTAGGGCCTCCCTACTCCTCTGACACTTAACTCCTGATTTCTTAGGAGTTTTGCATCTGTGTTCCAGAGATATTGTCCTGTAGTTCTCTTTTTAATAGTGTCTTTTTTTAAAAAAATAATCATCAGCAGACACCTTTTTTGTTTTTTAAGATTTTATTTATTTATTCATGAAAGAGAGAGAGAGAGAAAGGCAGAGACATAGGCAGAGAACAGGCATCCCTAATAATGTCTTTATCTGGTTTTGGTATCAGTGTAATGCTGGCCTCATAGGATGAATTTGGAAGTTTTCCCTTCTCTTCTGTATTTTGGAATAATTTGAGAAAAATAGATTATTAACTCTTTAAGTGTTTGGTAGAATTCTCATGTGAAGCTGTCTGGTTCTGAATTTTCATTTGTTGAGACTTTTTTGATTACTGATTCAGTTTTATTGCTGGTAATCACTCTGTTCAAATGTTCTGTTTTTCCTGCTTCAGTTTTGGAGGTTTTATATTTCTAAGAATTTATCTATTTCTTCTAGGTTTTCCACTTTATTGGCATATGGTTTTCATAGTATTCTGTTGAAATCATTTGTATTTCTGTAGTGTCAGTTATTATTCTCTTCTTTAGCTTGTGATTTTGTTTGAGTCCTCTGTCTCCCCTCCTCTTCTTTTTTAAATGAGTCTAGCTGGAAGTTTATCAGTTTAGTTGGTCTTTTCAAAGAACCATTTTCCCATTCTATTGTGTTTTTTGTCTGTTTCATTATGATTTATATTTACTCTAATCTTTATTATTTCCTTCTTTCTACTGGTTTTGGGTTTTATTTTCCTTTTTCTAGCTCTTTTAGGTGTAAGGGCAGGTTGTTTGAGATTTTTCTTACTGCTTGAGACAGGCCTGCATTGCTACTATAAACTTCCCTCTTAGAACTGCTTTTGCAGCATCCCAAAGATTTTGGATTGTAGTGTTTTTATTTTCATTTGTCTCCAGGTATTTTCAAAAATTTCCTCTTTGATTTTCTGGTTGACCCATTCGTTGTTTATTTTATTATTATTATTTTTAAAGATTTTATTTATTTATTCATGAGACACACACACACACACACACACACAGAGGCAGATATAGGCAGATAGAGAAGCAGGCTCCATGTAGGGAGCCCGATGTGGGACTCGATCCTGGGACCCCAGGATCATGCCCTGGGCTGAAGGCAGACGCTCAACCACTGAGCCACCCAGGCGTCTCCCATTCATTGTTTAGTAGCATGTTATTTAACCTCCATATATTTGTGCTAACCAGATTTTTTTCTTGTGGTTGATTTCTAATTTTATAGCATGGTCAGAAAAGATGCATGGTATGACTTCAGTCTTTTTGAATTTGTTGAGATTTGTTTTGTGGTATAATATGTGATCTATTCTGGAGTATGTTCTGTGTGCACTTGAAAAGAATTGTAACCTGATGTTTTAGGATGGAATGATCTGAATATATCTGTTAAATCTATTTAGTCCAGTGTGTCAGGCAAAGCACTGTTTCCTTGTTGATTTTCTGTGTGGAAGATATTGCCATTGATCTGTAAGTGGTGCATTATTAAAGTCTCCTACTATTATTGTATTACTATTCATTAGTTCTTTTATGTTTATTATTAACTATTTTATGTATTTGGGTGCTCCCAAGTTGAGGGCATAAATATTTACAATTGTTATATCTTCTTGTTGGGTTGTTCCCTTTTATTATATAGTGTCCTTCTTTGTCTCTTGTTACAATCTTTGTTTCAAAGTCTGTTTTGTGCACAGTAAGTGTTGTTACCTTGGTTTTCTTTTCACTTTCTTTTGCTTTTCTATTCCTTTCAAAATTCATGTTTTTAGGTCTGAAATGAGTCTCTTATTGGAACTCTATAAATGGGCCTTGCTTTTTCATCCATTCCATCACTGTATGTTTTGATTGAAGCCTTAGTCTGTTACATTCAGAGTAATTATTGATAAGTTTGTACTTATTGCCATTTTGTTACTTGTTTTATGCTTGTTTTTGTAGTTCTCTGTTCCTTTCTTGCTATTTTCTCATGGTTTACTGGCTTTCTTTAGGTATATACATATGGATTCCTTTCTCTTTATATTTTGCATATCTATTATTTGTTTTTGATTTGTGATTTCATTAGGTTTATATATGACATCTTAGGCATATAACTATCTATGTTAAATTGATGGCTGCTTAAGTTTGAACCCATGCTTTACTCCTCTTCCCCCAGCATTTTAGGTATATGGTGTCATACATTACATCCTTTTATTTTGTGAATCCCTTGCCACCAGCGTCATTGTATAGATATATTTAATTTTCCTGCCTCTATGCTTCCTACTTTTCTTTTTTTTTTTTTTTTAATTTATTTATTTATGATAGTCACAGAGAGAGAGAGAGAGAGAGAGAGGCACAGACATAGGCAGAGGGAGAAGCAGGCTCCATGCACCGGGAGCCCGACGTGGGACTCGATCCCAGGTCTCCAGGATCGCGCCCTGGGCCAAAGGCAGGCGCTAAACCACTGCGCCACCCAGGGATCCCGCTTCCTACTTTTCTTACTCCTACTTAAGGTCTTTCCTTTCCAGGAAGAGTTCTCTTGAACATTTCTTGTAAGGCTGGTTTAGTGGTGAATTACTTTAGCTTTTGTTTGTCTGGGACTATTCTGAATGATTGTCTTTCAGGATAGTGTATTCTTGGTTGCACAGGTTTTTGTTTTTTGTTTTCCCAGCATTTAAATACATCATGCTACTCTCTTCTGGCCTGCAAAGTTTATCCTGAAAAATTCACTGACAGCCTTATGAGGTTTTCCTTATATGCAAGTGTCTTCTTTTCTTTTGCTGCAATAATTTTTTTTTTTCTTTTCACTACTTTTATTACTTCAATTACTGTGTCTATCTGTGGACCTTCTTGGGTTGTTTTGCTGGTGGCTGTCTGTGCCTCCTGGATCTAGATTTCTGTTTTTCTTCACCAGACTTATGAAGTTTTCAGCTATTTTTTTTAAGATTTTATTTATTTATTCATGAGAGACACACACACACACAGAGAGAGAGGGAGGCAGAGACATAGGCAGAGAGAGAAGCAGGCTCCATGCAGGAAGCCTGATGTAGGACTCGATCCCGGGACTCCAGGATCACGCCTTGGGCCAAAGGCAGGTGCTCAACTGCTGAGCCACCCAGGCATCCCTCAGCTATTATTTCTTGAAATAAATGTTCTGTTTCCTCTTCTCTTTCTTTTCCTTCTTGATCCCTATAATGAGAATGTTATTACACTTGATGATGTCATTGAGTTCCCTTTGTTGTGACTTTTAATTATTATTTTTCTCTTGTTCAGCTTGTTATTCATTATTATGTCCTACAGGTTACTGATCCATTGTTCTGTTTCCTCTAGTCTACTATTTGTTCTCTCTAGTGTATTTTTAATTTTACTTATTGAATTCTTCATCTCTAATTGGTTCTTTTTATGTTTTCTATCTCTTTTCTGAGGGTCTCCTTGAAGTCCTCCACTTTTTATCAAGATCAAGTCCACTGAATATATTTTTTCTTTCTTTCTTTTTTTTTTTTTTTAAAGCCTAGTGAGTATCTTTATTACTTTAAATTCTCTATAAGGCATATTGTTTATTTCTGCTTGTTTAGGTCTCTGGCTGTGGATTTTCTGTTTTATCATTTGGGACATATTCCTTTGTCTCATTTGGTCTAACTTTCTGTGTCTGTTTCTATGTGTTAAGAAAGTCAGCTATGTCTCCTGTTCCTGAAAATAGTGGCCTTATGAAGAGGAGGTCCTGAGATGCTCTACAGTGTAGTGTGTCCTATTCACCAGAACCTGGTGTTTCAGAGGTGTCTCCTATGTGTGTTACATTTGCCCCACTGTTGTGGCTGAACTGCATTTGCCTTCAGTACCGTCATGTGCCGTGGCTCTCTGCCTGTTGTGGTCAAGTTTTAGTCCTTTTGTTGTTAGTGGGTTAGTCTGGGGCTCTCCCTCTTTCTTTTTTAAAAGGATTTTATTTATTTATTTATTTGAGGGAGGGAGAGAGGGAGGGGAAGAGAAAACACAGGTGAGAGAGCAAACACAAGTGGGGAGAGGGGCAGAGGGAGAAAGAGAAGCAGGGAGCCCAATCTGGGGCTCAATCCCAGGACCCCAAGATCATGACCTGAGCTGAAGGCAGATGCCCAACTGAGCCACTGAGGCACCCCTAAAATGTTTTCTTAATACCTTTTTTGGTTGTTCATTGCTAAATATAGAAATGCAACTGATTTTTATGTGTTGCTTTTGTATCTTACAGCTTTGCTGAATTCATTTATTGATTAGCTCCAACAGTTTTTATGGAATCTTTAGGATGTTTTGCATATAAAATTATGTTCTCAGCAGTTTCATGTATTATAAAGCTGTGTTAAGTACATATGTGTTTATAATTGTTAAATCTTGCTGAAGGATTGGAACTTTTATCATTTTTTAGTATTGGTTTTTGTCTTCAATTCTCTTTTATTTCATTTTATCTATTACTAGTAAAGCTACTTTTGTCCATTTTTGGTTTCTCTTTACATGTATTTTTTTTTCCATGCATTCAGCCTCACCCTGTTTTTAACTTTAAAATATGTCTCTCGTAGCATAGAATTGGTTCATTTTAAAAAAATTCATTGTGTCAGTACTGTTTTTGGATTGTCTAGTCCATTTACATTTCATATAAATACTTAACATGGTAGGGTTTATATCTACCATTTTGTTATTTGTCTTCTTTATATCTTGTATCTGGAGAACGTTTGCCTACAAGCGGGGGCCTTAAGCACAGAAACTTCACAGGAGTTAGTGGAGAACCTGCCCTGTGAGTGGGGTGTAAAATATCATCTCTGGCCTAATTTCAGGTTATCTAATAGGATTGCAGAGCATTCCAGGGATAAGATTTGCATTTGTATAAATTCTGTGCTTGGTGGGATCTTAGAACATGGTCTCAAGAAAATACAGATGTGTTTTTTTATTTCTGTTGGTTTGAGCCTGGTGTGCATTTGTGCTGTTCAGCTGAAGTTCATTAAGCATTCATTTAACTCCTTGCTCCCTGCACCCAGATTTATCATGACTGCCTCATCTCTGTGCATGGCTGTGAGGATAGAAATGATGGACTTTGAATGTGGCTTTCAGAATTTTTAGTTGTGAATAAAACGAATGGACAGTGATAACTACTGTGACCTAGAAACCAGCATATTTGTGATTTGTATTTGTATCTCAAATACTCCACTAGCCAAGCTTGTTAGGCCCAGTTCATCACTCTTCCTTGGGTACATATTACTCCAGAGTGGAGAATGCCCAATGCTTAAGAGAACAGTGAGTTCCCGTCTAGGATCCTGATTTGATGGCCAGAATCTTGTGCCCAGAGGTAGCATGATCATTTCTTTTTCTTTTTTTTTTTAAGATTTTATTTATTCATGAGAGAGACACACAGAGAGAGAGGCAGAGACACAGCAGAGGGAGAAGCAGGCTCCATGCAGGGAGCCCGACGCAGGACTCGATCCTGGGTCTCCAGGAGAGGACCCTAGGTGGAAGGTGGTGCTAAACCGCTGAGCCACCCAGGCTGCCCGCATGATCATTTCTTTGCCCATGTTGTCTTGGCCAGGACAGTGGGAATGGGCATGTATTCATCCTTCAAGATATTCTTCAGAAGAAGGTACACTTGGCTCCAAAGAACCTTGTATCTGCGAGTCAGAAATAGTGATGAGGATTTGCATTGTATTTAAATCCCGGACCTAGGGATCCCTGGGTGGCGCAGCGGTTTAGCGCCTGCCTTTGGCCCAGGGCGTGATCCTGGAGACCCGGGATCGAATCCAACGTCGGCTCCCGGTGCATGGAGCCTGCTTCTCCCTCTGCCTGTGTCTCTGCCTCTCTCTCTCTCTCTCACTGTGTGCCTATCATAAATAAAAAATAAAAAATAAATTTAAATCCCTGACCTACTCAAGCTATTTATTTTAAATAATTTTCTTCTTACTCCGCAAAACCCACCTAGAAGAACCAGTCTTCACAAAACCAATGAACTTTATTTTTTTTAATAAAATAATTTTTATTGGTGTTCAATTTGCCTAAATATAGAAAAACACCCAGTGCTCATCCCGTCAAGTGTCCCCCTCAGTGCCCGTCACCCACTCACCCCCACCCCCCGCCCTCCTCCCCTTCCACCACCCCTAGTTCCTTTCCCAGAGATAGGTGTCTTTATGTTCTGTCTCCCTTTCTGATATTTCCCACACATTTCTTCTCCCTTCCCTTATATTCCCTTTCACTATTATTTATATTCCCCAAATGAATGAGAACATACACTGTTTGTCCTTCTCCGATTGACTTCACTCGGCATAATACCCTCCAGTTCCATCCACGTCGAAGCAAATGGTGGGTATTTGTCGTTTCTAATGGCTGAGTAATATTCCATTGTATACATAAACCACATCTTCTTTATCCATTCATCTTTCGATGGACACCGAGGCTCCTTCCACAGTTTGGCTATTGTGGACATTGCTGCTAGAAACATCGGGGTGCAGGTGTCCCGGCGTTTCATTGCATCTGAATCTTTGGGGTACATCCCCAACAGTGCAATTGCTGGGTCGTAGGGCAGGTATATTTTTAACTGTTTGAGGAACCTCCACACAGTTTTCCAGAGTGGCTGCACCAGTTCACATTCCCACCAACAGTGTATGAGGGTTCCCTTTTCTCCACATCCTCTCCAACATTTGTTGTTTCCTGCCTTGTTAATTTTCCCCATTCTCACTGGTGTGAGGTGGTATCTCATTGTGGTTTTGATTTGTATTTCCCTGATGGCAAGTGATGCAGAGCATTTTCTCGTGTGCATGTTGGCCATGTCTATGTCTTTCTTCCTCTGTGAGATTTCTGTTCATGTCTTTTGCCCATTTCATGATTGGATTGTTTGTTTCTTTGGTGTTGAGTTTAAGAAGTTCTTTATAGATCTTGGAAACTAGCCCTTTATCTGATAGGTCATTTGCAAATATCTTCTCCCATTCTGTAGGTTGTCTTTAGTTTTGTTGACTGTATCCTTTGCTGTGCAAAAGCTTCTTATCTTGATGAAGTCCCAATAGTTCATTTTTGCTTTTGTTTCTTTTGTCTTCGTGGATGTATCTTGCAAGAAGTTACTATGGCCGAGTTCAAAAAGGGTGTTGCCTGTGTTCTTCTCTAGGATTTTGATGGAATCTTGTCTCACATTTAGATCTTTCATCCATTTTGAGTTTATCTTTGTGTATGGTGCAAGAGAGTGGTCTAGTTTCATTCTTCTGCATGTGGATGTCCAATTTTCCCAGCACCATTTATTGAAGAGACTGTCTTTCTTCCAATGGATAGTCTTTCCTCCTTTATCGAATATTAGTTGCCCATAAAGTTCAGGGTCCACTTCTGGATTCTCTATTCTGTTCCACTGGTCTATGTGTCTGTTTTCGTGCCAGTACCACACTGTCTTGATGACCACAGCTTTGTAGTACAACCTGAAATCTGACATTGTGATGCCCCCATATATGGTTTTCTTTTTTAAAATTCCCCTGGCTATTCGGGGTCTTTTCTGATTCCACACAAATCTTAAAATAATTTGTTCTAACTCTCTGAAGAAAGTCCATGGTATTTTGATAGGGATTGCATTAAACGTGTATATTGCCCTGGGTAACATTGACATTTTCACAATATTAATTCTGCCAATCCATGAGCATGGAATATTTTTCCATCTCTTTGTGTCTTCCTCAATTTCTTTCAGAAGTGTTCTATAGTTTTGAGGGTATAGATCCTTTACATCTTTGGTTAGGTTTATTCCTAGGTATCTTATGCTTTTGGGTGCAATTGTAAATGGGATTGACTCCTTAATTTCTCTTTCTTCAGTCTCATTGTTAGTGTATAGAAATGCCACTGACTTCTGGGTATTGATTTTGTATCCTGCCACGCTACCGAATTGCTGTATGAGTTCTAGCAATCTTGGGGTGGAGACTTTTGGGTTTTCTATGTAGAGTATCATGTCATCGGCGAAGAGGGAGAGTTTGACTTCTTCTTTGCCAATTTGAATGCCTTTAATGTCTTTTTGTAGTCTGATTGCTGAGGCTAGGACTTCCAGTACTATGTTGAACAGCAGTGGTGAGAGTGGACATCCCTGTCTTGTTCCTGATCTTAGGGGAAAGGCTCCCAGTGCTTCCCCATTGAGAATGATATTTGCTGTGGGCTTTTCATAGATGGCTTTTAAGATGTCGAGGAATGTTCCCTCTATCCCTACACTCTGAAGAGTTTTGATCAGGAATGGATGCTGTATTTTGTCAAATGCTTTCTCTGCATCTAATGAGAGGATCATATGGTTCTTGGTTTTTCTCTTGCTGATATGATGAATCACATTGATTGTTTTACGGGTGTTGAACCAGCCTTGTGTCCCAGGGATAAATCCTACTTGGTCATGGTGAATAATTTTTTTAATGTATTGTTGGATCCTATTGGCCAGTATCTTGTTGAGAATTTTTGCATCCATGTTCATCAGGGATATTGGTCTGTAATTCTCCTTTTTGGTGGGGTCTTTGTCTGGTTTTGGAATTAAGGTGATGCTGGCCTCATAGAACAAATTTGGAAGTACTCCATCTCTTTCTATCTTTCCAAACAGCTTTAGGAGAATAGGTATGGTTTCTTCTTTAAACGTTTGATAAAATTCCCCTGGGAAGCCATCTGGCCCTGGACTCTTGTGTCTTGGGAGGTTTTTGATGACTGCTTCAATTTCCTCCCTGGTTATTGGCCTGTTCAGGTTTTCTATTTCTTCCTGTTCCAGTTTTGGTAGGTTGTGGCTTTCCAGGAATGCGTCCATTTCTTCTAGATTGCCTAATTTATTGGCGTATAGCTGTTCATAATATGTTTTTAAAATCGTTTGTATTTCCTTGGTGTTGGTAGTGATCTCTCCTTTCTCATTCATGATTTTATTAATTTGAGTCTTCTCTCTCTTCTTTTTAATAAGGCTGGCTAATGGTTTATCTATCTTGTTAATTCGTTCAAAGAACCAACTCCTGGTTTTGTTGATCTGTTGCACAGTTCTTCTGGTCTCGATTTCGTTGAGTTCTGCTCGAATCTTTATTAACTGCCTTCTTCTCTTGGGTGTAGGGTCTATTTGCTGTTTTTTCTCTAGCTCCTTTATGTGTAAGGTTAGCTTTTGTACTTGAGTTCTTTCCAGTTTTTGAATGGATGCTTGTATTGCGATGTATTTCCCCCTTAGGACTGCTTTTGCTGCATCCCAAAGATTTTGAACGGTTGTATCTTCATTCTCATTAGTTTCCATGAATCTTTTTAATTCTTCCTTAATTTTCTGGTTGACCCTTTTATCTTTTAGCAGGATGGTCCTTAACCTCCACGTGTTTGAGGTCCTTCCAAACTTCTTGTTGTGATTTAGTTCTAATTTCAAGGCATTATGGTCTGAGAATATGCAGGGGACAATCCCAATCTTTTGGTATCGGTTCAGACCCGATTTGTGACCCAATATGTGGTCTATTCTGGAGAAAGTTCCATGTGCGCTTGAGAAGAATGTGTATTCAGTTGAGTTTGGATGTAAAGTTCTGTAGATATCTGTGAAATCCATCTGGTCCAGTGTATCATTTAAAGCTCTCGTTTCTTTGGAGATGTTGTGCTTAGAAGACCTATCGAGTATAGAAAGAGCTAGATTGAAGTCACCGAGTATAAGTGTATTATTATCTAAGTATTTCTTCACTTTGGTTAATAACTGATTGATATATTTGGCAGCTCCCACATTCGGGGCATATATATTGAGGATTGTTAAGTCCTCTTGTTGAATAGATCCTTTAAGTATGATATAGTGTCCCTCTTCATCTGTCACTACAGTCTTTGGGGTAAATTTTAGTTTATCTGATACAAGGATGGCTACCCCTGCTTTCTTTTGAGGACCATTTGTATGGTAAATGGTTCTCCAACCTTTTTATTTTCAGGTTGTAGGTGTCCTTCTGTCTAAAACGAGTCTCTTGTAGACAGCAAATAGATGGTTCCTGCTTTTTTATCCAGTCTGAAACCCTGCGCCTTTTGATGGGATCATTAAGCCCGTTCACGTTCAGAGTTACTATTGACAGATACGAGTTTAGTGTCATCATGATATCTATTCAGTCCTTGTTTTTGTGGATTGTTCCACTGAACTTCTTAAAGGGCAATTTTAAGAGTCCCCCTTAAAATTTCTTGCAGAGCTGGTTTGGAGGTCACATATTCTTTTAGTTGCTGCCTGTCTTGGAAGCTCTTTATCTCTCCTTCCATTTTGAATGAGAGCCTTGCTGGATAAAGTATTCTTGGTTGCATGTTCTTCTCATTTAGGACCCTGAATATATCCTGCCAGCCCTTTCTGGCCTGCCAGGTCTCTGTGGAGAGGTCTGCTGTTACCCTAATACTCCTCCCCATAAAAGTCGGGGATTTCTTGTCTCTTGCTGCTTTAAGGATCTTCTCTTTATCTTTGGAATTTGCAAGCTTCACTATTAAATGTCGAGGTGTTGAACGGTTTTTATTGATTTTAGGGGGGGATCTCTCTATTTCCTGGATCTGAATGCCTGTTTCCCTTCCCAGATTAGGAAAGTTTTCAGCTAGGATTTGTTCAAATACATGTTCTGGCCCTCTGTCCCTTTTGGCGCCCTCGGGAACCCCAATCAAACGTAGGTTTTTCTTCCTCAGGCTGTCGTTTATTTCCCTTAATCTGTCTTCATGGTCTTTTAATTGTCTTTATCTTTTTTCCTCAGTTTCCCTATTTGCCATAATCCTGTCTTCTATGTCACTGACTCGTTCTTCCACCTCGTTAACCCTCCTCGTTAGGACTTCTAGTTTGGATTGCATCTCATTCAGTTGATTTTTAATTTCTGCCAGATTGGATCTAAATTCTGCAGTCAGGAAGTCTCTTGAGTCCTTTATGCTTTTTTCTAGAGCCACCAGTAGCTGTATAATAGTGCTTCTGAATTGGCTTTCTGACATTGAATTGTAATCCAGATTTTGTAACTCTGTGGGAGAGAGGACTGTTTCTGATTCTCTCTTTTGAGGTGAGGTTTTCCTTCTAGTCATTTTGCTCAGTGCAGAGTGGCCAAAAACAAGTTGTATTGGGAAAAGGAGAAAAAGAGAGGGAGAGAAGGAAAGAAGAGAGAAGGAGAAAGAAAAAAGAAAAAAGGAAGAAAAAAGGAAAAAATAGAAGAAAAAGAGAAAGAAAAAGAAAGGTGAAAAAATGGTGGGAAGCAATCAGAAATCAAAAAGAAAAAAAAAAAAAACACGGGGGAGTATCTTCTGATTCTGTATACTTTAAGTCCCTTGACTTCCCCTGGAACTTGTCAGTCTAGCTGGTCTTCTGGGGGAGGGGCCTGTTGTGCTGATTTTCAGGTGTTAACACTTGGGGGAGCTGCTCTGCCCCCTGCCTGGTGCAGGGCTCAGTGGGGGTGTTTACCCCGTGAGGCCGCAGGAGGAACAACCCCAGTGGCGGGGCAGCTCTGGAAACCTGGATTCAGCTCCGCAGGAACTACTCCGTCTGCAGGGCCTGGAGGCTCCGGGGCGGGGCCGCTGATCTGCTCAGCTCGGGGCAGGAGCGTCCTTGCTTTTCTGGGCCCTCCCGGCCTCTGCCTGTCCCGGGGGAGGCGGGATCCTGGGCTGTGTCCCGGCGCCCTGTGCTCCCGGTCTGCGCTGTTGGATTCACGCTCTGGGCCGCGCAGCCCCTTCCACACGGAGCCTCTTCCTCTGCTCGAGACCCTCCGAGCTGCTCTGGGTCCCGCTGTGCGCGCTGCAGCCGTTAGGGAGCTCGGCGCACTCTCCCCGGGGCGCAGGTGTCTGTTAGTGTCCCAGGGAGCCCGAGGGCATCCCCGCCCTCCTGGGGTCCTGCTCTAACTCCCTGCGAGCCCCTTTCTGCCCGGGAAGGTTGGTGCAGCTCCTGCTTCTCCGGGATGGAGCTTTCCTGTCCTGGGGACACTTCCCCAGCCTCTGCCCGGCTCCTCGCGGGGCCCCTCCCCCTTTGGAGGCCTTTTTCTTCATTTCTTTTTTCCTATCTTGATAGAAGCGTGAACTCTTCTCACTGTAGCATTCCAGGTGTTCTCTCTTTAAATCTCAGGCCGAATTCGTAGATTTTCAGGATGATTTGAAGGTTATCTAGGTAATTTGGTGGGGACAGGTGATTTGGGGACCCTACTCTTCTGCCATCTTGCTCCTCCTCCAAAACCAATGAGCTTTAAAACTACCTGAACTCTTGATTCTTTGGGAGAAGGTATCACCAGAGATCACTAAATAACTTGTGTGTTTAATAAAGTAAACTTATGCATGCATGTGATCATTTCACAGGCTCTGGAAAGTCAGCTTTGCTGCTGCTCTGGAGACCGCACTCATAAAGTTTTTGTACAGGGGCAGTCCGAGTGGCTCAGCGGTTTAGCGCCACCTTCAAACCGGGGCCTGATCCTGGAGACCCGGGATCGAGTTCCACGTCAGGCTCCCTGCATGGAGCCTGCCTCTCCCTTTCCCTGTGTCTCTGCCTCTCTCTGTCTCTGTCTCTGTCTCTCTCTCTGTGTCTCTCATGAATAAATCAAATCTTTAAAAAAATAAAGTTTTTGTACATAGAAGCTGTATTTTTTCCTTTGCATTGTTGGACATGGGGTGTGAAGATGGCCCAGACAGATCTCAGCTGATCCAGCCAGCTAAGGAACTCAGAAGAGTTGACCTGGCCTTCAGGCCCGCATATTCCCTCCTGTGGCTAATAGGTCATAACAGGTTCTTCTAGGAGAGCTGGTAGGGCAGTCTAGTGGGGGCATGCCCTCCAATTATTCTAAATGAAATCAAGACTCTCTTGAGGCACAGAGTTGTAAGCACACTCTCAAATACACCATCTTGGGTAACAGTGCAGGAATGCACATGACCTATGCATAAAGGGAGAATTCAGAGGGAACTTGAGACTTTCATACTCAGAGTCTGCAGGAAGGGTGTGTGTGGCCACAGTGCCCAGGACCACCCCTACCCAGTCTGTAGGGCCTCTCCCTCCACTTTCCCCCTTTCCCCCCCAGGCTGAGTCACATGCTAGCAATGGCACAGTAGGGCACATCTCCCTTCCTGCCTTGACCTTGTGGCAGAATGGAGGCAACAGAGATCCAAAAGCTTCTCAAAAGCAGTCACACAGAAGTGCAGGGCAGGAAGTCACCAGGTGTTTCTAAAAAACACATTTTTTTTTTTAATTTTTATTTATTTATGATAGTCACAGAGAGAGAGAGAGAGAGGCACAGACACAGGCAGAGGGAGAAGCAGGCTCCATGCACCGGGAGCGTGACATGGGACTCGATCCCGGGTCTCCAGGATCGTGCCCTGGGCCAAAGGCAGGCGCCAAACCACTGCGCCACCCAGGGATCCCTAAAAAACACATTTATAGCAACATCTAGACTGGCATTTGACCAAAAACCGCATAATACTATAGTATAGCCAAGTTATCACATAAAGTTAACTATCACATTTTTTTCATTTAATTATATTTAATTTTCATTTAATTTTTTAAAACTAATTTTCATTTAATTTTTCTTTTATGTTTTAATAATTTGCCTCTAGATAATTGGCTCATCCAACGAGGTTGGATGAGTGTGTGCAAAGGGTGGACATGGGACCGGGGAGGTCCTTGACCCCTGGAACTGCCACCTGAGTAAAGGGAGAATCAACATCCCCCCACTACCCTCCATCAGGAAAAAGGAACACATCCTTTCACATACGTCACTGTCAGACCATGCACGTGATATGTGGGAAGCTGTAACCCTCTCCGCATGCACATATGGCATCCCCCACACCAGAAATGAACAGAGTGGGGTGAGTCCACTTGGGGATGCCTCTGCCAGGATGGCCAAGGACTGGGACAGCTACCACAGGGGATGTGACTTCACACTCTTGCAAAACTCTCCAAGCTTAAGAACTGGTTTGTTCCTGATAGTTGTAGCCCCATGCTGGTTCATAGCTTCTGCTTATTCAGCTGGCAGCTCCCAGAAAGGAGTGATGGGGTAGCACTGTTTCATCCCCTATCTCCACCCATATGCCAAGTTGATGTTTCTAAGTACCTCATGTTGCTTGGAAATTCAGCTTAAATAAATTATACACACTCAGTATTTCTCCTTTCATCTTTTATCTAGTTTATTAACTCCTCTTGCAAAGAAGGAAAAAAAAAAGCAAAAACAATGATTTTGAAAAGCAGAGCATTTCATATCCCTGTCATTTTCATCTGCTTGCTCCATCCCTAAAGTGACTCTGAGCATGAGCTCCTGTTGGTGGCTTATAAATGTAAATTGTCTCTGACTCTGGTGGGTAAATCATAAAACATGTACAGTCAATAACAGATACTAGTTTGAAAGGATGTGACTAGAATGTAGGAGATAGTGTTGTATGTGCTTGTTGGTTGTGGTGGCCTTTTGATGGCTGTTTTAGAGCTTCCCATGCCTGCAACTTGCAGTGAGGCCAGTTGTTAGCTGTAGTGGGTGCCAGGTACTGCTGGTACCCCTGATTTCCTCCCATCTCCGGTATATTTGCAGGAATGAAGCCTTGCCAAGGGGCTTGTGCGTTAGTCCATTAGGGCTCTTGTAACAAAGTACTACAGATTGGATGTCTTAACAACAGAAATTTATTTCATTCAGTTCTGGGGGCTGGGAGTCGAAGATCAAGGTGTTGGCAAGGGTGGTTTATCTTGAAAGCCACTCCTTGGCTAGGAGGTGACCATCTTCCCTCTCTCCTCACATGGCCTTTTCTCTATGTCTGTCTCCTAATTTCTAATAAGGACACTAGTCATGTTGCATTAGAGCTACACTATGAACTCATTTTACCGTAATTAGTCCTGTAAAGATCCATTCATATGAGGTCTAAGGTACTGGGGATCAGGGCTTCTACATATGGATTGGGGGACCATTTCAGCCCATAGCAGCTCATTTAGTTAAAACTCAGTGTTAACAGTAGCACTCCTCATTCCATAGGCCGGGCCCTCAATGATGGGGCACCTGTGAGCCTTCAGAGCTGTAGGCTCCCACTGCTCCTTGAGGACAGATGACAAGGAAAGGCTGGAGCCAGGTGAGTAGCTATTAGAGCAGCTGAATTCCTTGTCTTTGTTAGGTAGAAATGTAGTTGCTCCACTGTTTTCTTCCATCATTTCAAAGGATTATATAATGCTATATATATATATATATATTGCACGCTTGTCCTGAAATGGTTTCTCAAAGTGTGGGCCAGAGATTCTTACCTTAAAATCAAGGCAAGGGTTGGGGGAGAGGTTGCGGGCACCTACTAAGAATTGGGTTTGAGGTCCGAGATTTGGCATTTGTGCTCAGCCTCCCTGGTGATTTTCTGCTGTGTTTATTTACAGCCAGCTCATACCTCAGCTCCGTGGGGACTCTTGGGGAGTTGAGTTGGAGGAACCTACTCAGGATTTTATAGTTTTCTTTTCCTAAGACTTTATTTATTCGTGAGAGACACAGAGAGAGGCAGAGACAGAGAAGCAGGCTCCATGTAGGAAGCCTGATGTGGGACTCGATCTCGGGACTCCAGGATCACACCCTGAGCCAAAGGCAGATGCTCAACCGCTGAGCCACCCAGGTGTCCCAATTTTATGGTTTTCTGAATAAAGTATCGACCTTATAAGCTTTTTAGCAGACTGAAAATGGCTGATTTCAAAAGCTCTTACCTCTTCAAGACTTTTAAATTACCACAGGAAAAAAGGAATTAAAACTAAGCTGGAAGGAACTTAAGCATTTTAAAAGGTGGGGAATGGCTGCCAGGCCATATACCTGGACTGAGGACCCTTTGTATCTACAGGCAAAGCCACTAGCTGCTGCCTCATCACCCACAGGGATGAGGGACTTGAAATCTCACATATATGTGTATTAAACTGTTCATTGTGGCAATTCCAAAATGTACAGACACAGAAAATAGTGTCAGGAACCCTCAACAGTGATCTCCGTTCGTCTTGTGACACCCCCACACATGCACTATCCTGCAGCAAATCCCAGATGCAGCATTTCATCTCATTCACAAATGCTTTAGTACATATTCCAAGGGATAGAGTTCTTTTTAAAAACATAATGTTGGAATTTTGCTCCTTTTTTCTGGGTCAGAAGTGGAAATAGTTCTGCATTTCAAGATCTTTCACTATTTTCTTTAAACTTTTTTTTTTTCTTTAACCTTTTCTTTCAGATCTTAAATATCTGGGAAATATAAAATTATTGCGTAATTGAAACTCAAAATTTGAGGAGTGCCTGGGTGGCTCGGTGGTTGAGTGTCTGCCTTCAGCCCAGGTCATGATCCTGGGTCCTGGGATCAAGTCTTGCATCAGGCTGCCTGTGGGGAGCCTGCTTCTCCCTCTGCCTGTGTCTCTGCCTCTCTCTGTGTCTCTCATGAATAAATAAATAAAATCTTAAACCACACACACACACACACACACACACACACACGGAGAAAATTTTTTCCCACCAATTTGAGGCCCTTTACCCTGAAGCACATCATTGTATTTCTCCTAAGTATAATAATATTCTCTTACATACTCATAGGACAATGACCAGATTTGGACCTTTTATAGCAAGTTTGCCAACCCCTGCCCCAGAGAATTCATTGCATGTATTAACATGCAAGATTTTCCTCATAGTTCATGATAATAAAAACCCTTATTATCAGCTCAGGAGACTGGGCCCATAGTCTGTGGTCTGTTTGTTCAGTGGAATAGTATATACCTGTCAAAACACTTCAGAGCAACTTGTGATTGTGATTGCCTCTTAGTGATACAAGAGCAGTGAAAAAAGTCAGACAAATATATATAGCATGATATTCCTTTTGTAATTATAAAATTTACTTTTTTTTATATTTTAAAGATCAATTGATTGACTTTAGAGAGAGAGAGAGAGGGGTCGAGGAGGAGGGGCAGAGAGAGAATCTCAAGCAGACTACCAACTAGGTGAACAGCTCTACAGAGGGCTTGAGGTCATGACCCTGAGCTGAAATCAAGAGTCGGATGCTTTACTGACTGAGTCACCCTATGCCCCTATAATGATTAAATTGAAAAAGGAGCCTTTTAAGAATATGTATAAATGAGATGCTACTTGTATAAAAGAAAATGGGGGATCGATGCTTGGTTAGTGTCTGCCACGGATCACTTGCAGGTCCCTAGCTTTTGTTGTGGATGGTGGTTCACCTGTGGTTATGGCATTATTAAACATAACTAAGTTGAAAGTAGATCAGGTTCTAAGAACTATTGTGCAGCTGAGGTCCAGTAAAAGAACTGCTAACATTAATCAGCTTACTGAACCTTCTGTGGATCTCGACATTACTTTCAAGTTAGTGCTTGAGGATTAACTGTTGCCTCAAACTGTTTGCCAGATGGGTAGCTTTTGACTTATGGTAATGGGTCAGCAGTTTGCTGAGATGGGGGCTGTGCACTAGAAACTGCTTCCTTCTCTGGGCGGGGCTGGTGGAGTTCTTCTCCTGGGTAAATTTAGAAGTGAAAGAGGAAATTCCAATGGGTAAAGGCTGACAAGATTGATAGGATATTTTAAAACTGAAATTTCAGAGGAAAATGTGGCATAGAAAGAAAGGCATGTAGCCTGATTGGGAAAAATGTTTGCAGCAACTTTCACATGGCTTTAATGTCTGTAATGTCAGTGCTATACTGAGCGCCTTACGCATTGCATTGATAAGGAAGATGCCAACACTTCAAAGGACAAAATAAGAGGAAAACAATCAAGCTGGCAAGTCACACAAAGAAAAAGAAAAAAACCCAGCGGGTTACTGC
This sequence comes from Canis lupus dingo, assembly GCF_003254725.2. Taxonomy (NCBI): domain Eukaryota; kingdom Metazoa; phylum Chordata; class Mammalia; order Carnivora; family Canidae; genus Canis; species Canis lupus. The sequence goes on from NC_064245.1 coordinate 31,647,895, forward strand.
ATAGGGATTGTGTTTAATAGGCACAGGAATGCCTATTAAAAGAACATTTAGATACAGTTTCATCTGTGGGAGAGTACCTAACCTCAATCTACGTGCAGCTTTTAAAAATTGAGATATAATTGACATACAACATTATATTAGTTTCAGGTGTACAATGTAGTGATTTGACATATGTATATACTGCAGAATGATTACCACAGTAAGTCTAGGTAACATCCATCACTTCACATAGTTACAGAAACATTTTTTTCCTGTGGTGAGAACTTTAAAGTCTATTCTCTTAGGAACCTTCAAATATGCAATACATTATTATTATTAACTATAGTCACCATGCTGTGTAATATATCCCCAGGATTTATTTATTTTATAATCGGAAGTTTGTACCTTTTGTACCTTTTGACCACCTTTATCTTTGTCATGCATCCTGTACTCCCTGCTTCTGGCAACTACCAACTTTGCTATATCTTTGAACTTGGTTTTTTTGTTTGTTTTTTTAGATTCTACACATACGTGAGATTGTACGGAATTTATCTTTTTCTGCTTTATTTTGCTAAGCATAATGACCTCAAGATCCATCTGTGTTGTTGAAAATGACAAGATTTCCTTCTTTTTTTATAGCTGAATAACATTCCTTCATGTGTCTACATATGTACACACATACCATATCTTCCTTCATCCATTGACGGGCACTTAGGTGGCTTCTGTGTCTTGGCTATTATGAATGATACTGCAGTGAAGATGGACTGCAGATTTTTTTTTTTTTTTTGAGTCAGTGATTTGTTTCCTTTATTTCCTTTCACTCAGAAGTGGGATTTCTGGATGTGGCCCCCACCCCGAGCCCCGGAGACTGCCACGGTGGGATGTATTTTACTAGAAAAAGTATACTCAGCTGGACATACTGTGTTCCTTTACTGTTTTACACAGGCATTGGATTCTGTGTGAAAGAAGGACTACTGCATTCACACGGGGAAACATCCAGTAATTCATTAGTAGACCATGCTGTCTCTCTGTATCCCAGACCATGAGGAAAACAACCACTTCACCAAGGAGAGTCTGTCCAATCTAAACATCTGCCAGATGGCAGTATATCAGTTTCTGTGTTCTTGCCCATCTATGTGATTGCATTTGTGGTGCTGAAGAAACTCAGTTGTTTTAATTCACAAAAGCTTTAAAACCATTCTCAAAAGCAGAACTAGTCTCTTTGACAGCCACCTCAAAAGAACCATGGTACTTACCGATGTGCTCCTGGTTTCTAGCATTTCCATTTTCCCAAGGGACCCACATGGGGCCCTGGGAGTGGGAGAGCACAGTACGGATATGTCAGGCTGGGCCTGGGTGTTAGGTTGCTGAGGTAGGCTGGCTGCAAGAAGGGCCCTTGACTTTACCTAAGGGATTGAGACTTCAGTCTGTGGAATACTGGGCCCATTCTTTTATTGATTGATTGTTTTAGCATCTGAGTAGTTTCTTCATAGCAATCTCAGGAGGCGAGCCAGTATATAAAATAGCTAAAGGCGAGGTTGCTTTCCTTTGTGATCACGGAGTACCCCAGAGTTTCATGGAACAGGATTTGAGAGCCATAGCTGTTGGTAGCAGTGGCCATGTGGATATGAGCAGAAGAGTAACATGATGAAAGTTGTACTTTGTACAGTTCAAAGAAGTGAGGAAGGAGAGTGGCAGACACGAGTGCAGCTTCGGAGTGCCACAGACAGAAGAGTGGCCGGTCCCACTGAGTGGGGTGGGAGCAGGAGACCTACGGCATGACACATAGCTCTGGTCTTGGGAAGACCCTGTGAGTTGGAGAACCGTGTCCTGAGGGGAAGAGCCCAGAGGCTCAAGATTCCCAAGCATGCTCCATCTCAGACTTCACTTCATTGTGATTTTCAAGCATACTTGATTTTGTTTCTTTGTCAAAGCAGCATTTCTTTTGACGTGATCATCAGAGACTAGTGCTGCTTTTGAGAATGGATTTGAAGTTTTTGTGCATTTAAAACAATCTAGTTTCTTTAGCCACTCAAGCTTGGCTAGAAAATGATGTTTGATTTTTAATTAGGAGCTTTTTGCCTGATGATACAGCAGCCTCATCCCCACCCTTCCAACTACCCCCTTAATCTGGAGAAATAAATTGGAGTCCATGCTAGTTGGTGATACAGAAAAAAAGTTGTTTTAATTTTTTCTTTCCAAGTTTTGTTTAAATTCCAGTTAGTTAACATACCGTGTATATTTAGTTTCAGGTGTACCATGTAGTGATTCAACACTTAACATACATCTCCCAGTGCTCATCACAAGTGCTCTCCTTACTCTTACTCTTACTTTCTTGGTTAAGAGTCTGTTTCTTGGTTTGCTTCTCTTTTTTCTTCCCCCATGTTTGTTTGATTTCCTAAATTCCACATATGAGTGAAATTATACGGTATTCTCTGACTGACTTATTTCACTTAGCATAATACTCTCTAGCTTCATTCATGTCATGGCAAATGGCAAGATTTCATTCTTTTTTATGGCTGAATAATATTCCATTGTACGTATATACAACTTCTTTATCCATTTATCAGTCAGTGGACGCTTGGGCTGTTTCTGTAATGTGGCTTTTGTAGATAATGCTGCTATAAACAGTATTTTTGTATCCTTTGGGTAAATACTTAGTAAGGCACACTGTTTTAAAATGTGGGAGAGAAAGGCAAGGTTCAATAAAGTATGCTTCTCTTCCTCACATGATTTATTTTACATGTGAACAGATTGTGTAAAAATATGGGACATTTCTACTTTTCTGGGAAGTGCCTTTATTTGCATATAGAAAAGAAAGAAAATTAGTATCCATCTTACACATGTTAGCAGAGTCATTTCATAGTTTCTTGTTTGGTTATGCTGTGGAGTCTGATGAGCAACATACTTTCAATTTGTAAAATAAAAGTTTAGAAATACTAAGAAGACTGCTCTTGGTCATGTTGACTCAGGGTGGAAGCAACACATGCACAGCACTCTCACTGTGGGTGTCACAAGCAGGACACATGAATGGGCACCAAAGTTATCAGCTCTGCATTTCCCTGCCTGTGGTTTCACCATGTTGGTGTTCAGTTGCCCTGACAGTGTCTAGTCTAAACAAAGATTATTGTTTTCAGTGCCTGTGTAGAGCTCCCACCTGTTGGCTCTTGGATAGGATGCACCTTCACTTGGCTTTTGTCTGACACTGGGCTACCATCCTGGCAGATGCCCCCAGAGGGAGGCTCTGGGTCTCACAGTCTAGTGCTAGACTCTGTCCTCATGTGTGCACAGTGCTAGTGCTGCCCCCACCTCTCAATCTACCCCCAGACCCCCAGCTTCTGGCCCCTGAATTACTGTCCCAGTGCTTCATTCCTTCCTTTGGGCATCCAGGTGCTAGCTATGGCTACACATACTACTTCCTGCCCCTCCAGAGCTTTGCGGTCAGTTTGTAATCCTGTTTGCGACCTGGTTTAGCTGCCACCCTATCTTACGGACAGTGAGACCCAGCACTGTCTAATTCCTGGCCCTTGGATGCTTTGTATTTATTAATAGGCACGTACTTAGCAGAACAGTTGTAATTTCATTTCTGTTTTTGTGAACAGTAATTTATCTAGGTCAGACCTTGCTTTGATAAAAGTTACAGATCCGTGGAATTATGTGTTGAGTTCCTTTGTGAGAATGTGAGACATATTCGAGTTAAATGTTTGATTTGCTTAAGATTTAAATTTGGAGGCCAGAAGTAACCAGAATCAGTTTGCTTACTGTTTATGTTTTGGGGTTTTTCTCTTGGTGTTTTGTTTTTAAAGATTTTATTTATTCATGAGAGACACACAGAGAAAGAGGCAGAGACATAGGCAGAGGGAGAAGCAGGCTCCATGCAGGGAGCCCGATGTGGGACTCGATCCCGGGACTCCAGGATCACACCCTGGGCCAAAGGCAGATGCTAGACCGCTGAGCCACCCGGCTGCCCCACCTGTTGGTGTTTTTAAGCCGTCCTTCTACATGAGTCGCTCTCCTCAAGCTGATGTCCGTTCAACTTTTATTGGCATTTATTTCCTTTCGCTCTTTGTTTTTATTTTTTTACCCTGGTAGATGAATGTCCTTCTTCCAAATACATGCAGATGATTTCACCCAAAAGTGTTTTCAAATGTTTTTTGTTTGCAGAAAATGCTAGGGGAATGATGATAGAACAGAAATACAGCTCTATGGTCATAGCAGTTTGTCCTCCAATCTGCTAAAATGTAAGGCCTCCCTCCCTGGCCTGAGTCTGGCTCCAGGCTGGCCTGGGCTGGCCCCAGAGGGCAGTGCAGATTGAAGTTGTCTGGGCTCAGAGGAGGCCTTATGTGGAGACTTCACATCAGCTCTGTAATACTGCCCCTTGAGCCCTGCCATCACACCAAGGTACTGTTGAGGATCTGAACCAGGTGAGCAGATGCCTCCATGCTATGCTTTCAGGGGCTTTGGCAGGAGTGTCTGGATTGTGGGTCCCTTCAGGAGCCCCTTGTCACCAACCCCTGGTACCTGTCTTCTTGCTTTACCTGCAGTGCCCATCTCGCACCTCTCTTACCTTGCTCCTTTGTTTTGTCTTGTCTCTTCAGCGGGTTTTCTGACAGTGTTCCATTTTCCTAAGGGTACTGGCTTATTAGAGACATACTCATAACCAGTGTGTGTGTGCGTGCACGCACACACACCATACGTACTGTTTTTCTTTCCCTTTTAATTTCTTGGCACCACCCATGCTGCTAGTTGAAAATCAGTCTCACTGCTTTAATTTCTATGAATTCTTTGCGGCTTAAGTGTTCTTTTTTCCCAAGACCATTGAGTTATATAAGGACTCATTGTCTGCTATTACCTTTTTATGGAACTGCCCGCAAACAGGGGGCTTCCCTTTCTTCCTTCCCATCTACCCGGATGCTACCCAGAAACGGGGAATATGATTACATCGTATATTTTTAAGCAAGTTCTCTTGTGCAGTATTCTTTGCTTCAAAGTGTGTGGTGACTATTACATTTATAGAAATCCTCTGGCCTTTTCCCTTAGATGCTCACGGAGGCCCTGTCTCCTGTTCCCGTACTCCCCTGGGCAGCTCTGTCTGGGGTTCCAGCTCTTGCTGCCCCTCAGGCCTAGGCTGCTTCCTAACACCTGCACTCACCCTTTGTGAAACCCGCTTTTTTGTTTGCCTCTGGCCTTTATCCAGGTAGACATAGTGCCTGGCGATGGAGCGGGTGATTCTGTCCCTGCTCTGGCCATGGGACCTCTGAACCTTGCTCTGCTCATCTGTTGGGATGGGATGGCACCACCGTGAGTGCAGCTAAGAGGACAACTTGTTGAGAAGATGCAGGGTGAATTTGAGGCTGAGGGGCAGACATTGCCAGGTGAGGGAGAAAGGAGGTCAGCAGCTATGGGGGCCTTCAGCATGTCAAGTAGGCACAGCCTTTCCAATGGGCAGCTGTGAGGCTCTTCAGCCCAGTGTTGGGAACCCCAGCCTCCTGACTACATGTGGTTGCTTGACCCCACCTAGGGTCCCCTGATGCTCACCTGTGGTGGCCACCTGAGGTGCATGGGGCATGATCCTTGGGCTCTAGCTCTGGGTAGGAGATGAAAGGAAGGGATGCCCCTAGTTTGCACTGGCAGCGTTGTGTGAGAGGGATTTATGTATACCAGTGTGGTGGTCCGTCTTGTAGGGGGAGAGGGAAATCTGTAGTTAGATACCTCTTACGGAGGCAAATAAATGCCAGCAGGATTTTGAAGACTCTGCCCTGCATAGACCTGAGCCTCCATTCTGCATGAGTCTGTTCCTGGTAGTGAGCAGGAACCTGTGGTTGCTTGAGTCCCAGCTGAGACACAGCTGGTGCCTGTGTCCTGGGAGTGCCTCACCCAAGGGTAGGGAGTATGGGGCATAGGAGGAAGAAGTATCTCGCTAGGGTCTCCCTGGCTGAGAGTGTTCTAGTGTGTCACAGCACGGCTTTCCCTCCCATCTCCAGCACCCCTCCTCTCCAGCTTAAGCTCATGGGCATGAGGTCCCCATGCCAGGGTCATGCCCTAGGGGTCCTGTTGAGCAATCAGCACGGCGCCTTCCCCACACAGGCTGAGTGAAGAAATAAGCTGGGTGAGTGGGGCACACGGCACAGTGTGCAGGCTTCAGAATTCAGGCGACTAGCCAGCTCCCAGCCACTAATGTTGACACCAGAGCATAGGTGCCCCTTGAGCCAAGGGGATCCCTGTGAGTGATTCAGGGGTATTCGAACAGTCACTGGAAGAGCAACAAAGTATATTCAGTAAGTCCTTTGAAATCTTTATTTTAAAAACTGTTAAATGTACAAAATCAGTTTGTTGATGGTTTGTTAAAATGGCAGTGATATACCTTAACGACCTGTAGAGCTTGGCCGTGAACCTGAGGGCTGGGAACCACTGCAGGTAGAGTCAGTCAATGGGGCAGCCTGGCTTGACAGTGTTTGCTGATTATGTAAACCAAGGAGTCAGTTCACTGCAAAGGGAGGTGGGGGACCACACTCTGGAGGTGCCTGTGCTAGCTCTTTGAGAATGAGGTTTGGGTGGTCCGCTGACCCTTGTTGCACTCCTAGCCATCTGCTTTTTGTGCACTGAGCATATATTTTTTTATGACCAAAAAACACCAGTACATGGTAGACTTTAGCAGCCAGTTGGTGCAAGGGTATAGGGATTGTTGCACGGCAATTCTGTGTGACTCGTTCTTAGCTCTGTGTTGGTTTGCTTGGGATGCCAGAAAAAATACCACAAACAAGGTGGCTTGAGCAACAGGAATGTATTGTCTTATGGTTAATGGAGGCTGAAAGTTTGAGATCAAGGTGTCAGCAGGGCTGGTGCCTTCTGAGGCCTCTCTCCTCAGCTTGCAGATGGCCACCTTCTCTCTCTCTTCCCCTTGTACTTGTGGTCAGAGGCCATCTTGCTGTGAACAGGCCTTGAGTGGTGCACATCTCTTTACATGTTCATGTGAATTGCGTTGGTGGAGACAGAAATGTGACTTGAGTTGTTAAACTAAACTCTCCCCTGGCAGCGTGGGCAGGATTGAGCACTATTCCAAAGAAGTCATTTTCATTATGCTTTTGGGCATTGGCATTGTCGAAGCTGGTTACAAAGTCTTGTCACTCCCTCAGGTGCAGTAGACGCTCTGCCCCACAGGTCATGTGCTGGCTAGGCAGATGAAGTGCCCTTGTCCTGGGGACACAGGCTTTCTCTGGCTGGTGGCAGCATAGGCAGTGAGGGGGGAAGGGAACCAGAGGCCACTGGGGCAAGTGTCATGCCCAGAAGAAAGCCCAGTGGGCTTGAGAGGATGTGGCAGGAAGGAGTGAGGTCCTGCAGCCAGGAGGGCGGCCAGAGTGGTTACAGTGAGCATGGACATCATTTCTAGAGTTGTGAGTCCATCATGAGCGTAGGGTCTGTCGGTGGCACTTAGAGATGGAGAAAAGTAAGTAGATTTGAAAGAAATCTTGGAGGTAGAACTGTGAGATATTAGAGAACAAGTCAGGACAGAGACTTTGGAGAGTAGGACCCAGAGCTGACTATTCCCAGGTTTCCTTAATGTGGTTGAGGGGAAGGCTGTGCAGATATGCATTTGTGGACGATGCACAGGGTGGAGAGACATGAGAGTGTTTGTGGGGCCCTGGGGTATGTGTGTGCATGTGCTCATGGCAACTGCAGCACTCTTTGGGGGGGGTGGTCTTTTAGGGGGTGTTTATGACAGGAAAACATGAAATATGAAAATGTGACAAGGGGAAAGACAGCAGGGAGCTACAGCAGGGCCTTGGCCATTGGCCTACAGGAAGCTGAAAAGGTGCTGCAGAAACATGTTCAACAATTTTTTTTTTGTAGATAGAATTCCCTTATAATTAATACTTGTTAGAAAATAGAGTTTGACATTACTTACAATTATATCAACATTCATAGAGTCTGAACATCATAGGCATATGGGTGTACTATCACCACAAGATGTCTTTACTTCCCAAGTATTTTTAAACTTTAGCTATGAAGGTCAGAGCCAAATTTGTTCTTGACAAGTAGAATTTTTATGTCCATTCAATCAAAGAGTCTCTTACATCTTTCTGGGCCTATTCATTTGCAGATAGGAGTAGAAATTGTAACTGGGTTCCTCATCTCTCTCATTTACATGTGATGCCCATCTTCATATACTGTCCAATTTCTTTAGGATAAAAGGTACGACTCACAGCAGGGCCACATAGATAAGAAAGTTCTGTATGGACGAGATCACATCCTCATGCATCTTCCGTTTCATCTCCTCTGGGTCCAGCTTCAGTGCAAGGCCCTCGATCCGGAACATCACTGCTTTGCTTCTCCACCTTGCAGCTGCCACATTCTGCTCTCCTCAGAGGCTGCCTCATGTTCAACAATTTTAACCTTTTTTTTTTTTTTTTTTTTTTTTAGTTTTTTAGTTTTTTAAAGATTTTATTCATTTATTTGACAGAGAGAGAGAGCACGTACTGGGGGAGCAGCCAAGGGAGAGGAAGGAGCAGGCTTCCCAGACAACCCCAATTTAACTGATATACTGACAGTTGTTTTGAACTCCCTTTCCACCTCTTCCTGCATCTAACCACCAAACCCTTTTTATCTGCCTCTGTGATATATCCCAGATCTGTAATCTTTTGTCCAACATTACTACTTCCACTTGAACTTAGATAATCAGAATTTCTTGCCTGGATTCCTGTGTCAGCCTTCTTTGTACCTAGTCTCCCTATCACATAAGGGTTGTCCCTTTCCATCTATCTTTCCTATCAGTAACCCAAATTACCTGTCATATGAGAAAGTTAAATATGTATATATTACAGAGAGCAGTATAACAAACCCAAAATGACTGTTGTTAATATTATTTGTAATTTTTTATGAAGCAAATATGACAAAGTTGTGTCATTCCTTCCATAAGGGCAAACACCTTATACTACTCTCCTGATCCTATACTGAAATGTATCCTTGGTGTATTTTTAACATCTTTTTAAAAATTATTTATTTATTTATTCATGAGAGACACAGAGAAGCAGAGACACAGGCAGAGGGAGAAGCAGGCGCCCTGCGGGGAGCCCAATGTGGGACTCGATCCCAGGACCCCAGGATCACGCCCTGAGCCAAAGGCAGACGCTCAACCACTGAGCCACCCAGACGTCCCAACACTGTGAACTTTTTTATGAAAGTTGGAAGAAAAAAGCAGCATACAAAACAGCTTGTATCATAACATCTTTCTGTGAGGGATGAGGGGGATTATGGATTTTTCCCTTGTCCATATTTTCTGATTTATGTACAGTAAACACTGCTATTTTTTTCTGATTTTTTTAAATTTTAACATCAGATTTACCATTTTGACCATTTTTTAATTGTGCCGTTCAGCAACATTGAGTGCGTTCATTCACACTGTTGTGCAGCCATCACCATTGTCCTCTCTAGAACTTTTCCCATCTTCCCAGACAGGAACTTTTTACCTATTAAACACTAACTCCCATTTCCACCTCCTTCAAACTCCTGACAACCCCATTCTATTTCTATGACTTTGACTACTCTAGGTACCCAACATAAGTGGAATCATACATTATTTGTCCTTTTGTAACTGATTTCACTCAGCGTAATGTCCTCAAGGTTCATCTGTGTTGTAGCATGGGTGAAAATTTCCTTCCTTATTTCCTTTCTGATTAATAATATCTCATTGTGTGTATCACACAAATATTGATATTTTTATATGAGGAAAGTGTCTTTACTGATTTAAGTTGAGCATTTATGTTTTTCCCTGGATGTGACTTAAGTGTGTCACGGACCCTGTGCGAGCCTCCTGCACCACCTCTTCCCCCATTGAGGGTGATCTTGGCCTCTCTTGGGCAGAGGTAGGGAGGAAGAAGCGTGGTGTGGGCAGGAGGCCAAGGTGCCTGGTCACATGGGCAGTTAGCCTGACCATTTCCTTAATGGCCAGTTGCATGAATGTTGTGGGGCATGCAAGGGCTGCAGGAGCCCCCAGGCCTCTTGTGGCATGTCGCACGGCGTGGGTTCTGGCCATGCAAAGGCCTAGTGTGGGACTCAGAGCTGGATCTGTAGAATGCATGTTGTCTGGCCATCTCGTGCTTCAGAAGACGTCGCTGGGACTCCCCACACTGCAGAGCAGTGGCCAGGGTGAGGACCAAGCCCCTGCTTTTCTGTGCTTCGCTGTCCTGGGCTGCTTCTTTCATGAGTATGTGGAACAAGAAGTCCTGATGATAGAAGGAAGTTGATGATGGAAGTTTTTAAAAGGCCATCTTCCTTGTTTACAAAAGGACCAGCTATTTTGAAAAATTATCTGCTACATTTTATTTTTTATTTTTTATTTTTATTTTTTTGTGATCTGCTACATTTTAAATTTATAGTTAGAAACACACAAAACAGATCTGTTGTTGAGAGGAGTTTTGTGTGAATGCCAGTTAGGCCCATTAGGTCCCACTGTCTTTGCTCCATGTTCTGGCTGATTTCCTGTCAAGGACAGAAATGTCACTGTCACCAGGGCACTTGTGGATTTACTTTTCCTTTCAGTGTTGGCCTGTCAGTGGCCTGTCTCCTGTCAGTGTTGGCCTGGTGTCATCTGAAGCTGTCTCTTGTCAGATGCATCCATGTTGATCATTGTTCTGTCTCCCTCTGTCAGTATGTGGTGCATCTTGTTATTCCTGGTAGTCTTCTTGCTCTGAAGTTTACTATTCACACAGCTGTTCCAGCTTCCTTTGGCCTGGTGCTTGCATGGTTTGTCTTTTTCCCTCTTACTTTCAACTTATGTTGTTATATTTGAGGTGAGTTTCTTGTAACTGGCGTATAGTTGAGTCAGGATTTTTTCATCCTTTCTGACAATCTCTGACTTTTAATTAGTGTGTTTAGACTTTTTAAAAATGTTTTCTTTTCTTTTCTTTTCTTTTTCTTCTTTTCTTTTCTTTCCTCTCTCCCTCTCCCCCCATTCCTTCCTTCCGTCCTTTCCTTTCTTTTTAAAGTGAGCGGAGGAGGAGATCCTGCTGAGTGAGACTGATCCCAGTGAGACACACAGGCACCCCTGTTTAGACTGTTGATGATCAATGTAATTACTGATATGTTTGGATATCACGCACACTTTGTGTGTGTGGTTTTTTGTGTTTTGTTTTGTTTTGTTTTTTTTGCTTGTAAACAGTAGAAATTTATTTCCCATAGTTCTGGAGGCTTAGTAGTCCAAGATCAAGCTGTTAGGGTCCCAGCATAGTCATGTCTGGTGAGGGTCTGTAATATTCTGATTTTTATATATTTGATCTTTATCTGTTTCTGACAGAGCTCCTAAAACTCCTACAATTTCTTAAGTGATAAGGAAGATACTGATATTCATAACAAACCTCTTTCAACCATCCCTGAGTTTATGGTAATGAAGTGACTTTTGGAAAGCCCCTTAAGAAGGGCACTGATTATCAGGAGACCTAGCATGGGATTAGAGGGTTGGAACTTGGCATCCCACCTCCCTGACCTGGAAGTTAAATCCTTTGCCAATGGCCAGTGATTTAATCAGTCATGCTCATGTGGGGCAATCCATAAGGACAGGGTTCAGAGAATTTCTGGATTGATGAAATATTTGGAAAGAGTGTGGAGCACTCAGAGAGGGCATAGAAGCTTGGCACCCTTTCCCCATATAACTAGCCCTATGCCTCTCTTCCCTGAGTTATATATCCTTTATAATAAACTGGTAATCTAGAAAGTACAACATTTTCCTGAGTTCTGTGAGCCATTCTGGCAAATTAATTGAATCCAAGGAGGGGGTCACGGTAACCTCTGATTTATGGCTGGTTGGTCAGAAGCATAGTTGACAACCTGGAATTTTGATTGGCGTCTGAGGTGGAGGGGGGTTTGTCTTGTAGGACTGAGTCTTTGACATGTGGGATCTGATGCTATCTGCAGGTAGATAGTGTCAGAATTGAGCTGAACTATAGAACACCCAGCTGGTGTCCAAGAATTCCTTGGTGGTGTGGGAAAAAAAGTCACAAGTTGGAATTGGTCACAGAATCAGAGGAACCGTTTTCAGGTTGCAGACACCAACTTCTCATTGTGTCCTAAAATAGCAGAAAGAGGATCCCTATTTTTTCATTACTCTGCTTCCTTTTCCTGCCTTTGTTAGATTGTTTGACATTTTTAGCATTCTAAATTTATTATATGTGATCTTTTCATAGTTATATTGCTTTTCATAGTTTCATTTATTAGAGCTGTGAGCTGTGAAGGAAATAATCTAGTCTTTTTGCTCACTGTTTAACCTTTGGATTGCTTTTTGCTTTATTCTTCGTATCCCAAGTTTCCTTCTTGTAGTACTTCCCTTTTATTGAAGAACTTTGATTTGCCTGTTGTTTATGAATCCTCTTTATTTTCCTTCATCTGAGATTTTTTTTTTCGTTGTCAGAGAGAGAGAAAGAGAAAGAGAGCACCAAGCAGGGAGAGTGGCAGGCAGAGGGAGAAGCAGGCTCCCCTCTGAGCAGGGAGCCCGATATGGGACTTGATCCCAGGACCCTGAGATCATGACTTGGGATGAAGGTGGACACTTAACTGACTCAGCTACCCAGGTGTCCCTCATCTGAGAATTCTTATTTTACCTTCATTCCTGAAGGGTATTTCACTTGATGTAGGATTCTCTGTTGACACTTCTTTTTCTCTCAGACTTAAAAAGTGTCATTCTACTTCCTCAAGTCTCCTTGGTTTCTGAGGAGAAATCCACAGGCATTCAAATTGTTCTGTAGATAATAAGGCACTTTTTCTCTGTTTCTAACACATTCTTTTCTTTTTGTGTTTCACCAGTTAATTTTTAAAAAGAATTTTAGTTGACACAGTGTTATACTGGCATACAGTGAACAAGTTCAGCAATAATTTGTATTGCTGTAAACTTGCATAAACAAGTTTATAGATTATGCTGTATTCACTATAAGTATAGCTACCATCTGTCCTGATGTATCACTATTACAATATCATTAACTGTATTCCTTATTCTGTGTCTTGTGTTCCTGTGACTTAGTCATTCAATTTTTTTTTTCTTTGTTTTAGTTTATAACAGTTTGACTATGATGTGCCTGGTGTGGATTTCTTTAGGTTTATCCTGTTTGGAATCCATTAAGCTTCTTGAATTCATACATGAATGATCTGCCAAATGTGGGAGGTTTTTGGCCATTGTTTTCACCCAGTTTCTGCATCCCTTCCACTCTCATGACACAAATATTAGACCATTTCTCTTGTCCCAAAGATCCTCGGAGGCTCATTTTTTTTTCCAACCTTTTTTCTGTTGTCCGGATTGGAGAATTTTTATTATTGTCTTCAAGTTCCTTTGAATTTTTCTTTCCTTTGCTCTTGAGCTTGTGTAGGGAGTTTTTGTATAGTATTTTTTAGCTTTAAAATTTCTAGTATTTTCATTTGGTTCTTTATGTGGTATCTTTTCTTCCCTGGTTTTTTATTTTTTCTTTCAGTTTGGGAGTGTTATTATTGTTTATTAGAACATTTTTATAATCATTGCTTTAAATTCTGTTACATAATTGTAATATCTATGGTAATATCTGGGTTTTTTCATTGTCGGTATCTGTTAATCATCTTTTCTTTGTGTGCTAGGTAGTTTCGCCTGCAGCTGAACATTTTGGATATTATGAAATGGAACTCTAGGTCTGAAGTCCTAGGAGAATGCTATTGTTTTTTTTTGTTTTTTTGTTTTTTTTTTTTTATTTTAGCAGGCAAACCACCTGGTTCAATGTAGGTTGTGGTTCTGACACCTCCTTCTCTGGGGTGTGATTCAATGTCAGTTCTGTTCTCAGAGCCTCTAGAGTGCCATTTGGGTCTGTCCTGTGTGTGCCACCTGTGGCCATCTGGGAGCTGGCTGTGATCTCAGGGATTGGAGTGTGAGAGGATCAGATTCATGCACTTACAGCTTAGGGGTGGGGGCCCAGAGTTCATTAGCAACTTTATAATCTCATTCTTCTGAGATTCTTCCTCTCCATACTGTCCCTGGGGCTTTCCGGTGCTCTGGGGTTCCCTTTTTGGTTTTCCAGCCAGTAGCTGGGGGTTTAGTAACTCTCCTCACCACGCACTTCTACACTGACACCTTGTCTGGCGCCCAGTATTGGGAGGAGCAACTGAGGGCTTCTTCCATTTAGTGTTCTCACCAGCCTGCCTGCTGCTCTTTCCTTTTCACAATGCATGTAGCTGCTCCGCGTGTCCAGAGTCAGGGCTGCTTGGTGTATTGTGTCTGAGGATGGAGCTGCTACTCCCTGTATCCCATCCAGGGTCGGAGCAGCATTCTGAAGGAGGCAGGCTTGGAATGTGCTGTTTCCTCTCCCCTGGAGCTGCCACAGATGTGTTTAGATGACATCCACCCCCTTTTTGTGCTTTCTTGCACTGGCCTTGGAGTTTGTGCTGTCAGTCCTGTGCTAACAGTCCCCTCCCTCTTTCATGTTGACCCTTGGCCCCCACCTTAGTAGTCCCTACAGGCAGTTGCTGGAGGAAGAAGGGCTCTGACCTTCTCCATCTCTATTCCTTAGTGTGTTGCTTTGCATAGAAGAACCACTTGGGAAATGTCCATCTGCAGGGAAGCACTCTTGCCCCCTTGGAGGTTGGAGGCTGTGCTGGCTTCCTTGGGGCAGACAGGTGTTGAAGTGGTTGGGGCAGTGGTGTTGAAGAGGACATTCCCTCCTCTGGCCCAGTGAGCAGGTTGTCAGACCCTCCCAGAGAGCCCAGTAGGGATGATGGCTCCAAGGTGGGAAGGGTGACAGGAAGCAAAGGTATGTGTGGTGGTTCATGTGCCACTGTGACACAACTGGAGGCCAGGAGAGGCTACATCATGACTTCTTTGCCAGCAAGTCCTAAGAGAGACAACAGACCCAAGGGATTGGTCATGACCACGTCAGCCATCCCCATTGCTCAAGAGAGGGATCAGGCAAGTGGGGGTCTGATTTCCCTACCTTGGAATGATTGTCAGTATCTCCACCCTTCCTCACAGTGCAGGTTTGTGCTGTGTTTTGTTCTAGGCCAAGATGGCGGCCCAGGTGACACTGGAGGATGCACTATCCAATGTGGACCTCTTGGAAGAGCTGCCTTTGCCTGACCAGCAGCCCTGCATCGAGCCCCCACCATCCTCACTCCTCTACCAGGTTTGTGCTGGACAGCAGTGGGTTGTACTGCCTGCAGTGCTGACCTCCACATGATGGTTTTTCTCTTCCTTTCAGCCAAATTTCAACACTAACTTTGAAGACAGAAATGCATTTGTTACTGGTATTGCAAGATATATTGAACAAGCGACTGTTCATTCTAGCATGGTAATTCCTTCTGCATGTTTTTGTTTTCCTTGGGGGAATACTACTAGTGATGGCAAATATACACTTTTTGGTGTTATCTTAGTATGATATATACTAAGGAAAAAGAGAAGAAAGTGGATGAAGATGCCTTATGTTTTTAGAGAAGACTTTGTTTTCTTTATTATAAAAACGATACATGTTCTTTCTGAAAATTGAAGCAAGAAATTGAGCAAGGAAGCTTCTGTCAGCATTTTGAGGGAGTCCATTCTCTCTTATCATTTATACCTGTACTCATGCATGCAGTTATATACGCAACTGTGATTCAGATTGCATGAATGAATTGTGTTGCTATTACGTATTTTAATGATTTCATGAACTTTTCATATGACATATGTCAAAATGTGCCAGCTAAAGTAATATTTAATAGCTATCTATTCCATTTTGTAATTTCCACAATTTCATTATTTTTGCATGTTTAGTTTCCCTTTTTTCTTTGTCATAAAAAATACAATAATGAATATCTTTCCAAACACATTATTCCCATTGGCTAGATTTGTATAAGTGAAGTTACTAGATCAAAAGTTGTAAACATTTTAAAGCCTCTTAAGAACATAATGAAATTGTAGTTGACATTTTTAGAACATCTCTGCGCTTTTTACCATTTTTACCAAAGGAAACAATGTGAAAAGAGTAAACACTACAGCAGTTAAAAAATTATGGCAGTCCTCTTTGCATGGATACTGTTCTCTGGATTTTAAGTGCTACAGAAATACTTGTAGCTTTTCCTCCTACACACTAGGGATGATGGAGCTGCCTCAGTCTTAGGAGCCCAGAGGCTCTCTGTAGCCTGGTGGTAAGGCCTTGACCCTGTGCACATCTGCACTATGCTGGCATCTGTGCTCAACTTCAGATCTGCACTGCCAGCTGGTTGTTTTGGATAGAGCGGAGTTGAGGAATAGCGGCTGTGGCAGGTGCCAAGGTTTGTGTTGGCTCCTCTCCAGCCCACAGAAGCCATGGGGGTGTTTCCGGAGGTCATTATGGCCACAGTGCTACACTGCAGCATCACCAACTTCTTAGCAGCTGCCTCGTGGCATACAGGTCCTGGTACTTGTCTGTACCTCAGAGTGAGAGTCAGGATTGCCTCTGGATTTTAGCAACAAGGCATCTCCGTTTTTATGATTGTTTTCCTGCTTGCTGATTTGCCCTGTGTACCCTTACAGAATGAAATGCTGGAAGAAGGCCAAGAGTACGCGGTCATGCTGTACACCTGGAGGAGCTGCTCTCGGGCCATCCCACAGGTGTCCCCACCCCAGCCAGGCGCACCCATTCTTGCTGACCATGCCCCTACCATAGTCAGACAGTGCTCTTACCCTTCTCCCCCCACATCTCAGCCTAACCACACCCCTACTCCACCAGCCTACCCTCCCTCCCACATCCCACGCCACAGCAGGCTGGGACTGCAATGACCTAACAATGACCTTCCCTCTCACTTCTAGCTAAGTTGAAGCCTCTTTATGTCATACTTGTTTATTCCTAGGTGAAATGTAATGAGCAACCTAATAGAGTGGAAATTTATGAGAAAACCGTCGAGGTCCTGGAGCCTGAGGTCACAAAACTGATGAATTTTATGTACTTCCAGGTAAAACAGTGAAATAATCCTAGGACTTTAATGCAGATGAGTAGGAATCTGGCCCACTTTGACATATCACCATGACTTCTGAACAAAGTGCATGTGAACGAAAGCAGCCATAACAACTTCTGAGACAAAAGAGAACAAATCCTTTGTCAGTCTACAGCTTTACTGGCCCTTTCAGAATAAATACCTCTTCTGTGTTTCACTACTCTTGTCTCTGAGAGTGAATTTGTATTTCCTTCATGAAGACTGCTTTCTGTCAGTTCCAAATATGTTTGTCTTTCTGCCAATTTATACTTGTGACGCATCTAGTTTTTCAGGTGTTTTCTTCTTCTCACTCCCTCCTGTCACTTGGGGGTTCTTGCCCTGCCTTGGCTACTCTGACCCATTGTTTACATGGAGTTGCCACAGGAGGTGGACTTGCTGGCTTTTTAAAGATCTACTTTGAACATGTAGGGTTCTTACTATAGATCCCTTTAGCAAAGGTGAGAAGATAGAACTTATTAGGAGATGAGTGTTTGCTTTATCTTCAAGGTTGTCAAGAGGAAACATTTCTCTGCACACCCCTTCCTTTTCATCTCTGAATGCCAAAACATCTGTTTGTAGACCTTCTGTTGGAGGTTTTTCTCAGTAACTTTGCTTGAATAATCAACAAAATTCTTTTATTTTAGGGATGTAGTTGGTAAAGTGGAAAGTTAATGATGATTGTTACACAACAAAAGTATGTGGAAATTACTTTTGTAACAAATAACATTTGTTTTATAACAACAAATCTCTTTACCTGAGCTGTAAATGTCCACTCATTTGGGTGGGTATTTCGTCAAGGAGTGACAGTGAGTCCAGCCACTGTGCTTGAAGCTGGGCATGGAGTTGGCCCTTCACTGACAGCAGCCTTTTTTGCCTTTTCTTCCTCTGCTTAGAGAAATGCCATTGAGCGTTTCTGTGGGGAGGTGAGGCGCCTATGCCATGCGGAAAGAAGGAAGGACTTCGTGTCTGAAGCCTACTTGATCACGCTGGGGAAGTTCATTAACATGTTTGCTGTGCTAGATGAGCTTAAGAACATGAAGTGCAGTGTGAAAAATGACCACTCGGCATATAAGAGGTGAGCTTTGACCTTTCCCTGTAGGTCCTTGCAGAGAGTGCCCCCGCAGACAGGGTGGTTCCTGATTAGCTGCATGCTCTGCACATGGTAGGTATGCATCCCATATGTGCTGAAATAATGTCACTGTTTGGTAACAGTTATTTGACAGGCTCAGGACTGTTTGAATACACACTCCTAGGTGCGTAAGGGTAGCTGGCAGATTATGAGTATGGCAATGCATCAAGGTGCGTCCTCATAGGCATGTGTACATTGTGGTTTCATGAAGCTAGAGTGGGATCTAATTATCCTCAAACATTTGTTGAGGAGCGTGGGCGCTCAGCACATGTGGGAAGACAGAAGTACATAAGATCAGTCCCTTTTATAGAGGGTTAGGGGCACTGCAAGGCTTTTGGCTCAGTAGGCATCTTCCTGAGGGCACAGGCAGGTTTGCAGCCTGAGGGCAACACCTGTTCATGTCATTTCCTGGTTACACATTCCTAGAAGGTACACACCATCACAGCAGTGGGCAGAGCTGGTCTGTAGACTGTCATAGGATCACACTGAGGTTCCAGCTCCCTGAGACTAGCTCTTCTCCTGGGAGACAGGAGAGAACTTACGGAGAAGAGAATTGGAAAAGGTAGGTGTGGCATGATAGTCTGCTTCTAGAAAATAGTGAGGGGCAGTTGGCAGGAAGATGGAGGGTGATCAGTCAGAACAAAGCCAACTATCTTCTAATAGACTTTTCTTTATAAAGTATGTGCTTTAAAAAAAAAGAAAAAGTCTGTGCTTGATACTGTTCAATGCATGATTAGCAGGAATGAGATGCTGACTTTTGTTTGTTCTGCTAGATAAGGACTCTTGGCTGTGAAATTAAATTTTATGAGGTTTTCCTTTGCATCAGAATAGGCTGGCATTTATACTCAGAAGGGGTTATACTATTATACTGTTAGCTGTCGCTTTATTGTATCTGAAATCATATAACTTTTGCCATGTCTTTAAAATAAAATCTACATGGGATGTGGTGCCAAACTGAGATTTAGGATGAGTTAGCAGTGGGAGTTGGACTAGATCACCTAGAGTTGAAGCCTCACAACTGATGAGGGGATTCCACAGTGTTCACACCCCAGGGGTCCTGCTGGCTGGCTGCTCTGCTGTCTTCATGTGTTATCTCATGGTCCAGGATGGTTGCTTGAACTCCAGCGATCATTTCTTCATTCCAGTCAACAGGGAGGAAGGAGAATAGAAGGGGTCATACTACTTTTTATAAGTGAACTTCCAAGTTCCTTGCAGTATTTTTTGTTGTATCTCATGGCTCAACCATTAGTCACATGGAGATGAGGCACATTGCTGTAGCATGGAAATTTGGGGTTTATTTCTAAGGAGGCACAGAGGAAATGACTGTTGGTATAGGATATCAGTCTTTACCATGAGAATTTTTCTTCAATAAAACCCCCAAGTTTTTAGGTAGCAGA
Source organism: Canis lupus dingo (assembly GCF_003254725.2). Classification (NCBI taxonomy): domain Eukaryota; kingdom Metazoa; phylum Chordata; class Mammalia; order Carnivora; family Canidae; genus Canis; species Canis lupus. Next base: position 31,667,329 of record NC_064245.1, read on the forward strand.
CAGGTCCTTATGTGGACAGTTTCCACGAAACTTTTTTTTTTGGGGGGGGGCTGCCCTAGACATTCAGGAAGCTCACACCCATGTTTACATTGCTTTGCAAGACTCAGACACTCAGCGTGTACCTTACAGTCTTATTGTACCTAAGTGTACAGATAATTCTGTGTGTGCTGTTCCCTCTCTCCTCACACCTGCTTTGTGGGTAGACAGATGGACAGTTGTTGTTTGTTACAGGTGTGATAAGTGAGCTTCAGGAGAGTGCAGGGGGTTAATCCAAGATCAACTAGCCTATTAGTGGAGGAAATCGGGATTCTGTCTCTGACCATTGGCACAAAAACTGGGTGTGGCGCCTGACTTGTGGGAGGTGTGGTAGCCTAGGTGATTCTTGGCAGAGACACTGGATGGTGCTGACCATCTCCCTTACCATATTCTGGGAGTCAAAAGGGGAGGCAGTCTTTCTCAGACTTGGAAACAGGTCGCTATGGGGAGAAACCAGTGTTATTAGGTACCTGGCAAGAAGGCCTATGGTTGGCACTGCCACATCTGAGGAAATCTTTCAGCTGTGGACAGTGGGGTGGTGAACTGTCCAGGCTGGGACAAGAGTGACCTGGAGTCCAGGGTAGAGAAGCTCGAGGAGGCTGAAATTATAACCAGCTTCTAAGGCCCACATTTTTACATTTAACTGTAGCCAGATAAATAATCTGGATTATTTTATGCTTTTTTTTTTTCTTTTTAAAATCATTAAGCACATTGATTAACTCTTTTTTTTTGCTTTCAAAGAGCCGCTCAGTTTCTACGGAAAATGGCAGATCCACAGTCCATCCAGGAATCACAGAATCTGTCCATGTTCCTGGCCAACCACAACAAAATCACACAAGTAAGGCTTGCACTCTTGCTGCTCTAGCTGATGGGGTGCATGACTGGGGCCACAGCCAGGAAGCCAGGAACAGTCTATGGCATGGATCTCGCATTCTGTGTTTTAGTCTCTGCAGCAGCAGCTTGAAGTGATTTCTGGCTATGAAGAGCTCCTCGCCGACATCGTGAATCTGTGTGTGGATTACTACGAGAATAGGATGTACCTGACACCCAGTGAGAAACACATGCTTCTCAAAGTACGTGTGTGGGCATGGCTGCTTGCGTAACTGTGGAGAGAAGAGGCTGTGTTTTGACTACAATCTTTTTGGTAGCCTTTTCTTATTCTCATGCTTGCCACTGTGTGTGTGCGCATGTGTTTATACACAGTATCCTCCATGCACTAGCGGCTCTCAACACATTCGTATGACTGTCTCAGGCTTGACCTCAGTGCCAGTTGGGATCATATGCCTCCCCCGGGAAGGCATGCTTATGGGTGAGGAGGTCTGGGGTGGGGGCTTCTCTTAGCATCAGCTTCTTGCAGCAGAGGATACATCAGATTCCAATTGTTCAGGATGTGATTTCTAGGAATTAAGAATATGGCGTCTTCATGATTATGGTAGACTTTTCTTGGTCAAGAACATGACCATTCACCATATTGGGGAGGTCAGTGATATTTCTTACTGGGAAGAGGGAGGAGAAGGCAGTTCTGCCACTGCATTAGCTTTGCTTTCCACCTTTGGGGAGGATAGCCTTGAAGAACCTTGTGCTAGGTGTCCAGTCAGCCCAAAGCCTTCCCTGTAAGAGTGGGCCCAGTCCCAAGATCTCTTCCTGCAGGAGAGCACCATGGGCGAGTTGGTGCTGGAGGACGCTGTAGTGGACCTCTTTGTGATGGTGGAAATACTCTATGTGTGCCATCTGGGGCAGGAGCCCCTGGCCATGGATGCTTATGGAAATCCACATTTAGTGTTGCATTTGCTTGACGAGAGGTAGAGATGGTGTTTGTGCCTGGGGAAGACATTAAAATAGCCACAAGAAATGACACACATAGAAGAATAACTTCATATGAAAGGATATCTATTTATTTATAAGGAACTTTTAAAAGTGCTTTTTGCTTTTTGGGATCCCTGGGTGGTTCAGCAGATCCCTGGGTGGTTCAACAGATCCCTGGGTGGTTCAGCGGTTTAGTGCCTGCATTTGACCCAGGGCATGATCCTGGAGTCCCGGGATCGAGTCCCACATCAGACTCCCTGCATGGAGCCTGCTTCTCTCTCTGCCTGTTTCTCCGCTTCTCTCTCTCTCTCTCTCTCTGTGTGTGTGTCTCTCATGAATAAATAAATAAAAGCTTTAAAAAATACATAAATGGGCAGCCCTGGTTGCGCAGCGGTTTAGCGCTGCCTGCAGCCCGGGGCTGATCCTGGAGACCCCGGATCGAGTCCCACATCAGGCTCTCTGTATGATGCCTGCTTCTCCCTCTGCCTGTGTCTCTGCCTCTCTCTCTGTCTCTATGAATAAATAAATAAAATCTTTAAAAAAATACATAAATAAATAAAAACAAAAGTGCTTTTTGAAAGAAGAGCAAACTATCATTTTAATTTATGAACTATAGCAATAGAAGAGCTTTTGGGTAACTAAACTTGCAGTTCTGAGTTTTATGTGCCATTTTGTGATTTTCAGGTCATGGGGTTTGGCCTATACTTGATGGATGGGAGTGTCAGCAACATCTATAAACTTGATGCCAAGAAAAGAATAAACTTATCCAAAATTGATAAGTACTTCAAGGTGAGTTACGTTTTTTAGGTTAAGTGTATCAGTTTGAATTTGGGGAGGTAAGCCTCTGTGACCCACATCTGGAAATGTGGGCATAGGCAGTGGGAAAGGGGGAAAGCACTGGCTTCCATCTGCAAAGGCCACTAGTCTCCTTCCTGTTCTGCCTCAGCTTTGCCTGGGTTTGAACCTTTGTGTGACGGTATCTTTTGCATCTGGCTGCTTTCACTCATTTGTTAGATTCATCCCTGGGAGATCCTGCATCTGTTGTCCTTAAGTTTCCATTGTGGTATCCATTTTATGATTAGATCTCAACTTACCCATTCTGTTGTGACATGGCATGAGGTCATTTCTGAGTTTGGCTGGTACGAGCAATGCTGCTTTGATCTATGCAGGTTTTTATTGAACATGTATATGCCCAGGGCTAGGATTGGGGGCCATAGGCATATATATTCAGTGTTAGATACAGCCTCACAATTTCTCACATGGGTATGCTGATTCGCATTGCAATGTTGCCTCCGTCATAAAACAGGTGTCTGTAAGGGTGTGACTCTGTCTTAAGTTCTCTGTCCCGCTCCGCTGGTCTCCATTCCTGCTCAGGGCCACCCTGTCTTTGTTGCTATAGCTTTCCAATAGAACAGATCTGCTTTATCAGGAGGCTTTCAAGTTATGTTCTTCAGATTGTCTTGGGTGTCATGCCTTTACCATTCAAAATAAATTGGCTTGCTGATTTCCGTATGCACACGTACTCACTACCCGTAAACCATTTTTCTTCTTGGAATTTGTTTGGGATTCCATTGAATTTATAGATCAGTTTAGAAATAAATACTAAGCATTCCAATGTATGACCAATCTATGATCTATGGATATAGTTCTCCATTCTCTTAGAACTTCAAAACTTTCTCTAGAATTTTTGATAGTATTTTTGTTTAGAGGTCTTTACCATATTTTGGATTTGTTCATATTTTTAGTTCTTTTGATGCTATTGCAAATTGTTTCTCTTTAGATTTTCATTTTGTTACTAGCATATGGAAATGAAAATTGTTTTTTTATGACAGATCTAGCAACAAGGTAGGTTAATTTTAATATTTGAATTGGTTTTATGAACATTGGTTCTTAAATTGTGTTTTGTCCTTCTTAACGTGATTGTGTAAATTGCTTAGTTTTTTTTTCTAGTAAATGATTTACAGAGATAGTATTCAGCCCATAGTAATTACCAGCATTACTCATTTTTTTTTTTAAAGCATTACTCATTCTTGTGACTATGTTTGGTGACTGAAGACACATAATGGCCTTATTTTTCTTTGTTCTTTGAATATAGCAGCTCCAGGTGGTTCCACTATTCGGGGACATGCAAATAGAACTGGCAAGATACATCAAGACCAGCGCCCACTATGAGGAAAATAAATCTCGGTAGGATGACAGTGAGCTGTCCAGTTGGAACATTCTGCAATGTTCTCATTGTGGTTTTATAACACTTATCTATCTAGAGAGAACGCCTTTGACATTTTTAACCATCTGGAACCAAATGCCCCATACAGTAGGCCTTGTCACTTGTGACTGCTTACATTTAAATTCACTTTAAAAATACAGTTAAAATGGTTAGAACATTCACATTTCAAATGTTCAGTAGTGGCTACTGTGTTGGACAGCACAAGTACAGAACTTTTCCATCATCTCAGAGAGTTCTATTGAATAGAAGTGGCTGAGAATGTACCAGCTTAAACAAGTGGTGTGCCGGAATGCTTAAAGACTAGCCCTGCTGGGGAAGGGGATATTTGCATTTACATTACAGAGGATGTACAACTAACATACCTGAGTGCCAAATCCAGCCCAGGGCTGTTTCTGTAAGATCTTGGTAGCTTTAAATGGTCTTTCCATTTTTAAAGGTTTTTTTTGTTGTTGTTTTTCCTTTTCTTATTTTTGAAGAAGACAATGATTGTGTGACAGAGACAGTATAGCCCACAAATTCTGAAGTATTTACTGTCTTGGACCTTTGGGGAGAAAGTTGGCCAGCAACTGGCTAAAGGATCCATAGCTCGCAATTACAGATGATAAAAAACACACCATACTCTTTTTTTGGATTCCACATAGCCAGTTGGGTCTTGCAGGATGCTTTGGTTGATCCTTGCCAAACACTTGTACCTGTTGCCAGCTTCCAGTTGCAGTTTAGCCATAATTTTGAAAAATGCAGTTACCTCCAGTCTGCTTACTAAGGGTCGCCAGTTTTTTGTTGTTGTTGTTTTTTTAATGCTGAATTGTGAACACTTTAAGACTTGGTAGGTCACTTGAGGTATCTGTCATATATTCTTTTCTGTTGTTGTGGTTTTGTTTTTTTAGACGTACCATCTTGTATGATGCTAGGGCGATACAAACACAGGTTGTATTTGGCCTGTGCTGTAGTTTACTGAGCTCTGTGCTAGCTTATTTCATAATAAATCTCCCATTAAATTTGATATGCTATCCAGTTAGGTGACTTCTCATTCTCCTCTAAGTTACATTCATTAAACTGGAACCGGTTTCTACTTTAGCACCAGTTCAGGCTCTGATTTGAAGCAGTGCTCATTTCCATGGTGTAAGTCCTCTCACCATGATGGACCTGAAGCTAAGGATGTGACCATTAGTAGCATGCCATTCTACGGTGTTTCTACCCTAACAAACACAAATGAACTCTAGGTGATAGGTCATGGTAAAACCAGTAAGAGAATCAGGAAACAATGAGTTTTGCATACTTACTTCTGTGTTTTTGATATGATTTATTGTAAGTCAATAGCATTTAATTGGTGGTAATAGCTGTGTTTAATAGCCACCTTGGGACTTGCTTGAGCATGTAGCCATCAGCTTTGAGGGCCCTCTCCAGCAGCCCTACATCAGCATTTGGATCCAGATGGGGGGCCAGGGAGTGTGGTGTCAGCAGTCAGGTTCTGGGCTCTAGGGCTTCACCTGAGGTGGACACACTCTTTAGGGCCTGCAGAGGACACAGGTATCCTGAGGGTGGAATCCAGTGTAGGCTCTAGGCGACAGGTACTCATTGCAGACTCAGGGGGCCTACTTTGGATGATGGCCAACATAATCCTTGCATCATCCTACAGAGGAATCAAAAGGTAAGAAAGGGATGCTGCTTCAGACAGTGTATCCATTAGTTTGAAAAGTGGTAACCTGCATTCATTCCCCTCAAAGCAAAGAGGACCCGCTTGTTAAAAACATGGCGAGGGTGTCAGTGCTGAGTGTGAGGGAGCAGAGGTCAGAGCCCCAAGGCCCATGCTTTCTGTTTGAGAGCTCCAGCAGATTGAATTGTTAATAAACTTCTTTCCCACTAAATTGACTGTATGTTTGCTGCTGAAATGATGCGTTGTGCAAGTAAATAGTTATGACAGCACTGTCTAACCTGTCATTGAAAACAATGTCCATTTCCAACTCCCAGTAAGGATAACTGTTGTTTCTGGGTCTTTGGCTGACTTGTTTTCTAATATAACATGTGAATAATAAAGAAATATTAGTTCCTATCAAATCTGCAGTATGTGTTAAGGGGCCCTTGCAAGGGTGATGCAGTATCCTATTCCAGTAGCAACTCTCAGCTTTTTTGAAGGTAGTTGGCCGGTTAAGCAGAAATTACAACTCCTTTTCCAAGACACATATATGAGAAGGTAGGACAGTGACCCTGATTCAGGTGGATGGGGCTGGCCTGGCTATTTATTTGCAGAGAATTCATGTTCTCTCCAAGCCTCTTATCTCCTCGTCAGCATGCAGGACCAGTGGTCCATCCTGTGTGCCTACTGTACACGTGTCCCCAGCCCCCCAACATTGTGATGCCTAAGTCTTATGCAGGCCACCCCTTCCGGTAACACATTTCCCCTTTCCTGCCAGATGGATGTGCACATCATCCAGCAGCAGCCCACAGTATAACATCTGTGAACAGATGATCCAGATTCGGGAGGATCACATGCGCTTCATTTCAGAGCTTGCACGCTACAGCAATAGTGAGGTAAGTGAGCCTTCTATGCCTGCCGGTGCTGGTACCTAAGGCCAGAAACCATGGGCTAGGTGGGAGTTTATGTCCTGGGTGTCCAGAGGAGAGCCTGGAGTTGAGGGTAGGAAGAAGTACTGTTTCCTCAGCTGTGGGTCTTTTTAAATCCTTCCAACTTGGCAGCTGGGTTTTCTGTGTTTTTGTTTGGGCTGGTCACATTCTCCCTACCTGCAATGCATAGTTCCAGGCTAGCCCCTCCAGTGTATGGGATGGACAGGATGGGGAGGTCTGAGTGCAGAGGACCTGTGGGGATGTCATTTCTCACATCTGAGCAGGCAGGGAGTAAGGTCGGTGGTATGGGTGCTATGCACAGTCTTAGAGGGACCTGGGGACTTGAGTCTGCATACACAAGTCTGGTTTTTGAGATTTTGGTACCTCTGGGTTCCCAGGAGGATCATTGACATTTGGAGGGACAACTCTGTGTGTTGGCCCCACCCGATGCAGAATGATGAGCTCCCATGTCCTCTGCCCAGCAAACACGAGCCATCATGTAACCAGAATGACTGGAAGACACCCCAGATGGCTCAGAGCACATGCTGGCTCCCAGCCGACCCCTCATCAACCCCTGGTGGCCCATTCCTCAGGGACAAGGTGCTAGCTACTGCTTCCCCAGCTGCCAGCACAACCCACAGATTAGAGACAGAGGCAGGGGCTGTGCTGAGAGAATTGTAAACCAAATGTGCAAGATGCTCTCAGACAACATACAAAGGTGATTTCTACCCTTAAAATAGGTGTACTTAACAGCATGTGTGGCGCCTGTTTCCCTCTGCTGTCTACTCTAGTACCTTTATAATTAAGATGATAGTTTTATTTTATTTTAAAGATTTTATTTATATTCATGAGAGACACAGAGAGAAAGGCAGAGACAGAGGCAGAGGGAGAAGCAGGCTTCATGCAGGGAGCCCATTGTGGGATTCAATCCCAGGACTCCAGGATCATGCCTTGAGCCGAAGGCAGATGCTTAACCACTGAGCCACCCAAGTGTCCCAAGATGATAGTTTTAATAAGAAAAAAAAAGAGATCTATCTTTGCATGCCCTGCTCATTTATTTTTAAACAGGTTTATGGGGATCCCTGGGTGGCGCAGCGGTTTGGCGCCTGCCTTTGGCCCAGGGCGCGATCCTGGAGACCCAGGATCGAATCCCACATCGGGCTCCCGGTGCGTGGAGCCTGCTTCTCCCTCTGCCTATGTCTCTGCCTCTCTCTCTCTCTCTCTGTGACTATCATAAAAAAATAAAAATAAAAATAAAAATAAACAGGTTTATGGAGATTTAATCCACATATCATACCATTCACACATTTAAAATGTATAATTCGGGATCCCTGGGTGGCGCAGCGGTTTAGCGCCTGCCTTTGGCCCAGGGCGCGATCCTGGAGACCCGGGATCGAATCCCACGTCAGGCTCCCGGTGCATGGAGCCTGCTTCTCCCTCTGCCTGTGTCTCTGCCTCTCTCTGTCTCTCTCTCTGTGTGACCATCATAAATAAATAAAAATTAAAAAAAAAAAAAAAAAAAAAAAAAAAAAAATAAAATAAAATGTATAATTCAAAGGTTTTTAGTTTATTCATTGTATTGTGTAACTACCACCACAGTCCATTATTGGAATATTTTCCTTACACTAAGAGCAACTCTGTACCCATGTGCTTCTGATCTGTATATGAATCAGAGGTTCCAACCACTCTCTCCTTTGGGGTTCCCTTGTGTCTTACAGAGATAAAGGCTCTTTTTAAACATGACTATAATACCATTATTACACCTAAAAAAATCAAGAATTCCTTAATATCAAAGTCATTGTTCAATTTCCTCTGTTGACTCACAAATTGTTTTTCCAAGTTGATTTGCCTCAGGATCCAAGTAAGTTTTACACAATATAGTTGGTTGGTGTGTCTCTTTGAAGATGTCCCTTGTCCATCTTTCTCCCTGTGGTGTCATTTGGCATGACCACTGTCCCCTATTAGGTCTGGAGGCCTACAAATACCCACCATTTGCTTTGACGTGGATGGAACTGGAGGGTATTATGCTGAGTGAAATAAGTCAATCGGAGAAGGACAAAAATTATATGGTCTCATTCATTTGGGGAATATAAAAAATAGTGAAAGGGAATAAAGGGGAAAGGAGAGAAAATAAGTGGGAAATATCAGAAAGGGAGACAGAACATGAAAGACTCCTAACTCTGGGAAACGAACTAGGGGTGGTGGAAGGGGAGGTGGGCGGGGGATGGGGGTGACTGAGTGACGGGCACTGAGGTGGGCACTTGACGGGATGAGCACTGGGTGTTGTTATTCTGTATGTTGACAAATTGAACACCAATAAAAAACATATTTATTAAAAAAAAAAGAAAAGGTCTGGAGGCCTGATGAGAGACTCCACTTCCATCCTCTCAGTTCCCCTGGCCCTTCGTTGATCATGCTGCAGACTGCTCAAGTGTCTGGCTGTCTCTCTCTAGAGTGTGGACACCCGCTGTCTACTGCCAAATGTATAAATTCATTAGGGCTGCCACATGATGTCTTCTAGTCCTTTCATTCCTTTTCAACTCCTCCTCACAGCTGAGCCTTGCTTTGCAGTGTGATTCCTTCAGGGGAGACAGGTCAGAGCTGAATTCCTTTGCTATGTGTATCAGTTTTTCAAATAATTGATTCTCTAGCATCATCTAAGGTAACAAACTTTTTGGAGTACTGATTTGAAGGCAGTCTTTTTTTTTTTTTTTTAAGATTTTATTTATTTATTCATGAGAGACGCACAGAGAGAGGCAGAGACATAGTCAGAGGGAGAAGCAGGCTCCATGCAGGGAGTCTGATACGGGACTCAATCCCAGGACCCCAGGATCATGCCCTGAGCCCAAGGCAGGTGCTAAAAAGCTGAGCCACCCAGGGATCCCCTGATTTGAAGGCAGTCTACTTCAGTTTTTATCTTTTTATTTTTTCCCCTTTAATGCTGAGAATGCTGGTTCTTAATGACTACAGCATGTCTTGGTATACACTTAGTCTTAAAATAGCAATACCAGTGCTGCTAATAACAATATAATTACTAGAAACAATATAATTATATATTATAATATATAACAGTACAATATTATGATAATATAATTACTAAAAATTGTTTTAAGATTTATTTTGTAAGTTAATTTTGCCCTTAGATTTTTTTCCCTCTAGGTATAGAGATCAAATCTATACCTAGATCTGTTTTTCTTTCATTTTTTCTTTTTTAAATCATTGTTTTTGAAAGTCACTTGAAGTGGTTTGTTTTATGTTGGTCTCAGGCTATTGATAATGGTGCCTGAAGGACTCAGCTGTTTTTGGCAGCTTCCATAGGGGACCGATATTGTGGCTGGACAGTCCCTTGTGGTTTCTACTATGCTGGCAAGATACTCTCAGCAACAACCATCTGGGAACTCTGGGAAAAAGAGGCTTATTGCTCACAAGTTCTAAGAGGGCGCATGGCATCCCTCGAGCCACATGGTGAAGTGACAGGTAGAGAGGAAGTGTGGATCTGGAACTCTGCCTTTACTGGGGTCTAGTGTGGGCTTCCTAGGATTTCATGGGTTTATTCTTTATTTACAAATTTCAAACATAAGAGCAGGAATTAGGGTACTAAAGTGGGGTCTCTCAAGTGATAAGTTATCCAGAGCTTTCTAAAATGGGAGCTTCATAGATGGGGCCACCTGGCTCTTTATCTACTTGTAGACCTGGGACTGTGTGTATTCTAGATGATGTCTTTGAAATGGATGCCTCGGCAATCAAAAGCTTAATTCCAGGCACTTACACTGTAATCAAAAAAGCTTATTGTCAGGTACCTGTACTACATTGTTCCTCTGTGCAGTCATGAACCCAATTCAGTACACACTTTTAATTCATGGTTTCATTTTGCTTTTGACTTTTAGGGATTGCTTTTATCCTGTAATTTAATTTTTATGTCATAATTATATAAAATATTTATGTGGTTCCAAAGTCAGATGTACAAAAGGAGGTATGTGTCCTTCAAAGGAGCCCACCTTCTTTCCACCCTATGCCTTCCTGCCTTTTAGGTAACCATTCTTTTTTTTTTTCTCAAGACTGATTTTATTTACTTATTTATGTTTGTTTATTTATTTATTCATTAATTCATGAGAGACAGAGAGAAAGAGGCAGAGGGAGAAGCAGGCTCCATGCAGGGAGCCTGACGTGGGACTCGATCCTGGGTCTCCAGGATCAGGCTCTGGGCTGAAGGTGGCACTAAACTGCTGAGCCACCCGGGCTGCCCTAGGTAACCATTCTTAAGTATAAGTTTTCATTTTTTGATATAAGCAAATGCACATAATGCGCATGTTTTCCTTTATTAGCTAAGTAGAAGCATAACTGTGTACATAGTTCTCTTAACCCCATCCCAGAGCTCCCCTCTAGCACAGTCTGCAGTGACATTCTCTTCTTTGAGAGCTGCAGAATGTCCATTGTCAGGGCTCTGATGTTCCCAGCTGGTTGCTTAAGTAAAGGCTCGTATGCCCCCATCATTTCATAATTTTGCAAATGTACGTTTCCTGGAGATTCCTAGCAGGTTTGCTAGGTCATGGGGTGAATGCATAACTGATTTTTCTAGATATAGAGTGACCTCTTGATGTTCCTGTGGTGCTCTAGGTTGTCACAGGGTCAGGCCGCCAGGAGGCTCAGAAGACAGACGCTGAGTACCGGAAGCTCTTTGACCTGGCGCTCCAGGGCTTGCAGCTGCTGTCACAGTGGAGTGCTCACGTGATGGAAGTGGTAGGCACTCTATTTGCTTTTACAGGAAATGCAGGTCTGAAAGAGCACCTATCCCTAGTTGGTTAGAAGTGTTTTTCTTCCCAAAATTATCAAGAAATTGACTAAATGATATTTTTTTCTGCATTAACTTTGGATCAAGAACAAATTGGCTTTTTTAATCTTTGACCCTAGAAATAAAAATCTGTATCAATTTAAATGTTTCTTAGATGGCTCAAATTACATTTCTTTTAAGTTTGTTACAAATAAAGGGCCTCATCTTTTAAAACATATAGATAGAATTTGTACCATTATGATAATTTTTAATTCTTATCTTTTGAAAATGTTTTCCCTGTGGAGTTCTAGCCATTGGTTTCTTTTGTTTAGCATTACTAAAATAGTTTCTGATGCCATATGAAGATTTGAATACCTATAAGTCAGAAGATTTTCCCTTTTGTTGTTTATTTTGATCAGATTAAAATTATTTAAAAAATAAAAAAAGATTAAAATTATTAAAGTAGATGAGTATATGATTGTTTGAAAGGCTGATTTTTTTTTATTTTTATTATTATTTTTTTAATGGTGATGAAATACCTAGCCTTAGATATTCAACACAAAATATCCAGGACATTTTTGCCTATGTATTTATTAAACCTGAAGTCACATGGCCAGAATGTTTTGCAGTTTTATGGAGATGGACTCTGTGTGTGAGTGTATATGTGTGTAGTATATGTGTGAGCATGTGTGTGTGTGATTCTCAGATGCAGCTAACATTGGTTGCTGTGATGATGGTCATGTCAGTATGACCAGAATATAAGCATTTTGTATCCAGTGTGAATGTCTCCCTCTTTGTGACCACACCAGTATTCATGGAAACTTGTGCACCCAACGGACAAGTACTCCAACAAGGATTGCCCTGACAATGCTGAGGAGTATGAGCGTGCCACCCGCTACAACTATACCAGTGAGGAAAAGTTCGCCCTGGTGGAGGTGCGGTTTGCTTTCTTTTCCTCTTTTGGCTCTTGCAGGCTGTCTTCCCATTCAAAGCAAAGGCAAAAACCTGAGTAAAATTCAACGCACAGTTTTTGTATTGTTGCTTCTGTATAGGGAGCCCTTTGCACCTTTCTTAGTGGTCAGCAGAACAGTAAAATAGGATTTGGGTTCCTGGTCTCTGCATCGATGGCTCCCCTGGGTAGCTCATGAGTGTTTGGGAGGGGGGAAAATCTTCTTGGTGTGGGGACAGAAGAGGAACAAGATGCCACCCTGGTGCTCTGAGAGAGAGAGGAATCCCCCCATGTTTCCAACCATTGTCACCAAGCCCTTTGCTCTCCCATATGTTGGCTTTGGCTCCTTCATGAGCCTTTTTTATGAATAGAAGTTCTTAATTTCAGTGCCATTGAATTTCTTCTCTTTTGTAGTTGGACTGTATCTGGTTTAAGAAAATTTTGTATACACTAAGGTTATAAGATATTCTCCTCCACTGCCTTCTAGATGTTTTATTATTCTGCCTTTCACATTTAGATCTGAAGTTCACCTCAGTTCACCTTCAAGTTAGTTTTTCTTTCTTTTTTTTAGTTTATAATTTAAGTAATCTCTATACCCAACGTGGGGCTCGAACTCACAACCCCAAGATCAAGAGACATACTCTCTTCTAACTGAGCCAGCCAGATGCCCCTGAAGTTAGTTTTTAAAATACTTCTGCCTCCATTGCTCTACGTACCTTTGTTGTCAATTAAGTGACTACTCATGTATGTGTCTGTTTTTCCCACTGTTCTAACCCATTGGTCAGTTGGTCTATGCTTGTTCTTATGCCACTCTGTCTTAATGAGTATAGTTGATTCTGTGTCTGGTAAAGCAAGCTTTTCTGTCTTCAAGAATTCCTTGGTTATTCTTGCCTTTTGTATTTTCATATAAATTTTAGATTATCTTTCATATCTCACAGTGAAACCTGTTGAAGTTTCTTATGGGGATATGAATAAATCTGTAGGTCATTTTAGGGGAGAATTGATGTTTACCTGGTATATCCCTCCATTTATTTAGATTTTTTTTTTTAAGATTTTATTTACTTATTCATGAGAGATACAGAGAGAGAGAAAGAGAGAGAGGCAGAGACGCAGGAGAGGAAGAAGCAGGCTCCATGCAGGGAGCCCGATGTGCGACTCAATCCTGGGACCCAAGGATCATACCCTGGGCTGAAGACAAACACTCAACCGCTGAGCCACTCAGGTGTCCCATATTTAGATTCCTTTTAATTTCACTTTTATAATCTGTAAAACTTCTTAAATCTTAAAAGTCTTTTTTTTTTTTTTTTTTTTAAGATTTTATTTATTCATGAGAGATGCAGAGGAAGAAGCAGGCTCTCCACAGGGAGCCGGATGTGGGACTTTATCCCAGGACCCCGGGATCATGCCCTGAGCCAAAGGCAGATGCTCAGCCACTGAGCCACCCGGGCATCCCTAAATCTTAAAACTCTTAAAACATTTCACCATATGATGTGTTTGCTGTAGGTTTCTTATAGCCGACCTTCATCAGATTAAGGAACTTGCCTTCTATTGCTTGTTTGCTAAGAGATTTTATTCTGAGTTTATATTCTGTTAAACACTTTGCATCCACTGAAGTACTTCTGTGACTTTTCTCTTTTATTCCTTAATGTAGTGAATTTACATTGATTGTAGGGCATCTGTCTTCCCTGCTCCACTTTTTTTCTTTTTTTGAAACAGGTTTGATGTTAAGGTAGCCTTGCATTCCTTGTATAAACTTGGCTCAGTCATGACAGATTATCCTCCTTGTATATTATCGGATATAGTTTGCTAGTATTTTTGCTTAGGATTTTTATATCAAACTTGATGAATGAGAGTGTCTTTTACTATTCCTTTTTTTTAAAAGATTTTATTTATTTATTCATGAGAGACACAGAGAGAGAGAGAGGCAGAGACACAGGCAGAGGGAGAAGCAGGCCCCATGCAGGGAACCCGACATGGGACTTGATCCCGGGTCTCCCAGGATCATGCCCTGGGCCAAAGGCAGGCACCAAACTGCTGAGTCACCCGGGCTGCCCATACTATCACTTTTTTAAAAAAAGATTTTATTTATTTATTCATGAGAGACAGAGAGAAGCAGAGGTGGAGGGAGATGTGGGTCTCAATCTTAGGACCTCAGGATCATGACCTGGGCCAAAGGCAGATGCTTAAGCAACTGAGCCGCCCAAGTGCCCCTATCACTTTTTAAAATAAATCTTTTATTTTAAAATATTTTTAGATTTACAGAAAAATTGCAGATGATAGAGTTTCCATATATTCCATATCCATTTTTCTTTATCGTTGACATTTCATATTAGTATTATTATAATTAATAAACCAATATTGATAATTATTCCTTTTTTTAAGATTTTATTTATTTGAGAGATAGCGAGAGGGAGCATGAGTGGGGAGGAGAGGGAGAAGCTGGTTCCCCATGAGCAGGGAGCCTGATGCAGGGCTCTATTCCAGGTCCTTGGAGTCACGACCTCAGCCAAAGGTAGACATTTAACAACTGAGCCACCCAGGTGACCTTGGTACATTGTTGTTAACTAAAGTCTAGACTTTATTCAGGTTTCTTCAATCTTTCCATAATGTTTTAGTTCTGATCTGAGATCCCACATTACATTAAGTCATCATACCTCCTTAGGCTCCCCTGGGTTGTGAGTTTTTTATACTTCCCTTGTTTTGGAAGACCTTAACAGTTTTCAGGAGCACTGGTCAAGTATTTTGTAGAATGTTTCTCAGTTGGTATTTATTAACTTTTTTTTTCATAATCAGACTGGCATTATAGGTTTGTGGAAGGAGGACCACAGAGGTGAAGCATCATTTCCATCACATCACATTGAGGGTACATACTGTCAACAAATTTATCATTGTTCGTATTGACCTTGATCACCTGGCCAAGGAAATATTGTCAGGTTTCTCTATTAGGAAGTTAACCTCCACCTTCCCCTCACTCCTGCTTCCCCCTTTTTATAGTGTACTTTAGAGAAGGAAGTCACCGCACACAGCCCACACCTGTGTAGTGAATAACATTACTTTTTTATGACCTTCCATTCTAGTTTCCTGAGTGCTGGCTTCATAAAATAGCTCATAGAGGACTCCCTTCTTTTTGTATTGTCTAGAGTGGGTTGAGTAAGGTTCATGTTACTTCTTCCTTTAATGTTTGTTAGCATTTACTGGTGAAGCTTTCCCTTTATGGGATGGTTTTTGAAACATTCAATTTCTTTACCATGTGCATTTTCTAGTTCTTTTTATTATTATTATTATTTATTCGTGAGATACACAGAGAAAGAGGCAGAGAAACAGGCTTCCCGCAAGGAGCCCAATATGGAACTCGATCCTGATCCCAGGATCACGCCCTGAGCTGAAGGCCCAACCACCGAGCCACCCAGGCATCCCAGCATTTTCTATTACTTTTTTATCAGTTTTATTAAGTTGTATTTTCAGGGATGATACATTGTATTTTCAGGGAATTTTCAAAGAATCTTAAAATTTTCTGATATTTGTCATAAAGCTTTCCATAATAAGTTCTCATCTTATTTTGGTAACAGCTTTTTTTCTACACAGTATACAATTCATTTGTTTGAAGTATAAAAATTCAGTGCTTTTTAAAAATATATTCACAGAATTATCCAATCACAGTACAATGTAGAGCATTTTTTTTATGTCAAAAAGAAACTTCACACCTATTAGCAATCACCACCAATTATTCCCTCCCTTCAGCTCTAGGGAACCACCAATCTGCTTTGTGACTCTGTAGATTTGCTTATTCTGAACACCTCATAGACATGAAATCATCCAGTATGTGGCAAATTGTGATTGGCTTCTTTCACTGAACATAATGTTTTCAGGGTTCACACATGTATCAGTATTTCATTCTTTCCATTGCTGAATTCCATCCCATCATATGAATGTATCACATTCTATTTATTTTTTAGCTGATTTTTTAATTTGCTTGTTTCTAATTTTCCACTATTATGAATAATGCTATTCACTTTTGTGTACTGTCTTGTATGGATGCATGTTTTCATTGCTTTTGATGATACACCTAGGAGAATTCCTGGGTCATATGATTACTCTGTTTAACATTTTGAGAAACTACTACATGGGTTTTCTGAAGTGGCAGCACTGTTTTATATTTTTATCAACAGTGTATGTGGGTTCCACTTTCTCTGAATCCTTGCCAACACTTGTTATTATCTGTCGTCTTGGTTCTAGCCATCCCACTGTGTGTGAAATGTATCTCATTATGATTTTGATTTCCATTTTCCTGACAATTAATGATGCTGAGCATATTTTCATTTGCTTATTGGCAATTTATATATCTTCTTTGGAGAAACATCTATTCAGATCTTTTGCCCATTTTTAATTGGATTGTTTATCTTCTTACTAAGTTCTTTATATATTCTAGATAAGAGTTCCTTATCAGACATATAATTTGCATCCTTCCATTCTGTAGTTGTCTTTTTACTTTCTTAATGGGGTCTTTTGAAGCATGAAGTCTTTTTAACTTTTATAAAGTTCAGTTTACCTATTTCTTTTCTTTTTCTGCTTGTGTTTTCGATATTGGTTCTGAGAAACCATTTCCCAATACAAGTCCTGAAGATTTACGTTTTCTTCTAAGAATTTTATAGTTTTGCCTCTTTAAATGTGTGATGCATTCTGAGTTAATTCTTTAGATGGTGTGAGGTAGAGGCTGTGTTAGAAGTTTCCAAAACTGCCCTCAGGCTTGATTTGCTGGAATGACTCATAGTAGCTGTTCTATTCAAGATTATAATTTATTACGATGAAAGGACACATATTTGTTAGCAATAAGACATGTGGGTGAAGTCCGGAAGAAACCAGGTCAAACCTCTGGGTATCTCCTGCAAGTGCAGCTATGCAGGATATGCCTAATTTCCCTGTCAGAGATGAGTGAGGACATGTAGAAAGTGTTGCCAACTAGAGAAGCTTACCCAAGATCTTAGTGTCCAGGTTTTTTATTGGTGGTCAGTAATGTAGGCACGCAGCACACCTGCATGATTGACTTCAGCTACTCAGTTCCTAGGAGTTGGCCAAGGGCCAGTCCTGAAAACAGGCCTTTCTTGAGAATATGCAGGGTTTGATCATCTCAGGGCTCAGAGTTAACCCTTTCCTACACAGGAGACCAACTTCATTATTTTGCATATGGATACTGTTTGTTGAAAAGATAATATTTACCTATTGATTTGTTTTCACACCCTGTTGAAAATCAGTTAACTGTAAATGTGAGGATTTATTTCTGAGCTCATATTTCCATTCCATTGATCTGTATGTTTATTCTACGCTGATACAGTCACATAATCTCTTAATATCTGTAACCTGTGTGATAATGCCTCCCTTTTCATTCTTGATTGCTCATAGTTCAGGCCTTGTCTGTGTTTCTTTTGATTAGTCTTGCTTGAAAATTGTCAATTCTATTATTCATTTACTTATTTTTTTTAAACAGCTTTATCTTTGTTGATCATCTTCTATGAGGTGCTTGTTTTCTGTCTTGTTAATTTTTACTTTTCAGTATTTATTTCCCTCTAGTTTGTGAGGAGGTATATTTTCCTATTCTTTTTACAGATTTGTGATGATGAATATCAGATTATTATTGTCAGAGTTTTTGTTTCCTAATGTATGCCTCTGAAGCTCAAAATTTACTTTTTAGCATACCTTTTCCTACATCCTGTAAATTTGAATATATAGTATTTTCATTTTCATTCATGTTGATTTGAATTTGAATTCAGTTCAATTTGAATTTGAATTGGGGCATGCTTTTGTTTTCAAATTTCCTTTTTTTTTTTTC
The DNA here is from genome assembly GCF_003254725.2 of Canis lupus dingo. Lineage (NCBI taxonomy): Eukaryota > Metazoa > Chordata > Mammalia > Carnivora > Canidae > Canis > Canis lupus. Next base: position 31,685,510 of record NC_064245.1, read on the forward strand.
CTCATTAGAAAGGCAACACAAGGGGCAGCCCTGGTGGCTCAGTGGTTTGGCACTGCCTTAGGTCCAAGGTGTGATCCTGGAGACCCAGGATCAAGTCCCATGTCGGGCTCCCTGCATGGAGCCTGCTTTCTGCCTCTGCCTGTGTTCTCTCTCTCTCTGTGTGTCTCTCATGAATAAATAAGTAAAAATCTAAAAAAAAAAAAAAAAAGGCAACACAGAACCATCAAACAAATCCCTAAAGCAAACAAATAGAACATAGGAGCATGCATTGAGGACATTGTAGTGTCTGTGATGCTGTCACAAAGATGAACTTTAAGCATTTTAGTGTATTTTCTTCCAGGCTTTTTTATGCATATGAATTCAGCATACTATTACTGTTTAATGGATGGGATTTGGGCTACAAACTCTTATAACTTTTTTTTTTCTTTCCCAGCTAATAACATATTTGCTTTCATGAATCTTTTTTATTCTTTTTCCTTTAAAATCCTTCATAGGCAGGGTATGCCCTTATGCATTTGGGAGTGTTCTGAGTGAGTTACCAAATGCCCGTTAGCTCCATGCCAAGCTGAGCAGATCTGCCCCTGCCCTTGAAGGCTCTTATGGTCTAATGGAGTTGGACCCAGGCACAGGAACAGCCACTGACAGAGCTAAGCTCACTGCTCTTGGGAAGAGCTACAGGGCAGCAGCTTCAGAGCAGAAACATAGGAGGCCGGGGAGAGGTGCTGTGCACTAGAGGGAGGCTGCTTCCAGGTGCAACTTGGCATCACCCAAGAAGGCTACATCTCCTCTCACCCTCCACCACACTGAAAGCCGTGTGTCCCCTTGCAGGTGATCGCCATGATCAAAGGCCTGCAGGTGCTAATGGGCAGGATGGAGAGTGTGTTCAACCATGCCATCAGGCATACCGTCTATGCTGCACTGCAGGACTTTTCCCAGGTTACCCTCCGGGAACCACTCAGGCAGGCCATCAAGAAGAAGAAGAACGTCATCCAAAGGTCAGCCTCAGTATAATACCTCCCTGTGAGCTCAGAGTCCAAAATTGTAGAATCAGCTTAGGTTTAAAAAACGGTATAGTTATATTTTCATAAATATGCTCAGCACATTTGTCTTCAACCTCCAGACATTCACTTCTGGTGAATTTCCTCTAAATGTAATGCAATAGGGGATCCCTGGGTGGCGCAGCGGTTTAGCGCCTGCCTTTGGCCCAGGGCACGATCCTGGGGACCCGGGATCGAGTCCCACGTCGGGCTCCTGGTGCATGGAGCCTGCTTCTCCCTCTGCCTGTGTCTCTGCCTCTCTCTCTCTCTCTCTCTCTCTCTCTCTCTGTGATGACTATCATAAATTAAAAAAATAAAAATTAAAAATTAAAAAATTAAAAAATTAAAAAAAATAAATGTAATGCAATGGATCCAGTTATTCACCTGAGCAATGCGTAATAAATCAACCACAGACTGTCTGAACAATGGAGATGCGGGAACAAGGGTGTGTTTATCTCTGGCAGGAGAGTGTCTCAAAATCTGATGATTCTAATCGCCAGGCTTGTGGGAACAGGAAGCCCAGCATCACGTTTCTCAAAGTGTATCATACTCAGTATTTTTGTTTCTGACCCTTTTGGCCTGACCAGGTGTGTTGGTCAGAAACTAACACACTTCTTTCAGAGATCCTGCAGTGATCTTGAGCTAGTTTTCTCTTAATTTTAGCCTTTTAAAGTTGTCTTTCAGAAACATCTGTGTGAAATGAAGCTTACCGGGGCTTTCGTGTATTGATTTCATTTTTTTGCTTTCTAATTGATATGTTTGAAGTCTGGCTTGGTATGAGTTTTAGCATTAATAAAATTGATACTGTAAATCTTTCCATTTTGCTTATGCTTGCCGTCATGGGAGGCTCACCACATGGGAAATGTGAAGTATAATCTAAGAATAACTCAGGTTTTAGCCAGAACTTTCCCATGAACTGATAGGATGGGCACATGGGTATGTCTGCCCAGTGTGACACCTATGGAGGGGTCTCTGTATGGTGGAGCCTGTTGGAGATGAAAACATGTTCCAAATGTGTCTGAGACAAAGGCCCGGTCCCCGCACTTGGGTTGGTGACATGTTCCTGTTAGAAGTCAAGGAATCAGCCAGTGGAGGTTGAGTTTCCACTCAATATATATGGTCTGTAAATATATATGGTCTGTCCCCAGCTGCCCTTTGCATGACTCAATATTCAGGAAATATAGCATCACTTCCAGGTTAATCGATGCAAACTGCAGCTAAATCAGACCTGGGGCTATAGTAATGTCCCCCAGAGAATGTTCTATTCAAAATTTCCATTACCATGCCCCTCCACTGCCCTCAAAGGAAATCACGTGTGAGAATCAACTGTCCTAAGAGCGAAGTACCAGCAGAGGCAGTATTGTGATTGTAAAAGTCTGGAGGTGCCTCACTCATGACTTGAAGGGGCTGTTTAGTGTCCTGCAGGCCATCAGAAAGACCGTGTGTGACTGGGAGACAGGGCATGAGCCCTTCAATGACCCAGCCCTGCGGGGTGAGAAGGATCCCAAGAGTGGATTTGATATCAAAGTGCCGCGGCGCGCCGTGGGACCTTCCAGCACACAGGTTCTCATCCTCCCTGCTCCCCTGCTCCCCCTGTTCCCCTGAGTGGGCTAACCCTGAACTGAGGCTTGGTAAGCAATGCTAAGAGTAAAATGCCACAAGTCTTGCCTGTGCCTTTTCTGCTCCTCTGTTCCCTGCCCAAGTGAATCTGGAGCATTAGCCAAGACATCCTTGTGATTCTCGGGTTTGATCGTTTGCATGCAGAACTTAATTTAACTGCATCAACTCCCATTGGAAAAATGTGGGTGAAAGTCTCTGTGTCCATTTTACACTGTGTTTCCTGATGGGTGTTTAAATGTACGGTTATACTTTTTATATTGGGCCTAAAATGATAGTTTCTGAAGATAAAACTTGTAGGAATGTAACAATGTAGCTTCTTTGTGTCCCTGGTCTTAAGCCACCACTGCTGTTCTCTCTCCCAGCATGCTCCGAGTTCCCTGTTGCCCAAAAGGAGCTTTCTTCTGACCCTCATATCTGATTTAATATGTCCTTCTGCTTTTCTCTTCCTGTTTTGGGACTTAGTATTTCTAACTCATTGTTCTTCTGTTGGGGGCTTTTATAATCTTTTCTGCCAGTTTTTCGGAGAACTGCCAGCAAAGCATGTTGGTGGCTCTGTATGAAACCTCTCAAATGTCTAGGAGGAAGGCATTTGGCCCACTTAAGGACAACACTTGTCCTGGGTCTGTCCAGTGTGCATGCACCCACCCACCCTCTGTTCCCATGTGTGCCTCCCCACCCCATGATGTGTGTGTCCTGTGACTAACGGCTCTCTCCCAACTCTCCCCCCATCTGTCCGTGTCTAGCTGTACCTGGTGCGCACCATGGCGGAGTCCTTGAGCTCTGCCGAGCTGCTGAGGCAGCTCAAGTCTTTGGGCATGGAAAGACTCTTGCATGTGGTAAACGCGTTTCTGAGGCAGTCCTACACCTATCCGCCTCTTTTAACCTTTGGTGGTAAGACATCATTTGTTTTTCTTGTTGATGTTTATGGCACGGAGATGAATTGCTCTGCTACAAATTCCTTCTCTCAAGCAGCACCAACTTGGCTACTTAGATGGGTGCCTAAGACCACTTGGAGGAGCTGGCATAGTGGTAGGCTTACTGCTCCAGCCTGGCTCTGGTCAGGGCATAGCACAGTAGTCTTCCTCTTGTGGTTTACATAAGTTTGGTGTAACTAATGTGCCATGTATATTTTCTCCCCCACAAATGTTTCCTTGGATAATGCAGCTTTACATGGTGAGAACCATGCTAGAGTCCCTCATTGCAGACAAAAGTGGTTCCAAGAAAACCTTGAGAAGTAGCCTTGAGGGGCCCACCATATTGGACATAGAAAAATTTCATCGAGAGTCATTCTTCTACACTCACTTGATAAATTTCAGTGGTAAGAGATACTGCTGACCAGCGTTTGGCCAAGCATGTTCTAACACTGCTAACACCATCTAGAATGCTTCTGCTGACCATCCCCTGCTCTGGTCCCCTCACATACCCAGATGGTGACCTGTGTTGTGACCTATGTGATATTCCCTCACCTTTAACTGCACATCCGGCCGGGGCCCCTCCCTGTGGTGTGGCCCTTCAAAAGATGAGGGCCTTGGGCCTGTGGCTGCTCTGTGACTTGAATGCAAAGTCTTTGTAACCCATATGAGGTCAGAAATACAGACAAATGTAATCTGTCACCTGGCTCAAGAGCAAGATAGTGATAAGTATCAGAAACAGCCCCCATGAACAGTGGCATGTGGAAGGTGGCAGTGACCTTGACCAGGGCACTGGTGGACACCCTAGGTTCTTGTGGAGTGCTGCAGCAGCTTGCTTAGGGCAGGAAGCCTCTATTTCGGCTGCAAGTGCTACAGGTTTGGAGTAAATAAATAGCAAGGCCTTTGCTTTTCATTTGTCAAATGATACAGTTTTTTAAAATTTGTTTCTGTTTTGCATTAGATAGACTTGTCCTGAATAGCATGTAATGCTGTATCTTTATCCTAAGTAAAAAAAAGATAACATGGTTTTTATTTCTCCTTTTAAAAAGACATATTTTTCCCTTTCAGTCCCTCAGAGAGGCTCACAGGATTGACAGGGTCCCATTTATGGGTGGTGGTGTCCGTCCCAGGCCAGCAGGGACCAGATGCTGACTTTGCTCTTTTCATAAGTGAGAATGTGCACGGTCTAGGGTGGCTTTGCTTGCAGCCACATCATGGTTGTCTTATCTTTAGTGTGAGGTGCCACGTGACCCCTCCCTGTTCACGTCCACTCCCGCATGGCTCACGGCTGAGATTAAAGGAGCCAGCACCTCCCACATGCCCCACCCTGTCCTCGATCATCCTGCTCAGTCTTTTCTGCCTGCAGAAAGTTAACGTGATGTCATTTGAATCCTCCCAGAAACACTCCAGCAGTGCTGTGACCTTTCACAGCTGTGGTTCCGAGAGTTCTTCCTGGAACTGACAATGGGCAGGAGGATCCAGTTCCCTATCGAGATGTCCATGCCGTGGATCCTCACAGACCACATCCTGGAGACCAAGGAGGCATCAATGATGGAGTGAGTGCCCTGCAGGCTCGTCTTAGCTCTTCGTGGTGACCAGGGTCCTTGATGGTATTTGGGAGATGGAGGAGGGAGCTGGGTTGTTTGCAGCATTTCATCTGAAGTTGTTATATTTGGGATAAGACTTGAGGGATTAATACGAGTAACAGATTTCTTGGCTTTAGACTAAAATCAGGAACTCAGGCAGCAGAAGTCCTTAAGCCCCACGTGTCAGGTGCTAGTGAGGCCCTGGGGACTCAGGTAGGGGTCAGCAAGAGGAGATGTGGTTTGGCATCTCTTGTGGCATAGCCTCTGAGCCAGATGAATTTGGGAGAGGAAGCTTTCTTTTCAGGTCAGTGCTCAAGGCCAGGACAGGGTGTGATAGACTTTAAAAATATGAGGTCCACATAAAAATATGAGGTCCATAACTTACCATATGAGGTAAGTTAATAGAAAAGGAGATGTTTTGTGAACAGATTGGAAACTGACCCAGCAGGCTCTTTGGCACACACAGCCTGTGCACGTCAGTTCTTGAGTGGCAGTCAGAAGGATGACCTTCCACTTTCTCTGGAGTAGCCGTAACATCTGCTCTGCAGCATTGGGGAAAGTGTGAGGAGCCTGGAGGACTAACACAGAGGCTTTGGCATGCATCTGTGTTGTGTTTTTGGAGTTGAGCTTGACCTCACTGCTCACACAGCCTTCCTGCTGTGAGCTGGGAGGGACCTTGTACTCTCAGAGGGACCTTACTACTGGAGACCAGTTATGGCCTTTTGTCCAGTTATGGGGCCAGGAGAAAAGGGCTGTTGGTTATGCTGGACATGGTTGTAGTCAGCTGTGGGATTCAGGACCTCTATATGTTCTTCTTATCAGAAAGTTCATTCTTAGAAATAAGAAAATAACTTCTTTTTGTGGTTATAAAAAACACTACATTCTGTGGTGAAAAACTTTGAAACATAAATAAGTGAGAAGATTCCCTGATAGACCCTCTAGGGGCCCTGGGCATGGCCAAGTAAATGTATCCCATCTGTGGGACCATAGGGCTTGGTCCATTAGGGACTTTGGCAGGAACCCCATTTGGTGTTTGAAAAGATTGTTTTTCCTCATGTGAGAGGTCAACAATGAATATTAAGTTTCACTGAGTGTGGGAAGTGAGAGTCAAGAAGGCCCATGTGGAAGGGTAGGCTGACCACTGCCCCCTCTGCAGGTACGTCCTCTACTCCCTGGACCTGTACAATGACAGCGCCCACTATGCCCTCACCAGGTTCAACAAGCAGTTTCTCTACGACGAAATTGAGGCAGAGGTGAGGGCCTAGCACCTTTAATAAATTTTAATTTCCATATTCTCTGAGTATAAGAGGAAGCAGATTTTCTCTATAATACAAGGAGGTTTAAACAATAGAATGAACTTTTGAAATATTTTGGAACGAACCCTTCTATTTGTACTTTCTTCTCTGTATCTGTACATGTGACCATTGGGGTCTCTGCATGTCATAAACACCTGTTTCCTCACCTGTCTTCTGTTACGAACTTAGTTTAAATCAACTCCTATTTATTTCTTTCATTTTAGCTTTTTATTTTTGCATATTGTAAGTAATGCTTTGATGAACTTCCTTGCAGCTAATATTTGAGCTGTGTTTGATTTCTTTTTTTTAAGATTTTATTTATTTATTTGAGAGAGAGAGGTAGCAGGAGAGAGCACGAGCAGAGGGTGAGGAGAGGGAGAAGCAGGCTCCCCACTGAGCACAGATTTCCCCACTCAGGGCTCTGTCCCTGGACTCTGAGATCATGAGCTAAGCCAAAGGCATATGCTTAACCAACTGAGCCACCTAGGGGCCCCACATTTGATTACTTTTTTGAGGACAAATTCCAGCAAGTAGAATTAAATCTGTGTACATGCAGCTAAGGAGATAAATCTTATTTTCTAGCTTAAGATTTAAGAGCATTTAACCTCAACAAATTGCATTGTGCATCTAGATTTCCTTCTCTGCCTCCTCACAAAACCACTAGAACATGCTTCTTCAGGGAGATTCATAGACTCCTGGGCCATGTAAGGTAGGCATATGGCAGAAACCTGCAGGTCCTGGGGTGACTCCCTTTTGAGCACATGATGTCTTTATCAGTTTTGGGTGGGGAAGCCAACGCCATTTGCAAGGGAAGATACAGTTTTGGGAATGGAGTCACAGGGTATAATCCATCCTATGTCTCCTCCCTGACCTCAGTGCCTAGAGCAGCTGGCCATGTTCCAGGGGAGGCCACACGCAGCTCCTGGGATACACAGCCTGGTGGCAGGAGCAGAACCCAAATGCAATAACTACTGGGAACACACGATGAAGAGACTTTTTCATATTCCTTTGTCATTAAGAGATAGGGAGCATTTTTCTCCATTGGTAAGAGAGGTTCTGATATAATTTTCAGTGGCTGTGTAGTGCTCACTTCTGGACATACCATAATGCATTTAATCTGTTTTTGGACAATGAGGTCATTTCTTATTTCTCTTTTCTAATAAGAGCCTTTGTTAGTTGCCTTAACAAAAGATTTTCTTTTAATTTTATATTCCCAGAACTTATTTATTTTATAACTGGAAGTTTGTACCTTTTGATCACTTTCACCCATTCTATCTATCCCTACCCTCTGCCTCTGGAAACCACTAGTCTGTTCTTTATGCATTCTTTTTTTTTTTTTAAGATTCCACATACTAAATGAAATTGTACAGTATTTGTCTTTCTCTGTCTGACTTATTTGGTAGCGTAATGCCCTCAGGGTCCATCCATGTAGTTGCAAATGGCAGGATTTCCTTTTTATGGCTGAATAAACTCCATAATATATATATATATGTATATATATATACACACACACACACATACACCACAATTTCTGTATGTGTTCATCTTTTCCTCCATCAGTGGACACTGAGGTCGTTTCCATGTCTTGGCTGTTGCAGACAATGCTACAATAAATATGAAGGTGCAGATATCTTTTTGAGTTAGTGTTTTCAGTTTTTTTGGTTAAAATACCTAGAAATGGAACTTGCTGAATCAAAAGATTTTTTTTAATTGTCTTATTTGATCGTTAGGAAATAAAATTCTAACATGTCCTTTCTTTTTCTTCAGGTGAATCTATGCTTTGACCAATTTGTTTATAAGCTAGCAGACCAGATATTTGCATATTATAAGGTTATGGCAGGAAGGTGAGTTTGTGGTTTATGGACCACATGATTTGGACATGAAATCTTGGGTAATTGGATCTGACATTTCCATTAAAATTCACAGCCTATGAGAAATGTCTTCTCTTCCTCCATACTAGTTTGCTTCTTGATAAACGTTTACGATCAGAATGCAAGAATCAGGGGGCAACGATCCATCTCCCACCGTCTAACCGCTATGAGACACTACTTAAGCAGCGGCATGTGCAGGTAAGTCAGACCTCTCTGGGGCATGCTGAGACATGGAGCTGGCATTGGAATGGTGAGGTTTTCTTAGAGCTTATTGAGTTTGAATAGATGTCGCACAACTTCCTTATGTTGAGAATTTTTTTTTTTATATATGAGAGGGAGAAAGTACAAGTGGGGGACAGAGGGAGAGGAGGAAGCAGATTCCCCACTGAACAGGGAGCCTGACTCAGGGCTCGATCCCAGGAACCCGAGATCACGATCTGAGCTTAAGTCAGACACTTCACCAACCGAGCCACCCAGGTGCTCCAAGTGTTGAGATATTAAAGACATAAAAGAATACTTGCAACGTTCTGCACCCTGCCCTACCCTGCTCTGGCTGCAGGGGAAGGCATGGCCCCAGAGGGTTGAGTCCTCTCCACATACCCAAAAGTCAGGGCTTTTTTAAGAATGAAGGTGAGAAACATTTGTCAGCTGAGTGGTAGAGAGGAGCTTTTTCTTGGCCAGCACAAAGAATAAAAATACAGTGCTTATTTTTTATTTCCTTACAAATAATACATATCATAAATTAGAAAAATATGGGAAAATATAGGGAAAATTCCACTTAATTTTACAGATAATGACCAGTCACATTTTGGACATTTCCCACCAGGATCTTGTTCATATTTTTATGTTACTGAGATGATATTGAGGCACACTTACATTATTAGGACTCTGAGATAGGGAATAACTTTCTCTTCCTCATTCCTGTAACACTGTGTAGGTCAGGCATGCACAAGGTCTCTGGTGGCAGGTGGTCATGCATACCATTTTGAGGGTTTCCTCACTAACAGACCCAGATTCTCCTGGCTGTTTGGTGAAATTTGGGGTTTCTGTTCATGACATAAGTGTAAATTCAATGCAAAGGATGCTACAAAAGCTCTTTATGGTTTTGACCTAGAGAAATTTCAGCTCTAGGAAAGTAGGGTATTTGATCATGACACCTATGTATATCATTTGATTTAAAATATTTACATTTTGTATATTATTTATTTGTCTTCTCTTTTGAAATTGGATTCTGGGAAAATATATATGTTTTGTTGTTGTTGTTCCTTGTTTGTATTTTATTGTTCATTCTTTTTGCTTTCTCCATCTTCCAGCTCCTGGGCAGATCCATAGACCTTAATCGCCTGATTACTCAGCGTGTCTCAGCAGCCATGTATAAGTCTCTGGAACTGGCTATTGGACGATTTGAAAGTGAAGATCTGACATCAATAGTTGTAAGTATTCTCCCTTTTGTCAGCCTTACCAGATTTGTGGGAAACTGGTCAAAAGGGTTGGAGCTAATTTTAGTTTTGACCTTACTGATAAACTGAACCATAGGAATTCATAGGAATCAAAAGGTACTCACTGATCGAGCATGGCTTATCCTGAGTATGGTTTTTTAGTGTCTGCTCTTAATAGTCACAATTCTAAATTGGCTTGAAAGAACAAGTAATTCTAATCTTGAATAAGTTACACCTAACTATGGGAAAAGAATAAAAAAAGAAAAATTTTAAAAATCAAAAAGAAATGAACACAAAAAGGATTTGAAAGAAAATGATACAGAAGATAGTAAAGATCTAACATACATATAGGGGGCATACATACATTGAGAAAAACCAAAGCAATAGAATGGAACAAATATTAAAAGTTGTATTTCAAAAAAAAAGTTGATAAAACTTAAGACATGCTATTATCAACAATAGCCTAACTATGGAGAGAGCCCAAATGTCCATCGGCTGATGAAATGATAATGGAGATAAATATATATATATAAATATATGTATATTTATATATATATATTTATATGTGTGTGTGTGTGCACAAACACAATGGAATATTAGTCATCAGAAAAATGAAATATTGCCATTTGCGATGATGTGGATGGACTTAGAGTGTATTATGCTAAGTGAAATAAGACAGAGAAAGACAGATTATCAGAGAAAGACAAATACCATACTGATCTCACTCATGTGGAATTTAAGGCAGAAAACAGATGAACCTATGGGAAGGGGGAAAGAAAAAGAAAAAAAGGAGAGAAGGAAACAAACCATGAAAGACAATGCTAGAGAACAAACAGGATTGATGAAGGGAGGTAAGGATGGGAGGTGGGCTAGATGGGTCATAGGTGTTCAACAGGGCACTTGTGATGAGCACTGGGTGTTGTATGTAAGTGATGAATCACTGAATTCTACTCCAGAAACCCAATATTGCATTGTATGTTAACTACCTAAAATTTAAATGAAAAAAATTGTATGTAAAAAAAAAATTAAGGAGTACCTGGCTGGTTCAGTCAGTTAAGCATCTGCCTTCAGCTCTGGTCATGAGACCTGGGATCAAGTCCTACACTGGGCTCCCTGCTCAGTGGGGAGCTTGCTTCTCTCTCTCCCTCTTGCCCTCCACCCTGCTATGCTCTCTCATGCACTTTCTCTCAAATAAATAAATAAAATATTTTTTAAAAAGAAAGACAGGCTATAAAATATATATTAAAAGCCTATGACCTATGCTTGGGAAAACCAACCCAAAGTGGCCAACACCAAGGAATATTGAAGTAAAAGTATTAGATTTTAAAGGAAAAGTCCTCTGGATATCTGAGCAGAGTGATCAGAGAAAGAAAATTTGTTCTCAGAGCTTTGCCCATAGCAATTCATACCAGAAGCCAAGGAAAAGAAACACAAATTAAGGATTTTGTGCTAAGCCAAATCAATCTTCCAAGAATGAGGTCCACAGACAAATGATAGTGAAGATGTAAGAACTCAAGGAAGACTGTACACTCCTAGAGAAGCAGCTCTGGATGAGTGGTGGGCGTGAACAACTTGGTTTGAGCATCTCCACGTAGGGTGAGCAGTGCTCCTCATACTCTTTTACAGAATTAAAATATTATTGACTTGGATATCTTACATTCTTTGTCTTCATGTTTGATCTTTTAAATCTAATGTGTAACTGACATGCACAGTGCACCTCAATTTGGACCAGGCACATTCTCATTGCCATATGTGGCCAGTGGCTGCTGCTGTGGATAGCAGAGACCTAGGAATGTTTATGGGCAAACTCTGAGAGCTTGGAAGGCCATCTGTGAAAGTGCTTGCTGACTCTGCTTCATAGCTGTGGTTTTGGGTAACTCCAGGCACATGAGGCTGACTCAGGCTGAGGCTTGAGGACACACAGTGCCCCAGCAAGGGCAGAGGTGGCTACGTCTCAGTGGTGTGTGCCCTGTGGGTGGTTGGAGGCCGGGGTGGGGAGGGGAATGCAGAGGGGACCTTAGTGGAGAAAGGATGATGGCCCTGTGGGGGTGACCATAGTAAAGAGGGGTGTTTCAAAGCAGTGGAGAGGACATAATAAATTTAGGTGTAAGAAGCAAGCTGCTGTGACCTACTAGATCCCCACTGTGTATTCTTGGCCTACTCCCCAGCCTTACCTTTGTGTGTCCTGCTATCTTCTGCCCAGCCTGCTCTGCCCCAACCATGGCACTGCCCACGTGGGGAATGGAGGCCTGCTGTGTTGGGCCCATTTCCGTTCTCATACCCTTGTTTTTGTGGTCCTGTAGGAGTTGGATGGCCTCTTGGAAATCAACCGCATGACCCATAAGCTGCTAAGCAGGTACCTGACGCTGGACAGCTTTGATGCCATGTTCCGGGAGGCCAACCACAATGTGTCAGCACCCTATGGGAGAATCACCCTCCATGTCTTCTGGGAACTCAATTATGACTTCCTGCCCAACTATTGCTACAATGGCTCCACAAACCGGTGAGTGTGTACCTCATGAATAGTTCTGGATGCCCTTGCCAAAGGGTTCCTAAATGGGACAATCTCAAGGCTCTGCATCATCCAGTAGGTTGCTGTCCCCTCCCCTGTTCCCCATCATCTCTCATGTCCAGGTACTCAGGCCCTCTTAGTCTCTTTTTGCAAATGTAGCCCTAGGCCAGCCTGTGGGCATGTCTGAGGCTTTGCATGTGGAGATTGCACAGCAGGCCAACATTCCTGTCTGGGGCATTTGCATGTAGCTCAGGGTGGGAATCTCATGGGGCATGTGGACAGCAGCTACAGCTTACAGTTGTAAGTCTACCTGATGTTGGGATGTAGTCACTGACTCTACTTGTCATCCATTCTGGGATGTTGGGGTGTATAAAGATCCATCAGCCACCCTCTCACCTACCTATCCTTTCAACAACACAAAGTGGCTAATTAGGTGAGTGCCATGGTTGATAGCAACATTATTTCATGTGGTTCAGCTTCATATGGCCCAGATCCTGGGACAGCCTTGCCTTGGCTGCTGTGCGCTGGGCAGCTGCCTGTTGGAAGTTTGTTCCATATGTCTTTAGCTCGGGTCCTGCTGTATGTCAGCATATACCAGGGACATTTATCTGTATCTGTGTGTGTGCATGTGTGTATTATGACTGCTTTTTAAAAATCATTGTCTTGGGGCAGCCCTGGTGGCTTAGTGGTTTAGCACCGCCTTCAGCCCAGGGTGTGATCCTGGAGATCCAGGATCGAGTCCCACACTGGGCTCCCTGCATGGAGCCTGCTTCTCCCTCTGCCTGTGTCTCTGTAACTTTCATGAATAAATAAATAAAATCTTAAAAAATAAATAATTGTCTTTGGCTTTGCTGCTGGGTCTGAGCATCCCATCAGGTATTGGCTGAATTGTTACTGGCCCAGAGTTTTGTGTCTCAGGGTGCTGATGAGGACTAGAACTGAGGACAGAAAGGAGGCCCTCCTGTGGTCTGATCAGGTCTGCTATTGCCAACATCAGAGCCCCAAGGGTAGATTTCTCTGAGGGGAGGCAGGCCTGTTCCCAGGTGCATGGGGCTATGCCATCACACTGGCCCCAGGTGGCTGACATCCAGTCCCCGGCAGCAGTAGTGGAGATGTGGCCATGGGTTTCAGAGCCACAAATGAAGGAGCTTTGTCAGCCTCCTCCAATTAAGGGTCTTCTGAGCCTGGATGGGCACAATCCCCCAGAACCAGACTTTATGGACTGCTCATCCCTGTTTAACTTCTTTTAAGACACCCAGTTTCCTGAAATAGGTATCTTCCAAGTTAGAGTTTGGATTAACTGAAAAAATATTTTTATTACATAAAAAAATGTATCATAATTATAGAAAAGCTAGAAATCATATATACATATATAGGGGAAAGAATTAAATCCCTAGAAATTTCCTTCATCAAAAAATGGGTCTGTCTTCTGCAGTTTTTGCCATACAGTCAGATATACATGTATATTTTTTATTTTGCTGAAATGGGTGTTGTTATGTATACTATTACATACATATTCTTACCCCATGTGATATATCACAAGAAGGGTCATTCTGGGGCAGCCCCAGTGGCGCAGTGGTTTAGCGCCTCCTTGCAGCCCAGGGTGTGATCCTGGAGACCCTGGACCGAGTCCCACGTCAGGCTCTCTGTATGATGCCTGCTTCTCCCTCTGCCTGTGTCTCTGCCTCTCTCTCTCTGTGTGTCTATGAATAAATAAATAAAATCTTTAAAAAAACAAAAAAAGAAGGGTCATTCTGTGTTAAGATATATATATACCTTTCTCCCTGAAAATCTGTTTAAGTCATGGCTGATGTTTGTAGGTCAAAGAGCTGTTTTGGTTAGTCCATTTGAAACCTTTGGAATTAATTTGTTACCTTAAATCATTTTTGCCTTGTCTGGTGTCTCCAAAGGTAACATGCAACAGAACCCCACTGTCAATGGGCTGAAAAAAGATGTTCCAATGAGGTCAGAATCAGGCAACACAGGGAGCTGTGATGTTTTTTGTACTATTTTAGATTTTTTTTTCTTTTTTTTTTTTTTTTTTTTTAGCTATCTAGCATTTCTTCACCCTTTAAGGGATATCCCAGAGATCTTGCAAAAGGAGCAATTAAAGGTATTCCCTGTGCCTCCTTTATGCTTGCTGCATGTAGCACCCACTTGGCCCTGGTGTCCTTGGTGAGGTTCAGTGGGCTGAGCCCTCAGAAGTGACATGAGCTACTTAGAAGGACTGCAGAGGCAGGGTCAGCTTTACATGACGATGAAAAGTCAGCATTTGCCATAAACTCTAGTGATAAATCGCTGTATTTTCTGAAAGACTGTAGACATCTGAACAAAAGTTGGGTGAGAAGTGTGGAGTTAGGGAAATGGATCTGATTCTGAGTTCAAGCCTACCTAGGTGGGCCCTACTATGTGGGTGCCCTGTTTGGGGCTGTTGACGGAGAACAGGCAGCAGGAGCCTCACTATCAAAGGCCAAGTTGGCAGGCAGGGCTCAGGTCAGAAAGCTGGTGCTAGTAACCCAGTGACCTACTCGAGGGTAAAAACCTCCAGGCGTGTGTCCGTTACAGGACCCTGTGCAGGGAGCATTGAGGCATCCAATATATAACTGAAGAGAGAGGCCCTTGTTTCTTGAGACCACACAACACAATGTTGAATGCAGATGACTCCAAGCAGAAAGGACAGCACCGATGCCTTCACGTGCTGTGGCATATTTCTCCCATGGCCCACGCAGTGCTGTGAACATCCCTGTTTGCAGGTTGAGCACAAAGCCCACAGAGGCTGAGAGTGGATCCCACCTGTGTTGCAGGAGGCTGCTCTCCCCACCGAGGCTCCTGGAAACTGAACTGGAACCTGAGAAGACAGACAAAACTGTGTCACTCAGTATTTTTTTTTTTTTAAGATTTTATTTATTTATTCATGAGAGACGGGGGTGGGTGGGTGGGCGGTGCAGAGACACAGGCAGAGGGAGAAGCAGGCTCCATGCAGGGAGCCCAATGTGGGACTTGATCCCGGGTCTCCAGGATCACACCCTGGGCCGAAGGCAGGCGCTAAACCGCTGAGCCACCCAGGGATCCCCCGTCACTCAGTATTTTGATTCCATACTTGAGGGTTTTCTAAGAGCTGCTTGAGGGAAACCTTCATTTGTTCTTGGCATATCTACTGATTTTGCTGCTTATTTTTGATTAGGAATTTCGCTGATAGCTCTGGGAACTGGTTTAGGGTGGCTTGTGACTTAAATTTAACCTATACAGCTAATAGTTGTATGAAAATGCTATAGCTCTGGAAATAGGCCAACAGTTGGGATCAGAGTTAGGCTTCAGAGAGGAAGGCCATGGAAGAAGCAGTGTGTCCTCAGTGCAGTGTACCATGAAGCCAAGGGAATTATTTTGTCCCGTTTCCAGTATGTTAACTTCTGCCCCTTTGTTAGGATGGTGGCTATCAGGTTTCAGTTCTGGCTTGTTATCAGTTGTCATTATGGTGCTTGAACAATGATTTCAAACTTCATCTTTCCGTGTATATTACTTGGCTTTCTGCTATTTGTGTTAACATTTATTTGTTTATTATAAGTAAGGACTCAGGGATTCTAACTCAGCATTAGAATCTGTTACTATCATGACTTGGGTTTGTGGCTCAAGTTGGCCCCATTTTGGCCAGTGGGAGCCCCTTCTACCAGATTTTCTCTGTCTGCATCATTTTGAAGCATGGCTGTACTTCCTGCACCACAAGAAGTTCCAGGTTCATCTTCTATTTCTCTTGCTCTGTCCTTGTGATTTGTCATTTCTACAGGATTCCTTAGAGTGGAGACTATTTTAGAACTAGGCTTAATATTTGAAAAGTAAGTCTGGGTGTTAGGTATGCTTATTGCTATTGGAATATCATTGTTTCTAGACCCTTTTGATGTTCAGAGCTAGAAGTACCAGATGTGTGCTGTATTAGGTTCCTCAAACTATCACAAACCATGGGACTTCAAACCACAAAAATTTCTTTTCTCAAAAATTTCTAATTCTGGAGTCTAGATATCCAACATCAGAGTGTCCACAGGGCCATGCCACTTCTCTGAGACTCTGGGAGAACCTCCTTTTGCCCCCTCCCAGCTCCAGGTGGCAGCTAGCAGTTCTCAGCCTTCCTTACTGTGCAGCTCTCTTGTTCCAGGCCCTGCCTCTGTAGACATGTGCTGTTGCCCTGTGTGTGTCTCTTTTCTTACAAGGACTGGAGTCATTGGATTAAGGAGCCACTCCTCTTCAGCATGACCTCACCTTGACTAATCACAGCTGCAGTGGCCCTGATCCCAAATAAGGATCACATCCAAGGTGCTGGTCATTAAGACTTCAGATTTTCTCTTTGGAGACACAAACCCATAAAATGCATGCATGCACGGCTCCTCTGTAGCTGTTTACATATTATAACCGTGAATTCACACTGGTACCTTCAGTTCCAGTTCAGCACTGCAGGTGTCATTCTTATTCTCTCCCTCCCTTTCCATTTCTGTAATTCCTTTCTACACTGAGAATCCTGTTTCATTATTCTTGGTTCCTGGATGTAAATATTCTTGGTATATTTACTCTCTTGCTCAGTTCTAAAAAAGCAGAAAATGGCTTCAAAATTATTAATGCTTCCTACACAAGCCTACTAAATGGAATTCAGTATTTGTTGCCAATGCTTTTGTCTTTACGTTGGGTGGGGGGCGGGGAGAATGTGTGTGTGTGTGTGTGTGTGTGTGTGTGTGTGTGTACATGGTTAAAAATTGTTCGGAAAAAATGTGGCTTATGTATGCAATGGACTATTACTCAGCCATTAGAAATGACAAATACCCACCATTTGCTTCAACGTGGAGGGACCTGGAGGGTATTATGCTAAGTGAAATAAGTCAATTGGAGAAGGACAAACATATGGTCTCATTCATTTGGGGAATATAAATAATAGTGAAAGGGAATAGAGGGGAAGGAAGAAGAAATGGGTAGGAAATCTCAGAAAGGGAGACAGAACATGGAAGACTCCTAATTCTGGGAAACGAACTAGGGGTGGTGGAAGGGGAGGAGGGCGGGGGGTGGGGGTGACTGGGTGGTGGGCACTGAGGGGGGCACTTGACGGGATGAGCACTGGGTGTTATTCTGTATGTTGGCAAATTGAACACCAATAAAAAATAAATTTATTATTATACAAATAATAAATAATGAATAAATAACTAAATAAAAATTGTTCGGAAAAAATAAAAATTGGGATAATGGAGGAATAGGGTTTGGATTTACTCTTTTGCCCTAAGCAAGTGAAAAATTAGGCAAAATTTATGAAACCACTGTTTTCAGGCATTGCTTGTTTCCCTGAGGGAAAGGAAACAAAAGAAGTGAGCCCTATGACTTCCCTGGCTTTCTGCCTGGAAGCACTTCCTGGGCCTCAGTGTGGAGGGAGGGTATCCCAATATAGCCTGGAAGTCTTTTTATTTTTTATTTTTTATTTTTTTTGGAGTTCAATTTGCCAACATATTGCATATCACCCAGTTCTCATCCCGTCAAGTGCCCTCCTCAGTGCCTGTCACCCAGTCACCCCAATCCCCCACCCACCTCCCTTTCCACTACCCTTTGTTCGTTTCCCAGAGTTAGGAGTCTCTCATGTTCTGTCTCCCTCACTGATATTTTCACTCATTTTCTCTCCTTTCCCCTTTATTCCCTTTCACTATTTTTTATATTCCCCAAATGAATGAGACCATATAATGTTTGTCCTTTTCTGATTGACTTATTTCACTCCGCATAATACCCTCCAGTTCTATCACGTTGAAGCGAATGGTGAGTATTTGTCATTTCTAATGGCTGAGTAATATTCCATTGTATACATAAACCACATCTTCTTTATCCACTCATCTTTCGATGGACACCGAGGCTCCTTCCACAGTTTGGCTGTTGTGGACATTGCTGCTAGAAACATCGGGGTGCAGGAGTCCTGGCGTTTCACTGCATCCGTATCTGTGGGGTAAATCCCCAGCAGAGCAATTGCTGGGTCATAGGGCAGGTCTATTTTTAACTCTTTGAGGAACCTCCACACAGTTTTCCAGAGTGGCTGCACCATTTCACATTCCCACCAACAGTGCAAGAGGATTCCCCTTTCTCCACATCCTCTCCAACATTTGTTGTTTCCTGTCTAGTTAGTTTTCCCCATTCTCACTGGTGTGAGGTGGGATCTCATTGTGGTTTTATTTTTTTTTTTAAGATAGATAGATAGATAGATAGATAGATAGATAGATAGATAGATAGATTTATTTATTTATTTATTTATTTATTTATTTATTTATTTATGATAGAGAGAGAGAGAGAGAGAGAAAGAGGCAGAGACACAGGAGGAGGGAGAAGCAGGCTCCATGCAGGGAGCCTGACGTGGGACTCTATCCGGGGACTCCAGGATCGCTCCCTGGGCCAAAGGCAGGTGCTAAACTGCTGAGCCACCCAGGGATCCCCCTCATTGTGGTTTTTTTTTTTTTTTTTTTCTTTCCCTCATTGTGGTTTTAATTTGTATTTCCGTGATGGCAAGTAATGCGGAGCATTTTCTCATGTGCTTGTGGGCATATCTATGTCTGCCTCTGTAAAATTTCTGTTCGTGTCTTCTGCATTTCATGATTGGATTGTTTGTTTCTTTGCTGTTGAGTTTAATAAGTTCTTATAGATCTTGGATACTAGCCCTTTTTTTTTTTTTTAAAGATTTTTTATTTATTCATTCATGAGAGACACAGACACAGGCAGAGGGAGAAGCAGGCCGCATGCAGGGAGCTGACGTGGGACTCAATCCCAGGTCTCCAGAATCATGCCCTGGGCTGAAGGCGGCGCTAAACCGCTGAGCCACCCGGGCTGCCCCGGTACTAGCCCTTTATCTGATATGTCATTTGCAAATATCTTCTCCTATTCTGTAGGTTGTCTTTTAGTTTTGTTCACTGTTTCTTTTGTTGTGCAGAAGCTTTTTATCTTGATGAAGTCCCAATAATTCATTTTTGCTTTTGTTTTCCCTGCCTTCAGAGATGTATCTTACAAGAAGTTGCTGTGGCCAAGTTCAAAAAGGGTGTTGTCTATGTTCTCCTCTAGGATTTTGATGGATTCTTGTCTCACATTTAGATCTTTCACCCATTTTGAGTTTATCTTTGTGTGTGGTATAAGAGAATGGTTTAGTTTCATTCTTCTGCATGTCAGCCTGGACGTCTTACTTGGTAGAGGAGATAGATTGGAAACTGAGGAAGCTGAAACAGTTGACACTTACAGGGGAGATTTGCAGGGCGGGAGAGGGGAGAGCTGCGAAGAGAAGCAGCTCCTGAGACCAACTCAGGGCCCTTTACTCTTTGCTCAAATATTAAACTGTATGGTGCATTGGTGAAACTCCACAAGGATAGTAAAGAATAACTTTTTAGAGCTGTAAGCTATATAATTCACAGAATTAGAAGCCATTTGAAGCCTTGCCAGTAAGAATGGGGAAACCTCACTGAATACCTACCCATTTGACAGAATTGCCAGAGGGCCAGCCTTAGTACTAGCCCTCAGGTACTGACCACTGAGCCACCCTAATTAGGAAGGGGTCCAGCTGACTTTGGAGCCGTTTAACAGCCTGGTCAAAATAACTCAACACTTTAAGGGTTAACAACAAAATCCAGACACCTGATGCTGCAGGCCACTGACCTGCCCTCAGACATGCATGTTCATTTCATGCGCTGGTGGTATTTTGCCAATTACATCCTTTTTTATTTATTAAAGTGTAATATGTGTCAATCAAGTTCTTCAGATTTAATAATTAGCAAATCCTTATATTTTTCTTAATGATGGCTTCTTTATAAAAGTTTACATGTTTAAATGAACCATTCTGATTTGAAAGTTTTAGCCAAGTTTGACATGTTTGCTTTAAACTCCAAGCATTTGATTTTCAGTATTCCCTAATCCATTATGAGTGTGGTTATAAGCACTGAATTTCCTCATTCTTCCCCTTACCTTGTAAATAGTGATTTGAGTGATGACTCGACTGCCTGTGCCTGCCTTCCCACTCCTGTCCTCGAGGTCACTGCTGTGTCCAGAGGCCCAGCAATGCCTGAGTGCTTGTTCATTACCACTTGTCAAAGGACTGATTTAGGCATGAAATGGTCCTGGTGAAAAGATACAGATGCAATGAAACGGCGGGACACCTGCACCCCGATGTTTCTAGCAGCAATGTCCACAATAGCCAAACTGTGGAAGGAGCCTCTGTGTCCATCAAAAGATGAATGGATAAAGAAGATGTGGTTTATGTATACAATGGAATATTACTCAGCCATTAGAAATGACAAATACCCGCCATTTGCTTCGATGTGGATGGAACTGGAGGGTATTATGCTGAGTGAAATAAGTCAATTGGAGAAGGACAAACATTATATGGTCTCATTCATTTGGGGAATATAAATAATAGTGAAAGGGAATAGAGGGGAAGGGAGAAGAAATGGGTAGGAAATATCAGAAAGAGAGACAGAACATGAAGACCTCCTACTCTGGGAAACGAACTAGGGGTGGTGGAAGGGGAGGAGGGCAGGGGGTGGGGGTGACTGGGTGGCAGACACTGAGGGGGACACTTGACGGGATGAGCACTGGGTGCTATTCTGTATGTTGGCAAATTGAACACCAATAACAAATTTATTATTATAAAAAAAAAAAGAAAAAGAAAAAGAAAAAGAAATGGTGCTGGTGCCCATAGACAAGACTCTGTCCCGGAGTTTGGAGACTGTGCTTATGTGGTGGAAGGACACAGGTGTTCGTTCTCACTCTCTTGATGAACTCTGGATACATGTACTATGCTTGGGAGTATTTATATCTCATGGTATTTGATTTCTTAGAATTTTCCTACGTGATGATTACATCAGTTAACTGGAGGAAGATGTAACTGATGGGTAATGAAAAAGTTCTGAATTTAAAGAACTACCTTTAAATTTGTTTTCTTTTATCTTTTTATCCTTTTTTTGTTTAGATTTGTTCGGACAGTATTACCATTTTCTCAAGAGTTTCAAAGAGATAAACAGCCTAACGCACAACCCCAGTATTTGCATGGATCGAAGGTAGGTTCTTTTGTGTTTATGTTATGATTTTTTTTAAGTTCACAATGAAGCATATTTTCAAGTTTAGTTTAAATCAAGTCAGTTGGGATCCCTGGGTGGCACAGCGGTTTGGCGCCTGCCTTTGGCCCAGGGCGTGATCCTGGAGACCCGGGATCGAGTCCCACGTCGGGCTCCCGGTGCATGGAGCCTGCTTCTCCCTCTGCCTATGTCTCTGCCTCTCTCTCTCTCTCTGTGTGTGTGACTATCATAAATAAATAAAAATTAAAAAAAAATAAAAATAAATCAGGTCAGTTGCAGTGATTTAAATGTATCATGCCATATATGAAAGAAATGTTATTGTTTTCTTCCATTAGCACCTTCCTAAAAAGTAATGTAGTGCTAGGACAGCACTCTAGCCATCTGGTGGGTGTCAGGCTGGGCCTGGCCTCACTCCTGCCCCTAAAATCAGTGAGTTTACCAGTAGAGTTAAAGTTTTAAAAATAGCAAACCAGGCAAATGTGTGGAATAGGCTCAGGGCTCATCTCTGACAGAGGGTCAGAATATCTTGTCTAGGTGTGATGCCATGAAAGGAGAGGTGAGGTGAGAAGGGAGGGACATGCAGAAGACAGTTGACATCCAGAAACCGCAGGCAGACAGGCTGGCTGAGGCCACAGAACATTGTCCAGTAAGGTAAGACAGGTGTCCAGCCTGAGGATGGCTGCATTTGTAACAGGTTAAGAGTATTAAAGGTTAGTGTAGTTAGTATTTAAAATTTTTTTTAATTTTTATTTATTTATGATAGTCACAGAGAGAGAGAGAGAGAGGCAGAGACATAGGCAGAGGGAAAAGCAGGCTCCATGCACCGGGAGCTCGACGTGGGACTCCATCCCGGGTCTCCAGGATCGCGCCCTGGGCCAAAGGCAGGTGCCAAACCGCTGCACCACCCAGGGATCCCCCTGTAGTTAGTATTTAAAGCATTCTTACAGTTTGATAAGAAAAGATGCTCTATACTAAAAAGGAGATAAATGGAATGAACAGATATTTCCAAAAATGTAGTAAAAGATAGAAATAGATATCTAGCCTCACCAGTGATTGAAGAAAAATAAATGAGTGCACATGAACCTGTATGATTCTAGGAGACCATCTGCAATGCTTATCAATATTTAAATGTTCTCACTTGTGGGAAGCTGGATAGGCTAAGGAATGAATCAAACAAGTATAATGTGAGGTCCATTAAGGGGGTGGTCATACAACATTGTCATAAAAAATATGGAAGCAGCCCAACTGACCAGCAAGAATATTCCAATATCTGATTGTCTAGTGGAATGCAATACAGTTGTTAACAAATAATTACATAGATCTTATGATAGTTGTGGGACCTGTATTTTATTAAGTTAAAAAAAAAATCAAACTCCAAACAGAATGATCCTAATTACAAAAAGGTACATACAGAGAAAAGATTATTGGCATACTAAACAGTGGCTGTCTTTGGGAGGGCTGAGTCTGAGAAATGTCTTTCTTTTCTGAATTCTGTTTATGATGTGTTTGCATTGTTCTCACTTGGGTTTTAAGTTGCCCTGTCCAATGTTGGTGTGAGTCTCAGTCTTCACAGGGCCCAACCTGTGGGCTGTGTAGAGAAATGGGGCCTGGCCCCCTTCCCCAAGCATGGACACTAGCCCCTGTGGTCTCAGAGTCGTTAACGGTGAGCCTTGGCACTGCTGATTAATTTTGCTCTGAAGCTCTGAGGGGCTGAGGTTTGAGCAGTATCTTCTCTGTGTTTTTTGCATGTTCTGCTTACAGGTGCAAAAATGTGTCTATTAAAATAATGACATAAAAGGACCACTCTTCAGGTCCCTAGTGGTGGCTCTCAGGAGAGTGTCAACATGTCACTCTTCCCTTACAACTAGTCTTTGAAGACACAGGTCCTTGGCTCACCCTCCTCCTCTTCTCCAACTTCTCCAGGCTCATGATGTCTTCTCCTTTCAGCTGCCCACTTCTGTCTTAATCACAACATCATAGCATTTCACAAACTGATGTGTCCATTTAGTTTTCATCCTGTCAGCCAAGAAAAAATGATAGATGTCTTAGTGGGACAAGCCAGAGGGCTAAGTAGAGGATATATATGGGGAAACCAGAGTTGGCAGAAATAGAAACTTCCTGTGTTTTGCTAGGATATGTGGAATTTCAAGCTGAAATTGCTGCCAACTCCGTGTTCTGCATTTGAGTGGCACCATGTTCTCTGCATGGTGTATGGAAAGGGCATGTCCCTGTGAACAGGTGTGCTCCTAGGATGCTGTGACAGAGCATGGGTTGGGTTTTGGAGAGGCCTTTTTCTAATGAGATCTGGATGCTGAGAAGAAACCAACCGTACTGAGGGCCCTGAGGGCCAAGACTGTGTCACAAGATGGGGGTGGATGAGGGTGAATGGCAGGCAATTTAGGGCCAAGGTGGTTTGGGGTGGTGGTGGTCAGGAAGTGGACACAGAATGATGGCAGGTGGAAAGATGTTACTCTAGTCCCAGCAAGAGGTGGTGTCTTGGACCAAGTAGCGTTGACAGAGATGAAGAGAAGTAGATGGGTTCAATATCCAAAAGGATATTTTGGAAGTGGACTTCACTGGACTTGCTAATGCCCTGAAGATGGAGGATGAGAGGAAAAAAAGACCCAAAGATATTTCCTAAGTTTCTGGTAGTTGGTGAGTAGAGGTGTCAGTTTTTGAAGTCAAGGAGGGCTAGATTTAGGGAGGTTAAAGGGAAGAGGCCTTGATCCCTAGGGCCTGTGTCCTCTCCTCTTCTCAGGTCTGTCCATGCCACATGGCACAGACCTTGCTGTGAGTAGGGGAGGATGTTGCCCCACTGAGTGTCTCTTCTGGTCACAGCCAGGCTGGCTTCACAATTTACTCAACTGAGGCAAGGGTTGTGGGAGTTGTGAGAGGGTGCAAGGTATGGGTTGGAGTATCACGTTACCCCACTTGGTTAGGGTCAGGATTTTTGCTGCCGTTTTAAGCCTCGTGATGATGACAAGAAGTGAAGAATGCCAGGCGTCATTGTTCTGTCTACTGTGTTCTAGGATTGAGCATCATTTTAAAAAATACTAAGTAATGTGTTTTTCTATAGGTAACAAGTTACAGTCATTGTCTCAGGGCTCACTCAGCAACTGTTTCCTATGCATGAGCTGTGACCTGGGCTGTGCCTGGCTTCAATCAGGGAACATGGTTCTTGATGCAGGAGGATGTGAGTACAGGCCCTGCTCCAGAGAGGCCTGAAGTTGTTGGCTGGGTGTTGGGGTGCAGACAGGCACCAAGAGCCAAATACGCCTGGTCTGAACAATGGAGGGCACCCCAGCAGGTTTGGGAGCATGACCAGTGGGGCAGGGAAGGTGGAAAGGAGGCTAAAGCTGTTGAGACACAGGCAGGGACCCCTAGACCCCTGCCCTCTTCCCTCCTTCTGCTTGGCCAAAGATTTCTCACCTGCAGAGGAGTCCCCAGTGGTACCTGCTTCAGAGAAGGGAGGTGGGAGATGAAAACACCTGGCTCAGTGCTGCCACTGGGAAGTCCCTCAGGTCAGACAGGTGATGCTTGTGGTGGGACATGAGGCCCAGACAGTTAACAGACTCTGCCTCATACCCACCCCCAAGTGACACCCAGACTCTGTGGACCCCAAGAGAAGCTCTGTGAGCTGCTGGTTGAGTGGAACTAGCTTGCCTAATAGCAGGTTCCCTTTTAATCTCAGTGTAATCAAGGCCAGGACACAAGTCAGGAGTTAGGGGACCCCTGACCTACAACACGACACCTTTTAATGCCTCAACCCATTCTTTCCCAGTTCTTTTAAAATGTGAAACTTTCATTTCTGTCTTCTTTCCTCTCACTAATAGATGGCAGCTTGAACTTGACTGTGGTAGGACCATGCCCTTAGAAAATGGACACAAACTATAATTCTGGCTGGTGTATTAGTGCAGGCTGCCCATCTCCTCCACTCCTCTAAAAAGGCATGAGGTGGACAATTTCTTTTGGTGGGGTGCAGAGAGAGGGAATCTCAAGCAGACTCTGCTGAGCACGAAGCCTGATGCAAGGCTCGATCTCATGACCCAGAGATCATGACCTGACCTGAAATCAAGAGTTGGACACTTAACCAATGAGCCATCCAGGCACCCCAAGGTGGATAATTTTTTAAAGAATTAGAATGTAGAGGCACCTGGGTGGCTCAGTCGGCTCAGATCATGATCTCAGGGTCCTGGGATTGAGCCACATCATTGCGAATGGCAAGATTTCATTTCTCTTTTTATTTAAATTCTAGTTAGTTAACATGCAGTGTAATATTAGTTTCATGTGTACAATGTAGTGACTCAACACTTCCATTCAACCCCCAGTGCTCATCACAAGTGCACTCCTGAATCTCCATCACCTATTTAACCCATCCCCCCACCCACCTCCCCTCCAGTAACCGTAAGTTTGTTCTCTTGAGTGTTATGTGCATAACATAACACTCATGTTATGTGCATCTGTTTTGTTTCTTAAATTCCAGATGTGAGTGAAATCAAATGGTATTTATCTTTCTCTGATATTTTAGCATATTCTCTAGCTCCATCCAAGTCATTGCAAATGGCAAGATTTCATTCTTTTTTTATGGCTGGGTAATATCCATTGTATATATATGCCACTTCTTTACCTGTTCATCAGTCAGTGGACATTTGGGCTCTTTCCATAGTTTGGCTATTGTTGATCATGCTGCCATAAACATAGGGGTGAATGCATCCCTTCGACACAGAATTTTTGTATTGTTTGGGTATACCCGGTACTGCAATTGCTAGGTCCTAGGGTTTTTCTGTTTTTTACTTTTTGAGGAACCTCCACACTGTTTTCCAGAGAGGCTGCGTCAGTTTGCATTCCCACCGACAGTGTAAGAGGGTTGCCCCTTCTCCACATCCTCTCCAACATCTGTTGTTTCCTTTGTTGTTGATTTTAGTCATTCTGAGGGGTGTGAGGTGATACCTCATTGTGGTTTTGACTTGTATTTCCCTGATGATAAGTGATGTTGAGCATCTTTTCATGTGTCTGTTGGCCACCTGTATGTTTTCTATGGAAAAACTGTTCATGTCTTCTGTCCATTTTTTAAACTGGATTATTTGATTTTGGGGTGTCAAGTTTTATAAGTTCTTTATATATTTTGGATATCACCTGTTTATCAGATATGTCATTTGCAAATATCTTCTCCTATTCTGAAGGTTGCCTTTTAGTTTTGTTGTTTCCCTCACTGTGCAGAAGCTTTTTGTTTTGATGATGTCCCAATAGTTTATTTTTACTTTTGTTTTTCTTGCTTCGGGAGACGTATCTAGTAAGAAGTTGCTGCAGCTGAGGTTAGAGGTTTCTACCTGTGTTTTCCTCTGGGATTCTGATGGTTTCCTGTCTCACACTTAGGTTTTTCATCCATTTTGAATTTATCTCTGTGAATGGTTTAAGACAGTAGTCCAGTTTCATTCTTCTGCTTAATGGCTGTCCAATGTTCCCAACAACATTTGTTGAAGAGACTGGTTTTTTTTTTTTTTTTTCCCCCAGTGGAAATTCTTTCCCATTTTGTCGAAACTGAGTTGACCATAGAGTTGAGAGTCCATTTCTGGGTTCTCTATTCTGCTCCACTCATGTGTGTCTTTTTTTGTGCCAGCACCATACTGTCTTGATGATCACAGCTTTGTAATAGAGCCTGAAGTCTGGAATTGTGATCCATCCAGCTTTGGTTTTCTTTTTCAAGATTGCTTTGACTATTTGGGGTTTTTTGTGATTCCATATGACCATGTGCATGACAAATATTTCTCTATCCCCTCATTTCAATCTGCAGGTGATTTTAGGTCTAAAATGAGTCTCTGAAGAAATGTGTGGGAAATATCAGAAAGGGAGACAGAACATAAAGACTCCTAACTCTGGGAAATGAACTAGGGGTGGTGGAAGGGGAGGAGGGCGGGGGGTGGGGGTGAATGGGTGACGGGCACTGAGGGGGGCACTTGACAGGATGAGCACTGGGGTGTTATTCTGTATGTTGGTAAATTGAACACCAATAAAAAATAAATGTATTATAAAAAAATAAAATAAAATGAGTCTCTGGTAAAAAAAAAAGAATAAAAAATTTAAAATAAATTAAAATTAGTCTCTTGTAGGTAGCATATAAATGAGTCTTGTGTTTTTTAATCCATTATGGTAGCATTTGTCTTTTGATTAGAACATTTAGTCCATTTATATTCAGAGTAATTATTGATAGACCTGGGATTACGACCTGAACCAAAGGCAGACGCTCAACTGCTGAGCCACTCAGAGGCTTCATGGCGTGCCATTTCTATGAAGAGATCTGCTGCTGACTTTATGGGTCTTCTGCTTTTAGGATTTTTTCTTTATCACTATATTTTGCGAATTTAACTACAATATGACTTGGTATTGGCCTGCTTTTATTGATTTTGATGCAGCTCCTCTGGTTTTTAAAGCCAAAATTTATGGGGATTAGTCCTTCCTGTGTGAGCTTCCTGGTGCAAGGGTCTATTTCTCTGCCCTCTTTACAACGTGCATCCCCCTCCTCTCATTGGCAGCTTCCCTCTGCCTTTCTGATCTTCCTAAGATTTCAGATGTCTTCTTCCCTATATTTCATTGTGGAGATTTTTCTGCCAGTCTTCAGATTGCTCTCCATCTTAATAACTTGGAGGTGGATGATATCTTGGAGGTAGGATGGGGGTGAGCTCAGGGTCCTCCTCTACCATCTTCCCAAGCTCCTGAGACTATTAGATTTCATTAATGTTTTTCATGGTTTTCTTTTGACACGCTAGAACATACATCCAGAAGGAGAGGAGCCCCCATGAATCACTATTTGTACATCCAATATAAACAAGTTTTCTGTGTGCTTAATTAAATGCCCCAGTGCGGGCAGCCCGGGTGGCTCAGTGGTTTAGCGCCACCTTCAGCCCAGGGCCTGGTCCTGGAGACCCGGGATCGAGTCCCATGGCAGGCTCCCTGCATGGAGCCTGCTTCTCCCTCTGCCTGTGTCTCTGCCTCTCTCTCTCTCTCTCTCTCTCTCTCATGAATAAATAAAATCTTTAAAAAAAAGTAAAAATAAAAAATAAATGCCCCAGTGGTAGAAGACAACCTTATAGGTAGGTAACATTCTAAGGGCTGAATTCCCAGGAATTGCAAGCAGGCCTCCTGAAGATACTCAAGAGCTGAGCATCCAGGCCTGCTGTGCTGATTCTTCACTTTTCTGATGATGTGGTTTTTAGTGTATGTAGAGTAAATATTTAAGACAGTGACAAAGGGGGCAAGGAGAAGATTCAGGGAACCTAAGTGGAGGTGAGGTTGATAACACTTCAAAGTGGTAAAATGTTGATAGTTGGATTGTTATAACTTACACAACATATAAGACCTAGAATAACCACTAAAAGATGTGTGAAGAGATTTTTTTTTTTTAAAGATTTTATTTATTTATTCATGAGAGATAGAGAGAGACACAGGCAGAGGGAGAAGTAGGATCCCTGCGGGGAGCCCAACGTGGGACTCAATCCCAGGACCCCGGGATCACAACCTGAGCCAAAGGCAGATAGATGTTCAACCACTGAGCCACCTAGGTGCCCCTTTTTAGATATTCTTGAAACTTGATCAATCATAGTGGAATCTAGAAAATGTTTAAGTGACTCAGAAGAAGTCAGGAAGACTGAAACAGACCCTACTTAGATATCAATAATTAGATTATATATAAATCTGCTAAATGTAAGTGGTCTTTATACAGTTAAAATACTGAGGTTTGGCAGAGTGGATTTAAAAAACATGGTACAATAATAAAGGTACTTTATTGTGTCTCTCATGAATAAATAAATAAAATCTTTATAAAAAAAAGAAAATTAAAAGAGTTGAGATCATACAGAGTGTGTTTTCTGACCACACTGGACTCAAACTAGAAATCAGAAAGAGGAGAAGAAAATCTCCAGAGACTTGGAAATTAAAACATTCCTGTATGATCCATGGGTCAAGATGAAGTCTGAAGGGAAATTTTTTTTTAAAGACACCTAACTAAATGAAATGCAAATATATCAGAATTTATGGGATGCAGCTGACAAGTGCTGATAGGAAAACACACACTGAATGCTTGTTCGTAGTCTCCCTGCTGGGTGCATCCATGTTTTTAGACAAGATTGGAGGTCCCCTCCTGTAGGAGGCCACCCTCATTACATTGCCACCTACTCACCTGGTGGGGGCTGCTGTCCCCAGCTCCCTGTGTGTCCCTGAGAAGACAGTTCTTACTGCTCTGTCAGTGTCTGTCTTCAGATGTCTCCCCTAGGAGACTGGGAGCAGCTCTGAGGAGGCAGCAGTGAAGATGTGTTTATTTCTCATTCCAAGACCTCAGAATGGCTTCTGTAGAACTGGCAGTTTGATAAATCTTTGAAATTTGTCTTATTTTTTCTAACAAACTTTTTTTTTTACTTGGAATTTTTTATTATTATTATTATTTTAATTGGAGTTCAGTTTGCCAACATATAGTATAACACCCAGTGCTCATCCTATCAAGTGCCCCCCCCAGTGCCCATCACCCAGTCACCCCATCCCCCCCCCCCCCCCCCCCCCGCCTACCTCCCTTTCCACTACCCCTTGTTTATTTCCCAGAGTTAGGAGTCCTTCATGGTTTGTCTCCCTCTCTAATTTTTCCCACTCATTTTCCCTCCTTTTCCCTATAATCCCTTTCACTAAACTTGCTTGTCATTTCTTTTTGTTGAAAACACAAATACTAGTAAAGGCAGTCTAACAAATTCTCTGGGATTCTCCACCTAAGGGCACATGCATATTTGGTGCATTGTATGCACCAAATCTTGTATGCATAGTAACCACGTTGAAAACTCTGAAGATTTCATTAGGCACTTAACATTCTTTATCCCCCAGGCTTTGAACTTGGCCTACTCTAGCATTTATGGCAGCTACCGGAACTTTGTTGGGCCTCCACACTTCCAGGTCATCTGTCGGCTGCTCGGCTACCAGGGCATTGCAGTGGTCATGGAGGAGCTGCTGAAGGTTGTGAAGAGCTTGGTATGTTTCCCTCAGTGTGCTTCCTTTACGTGGTCTAGGGTTCTCTACTCAATTCAAATGTGGGAGGGAAATAAAAATATTCAGGCACTCCACTGAGCAATTCTGGGATACGAACTGAGTGTTGTACAATTCACTCCATTCTAACACTATGTACCTGGAGATATCATCAGATCCCACAGTTTAAGGGCTCTGACCCACAAGGCTTCCCCACACCCACCCTCCCACTCAATATCAAGTGTAATTTGTCGCTTGTACCTCTGACCCACTGGCTATAAATCAGAGGTTTCTGCAGCCCCCCTCCTAGCAATCTGCTAGGGCAACTCACAAAATTCAGGGAACTACTCAATAGATTACCAGTTTATTACAAAGGATACAAATCAACAGCCAGATGAATCAATACATAGGTCGAGGTCCTGAAGAAAAGAGCTTCTGTTCTCGTGCTCTTTGGGGCATGAGACAGTGACCTATGGAACTGTCTGGTTCCCCAAACTCCACCCTATTAGGTTTTTAATACATAGGCAGGATTGATTAAATCATTGGTCTTTGGTGACTAAATGAACCTCAGCCCCTTCCCTATCCCCAGCAGTCTGGGGGTGGGACTGAAAGTCCCAAATCTAACCATGGGGTTGGTTCTCCTGGCCACCAGCCCCTGTTGGTGAGTGCTTTCCAAAAGTCACCTCATTAACAAGAGACACCTTTAAGGTCTCTTTGGATAATTTGAAAGGTTTTAGGAACAGGAATAAGACCAAATATATTGCACAGCCTTGAATTCACTGGCGTGGAAAAGCCTGGTCCCTGTTATTTTACCTATTCAGAGACAAGTACCAAAATACAGCTTGCTTTATAAGAAAATGTGGCCTTTATATGCAGACATAGTCTTCCCCACCTCCTTTTATAAAGGACCACTGCTATTGCTTGTTGCTCAAGAGAGACATGAAGCCATTTGGGAGAGACCATGTTTCAGCTGGCGAGCATCTGGGAGGGGACAGTTGTACAAACACTCCTGTTTCTGTTTGTGAAATAAGAGGTTTCTTAAAACACAGATCTCCAAGAAACACTTACAGTGGGGGAAACAGAGGTGAGTGTGTTGTCCATGAGGAGTTCTGAGCTGTCTCTGGCAGGGCTGCCGCAAGGGGCAGATGGGCTCCGCTGAGAGGCAGTGGTCCTACTGTTGTTCAGAGATTCCTGTTACCCAGGGATGGCTGGTCCCCCTGCAGGGCTGATGGTGTGTGCCCCTTTTCTGAGTACCAGGGGTTAAACTGTGAATAAAGGATTAAGACTTTACAATCTGTTTAACTTCAGATTGAGGTCAGAAGTTAATGTGCCGAAGTCTTTTAGTTAATTAAGTCCTTTTGGAAAAAGAAAGAGTGAGAAAATGCTATTTGTACACTATCATAGATTTAGTTTTCTGTGTTATTTCTGTTAACTAAGAAAACTTCATAAAATCTTAATCTTTAATCTGTTTCCATTATTTTCATCATTTTTTTAAAAAAGGTTTTATTTGAGAGCATGCATGAACAGGGGGAGGGACAGAGGGAGAGGGACAAGTAGACTCCGCACAGAACAGGGAGCCTGATGCGGGGCTCTATCCCAGGACCCCAAGATCATGACCTGAGCCAAAGGCAGACGCTTCACTGAGCCATGTAGGCGCCCCGATTTTAGTCATCTTTCTGTGACTGTGCCCATTTCTTTAGGATTCTTTATTGCCAAATATAGACTTTCAGGGCATTTCTATACTTGAAGCTGAATTTATGGCCACAATAATTAAAGTGGCAAACCATCAAGGAGATGGTATGATCATTAACAATGCAAAGCAAAAGCTGACAGAATTCTAAGAAGTTGACAAATTATACAACCTTTTTGGATCAAAAATCAATTAGGATATATAAAAGTTGGATCTTTTGACACAGCCATGACTGCATAACCCACTCAGTCTCTGCTAGGACCCCAGCTACAGCCTTTGCCCCAAAATACATAACTTGGAAGGTGTTCGGCACATGCCGAGCCCAGTGTTGGAGCCTCATCAAGTCCATATGAGGAATACAGAAACCACCCCATGCGGATGTTGTTTCCCAGAGCCTCTGTGTTGGCCAAAGTTGGATGCAACTAGAGCAGGTCCTCACCGTCCTGTCACACTTGAGATCACTTGCCTCCTCATTCTCAATGGGGAAGCACTGGGAGCCTTTCCCCTAAGATCAGGAACAAGACAGGGATGTCCACTCTCACCACTGCTATTCAACATAGTACTGGAAGTCCTAGCCTCAGCAATCAGACAACAAAAAGACATTAAAGGCATTCAAACTGGCAAAGAAGAAGTCAAACTCTCCCTCTTCGCCAATGACATGATCCTCTACATAGAAAACCCAAAAGTCTCCACCCCAAGATTGCTGGAACTCATGCAACAATTCGGTAGCGTGGCAGGATACAAAATCAATGCCCAGAAATCAGTGGCATTTCTATACACTAACAATGAGACTGAAGAAAGAGAAATTAAGGAGTCAATCCCATTTACAATTGCACCCAAAAGCATAAGATACCTAGGAATAAACCTAACCAAAGAGGTAAAGGATCTATACCCTAAAAACTATAGAACACTTCTGAAAGAAATTGAAGAAGACACAAAGAGATGGAAAACTATTCCATGCTCATGGATTGGCAGAATTAATATTGTGAAAATGTCAATGTTACCCAGGGCAATTTACACGTTTAATGCAATCCCTATCAAAATGCCATGGACTTTCTTCAGAGAGTTAGAAGAAATCATTTTAAGATTTGTGTGGAATCAGAAAAGACCCCGAATAGCCAGGGGAATATTAAAAAAGAAAACCACAGCTGGGGGCATCACAATGCCAGATTTCAGGTTGTACTACAAAGCTGTGGTCATCAAGACAGTGTGGTACTGGCACAAAAACAGACACAGAGATCAATGGAACAGAATAGAGAACCCAGAAGTGGACCCTGAACTTTATGGGCAACTAATATTCGATAAAGGAGGAAAGACTATCCATTGGAAGAAAGACAGTCTCTTCAATAAATGGTGCTGGGAAAATTGGACATCCACATGCAGAAGAATGAAACTAGACCACTCTCCTACACCATACACAAAGATAAACTCAAAATGGATGAAAGATCTAAATGTGAGACAAGAGTCCATCAAAATCCTAGAGAAGAACACAGGCAACACCCTTTTTGAACTCGGCTACAGTAACTTCTTGCAAGATACATCCACAAAGGCAAAAGAAACAAAAGCAAAAATGAACTATTGGGACTTCATCAAGATAAGAAGCTTTTGCACAGCAAAGGATACAGTCAACAAAACTAAGACAACCTACAGAATGGGAGAAGATACTGCAAATGACATATCAGATAAAGGGCTAGTTCCCAAGATCTATAAAGAACTTATTAAACTCAACACCAAAGAAACAAACAATCCAATCATGAAATGGGCAAAAGACATGAAGAGAAATCTCACAGAGGAAGACATAGACATGGCCAACAAGCACATGAGAAAATGCTCTGCATCACTGGCCATCAGGGAAATACAAATCAAAACCACAATGAGATACCACCTCACACCAGTGAGAATGGGGAAAATTAACAAGGCAGGAAACAACAAATGTTGGAGAGGATGCGGAGAAAAGGGAACCCTCATACACTGTTGGTGGGAATGTGAATTGGTGCAGCCACTCTGGAAAACTGTGTGGAGGTTCCTCAAAGAGTTGAAAATTGACCTGCCCTATGACCCAGCAATTGCACTGCTGGGGATTTACCCCAAAGATACAGATGCAATGAAACGCCGGGACACCTGCACCCCGATGTTTATAGCAGCAATGTCCACAGTAGCCAAACTGTGGAAGGAGCCTCGGTGTCCATCGAAAGATGAATGGATAAAGAAGATGTGGTTTATGTATACAATGGAATATTACTCAGCCATTAGAAATGACAAATACCCACCATTTGCTTCAACGAGGATGGAACTGGAGGGTATTATGCTGAGTGAAGTAAGTCAGTCGGAGAAGGACAAACATTATATGTTCTCATTCATGTGGGGAATATAAATAATAGTGAAAGGGAATATAAGGGAAGGGAGAAGAAATGTGTGGGAAATATCAGAAAGGGAGACAGAACGTAAAGACTGCTAACTCTGGGAAACGAACTAGGGGTGGTAGAAGGGCGGAGGGCGGGGGGTGGGAGTGAATGGGTGATGGGCACTGGGGGTTATTCTGTATGTTGATAAATTGAACACCAATAAAAAATAAATTAAAAAAAAAAGATCACTTGCCTCCTGAAAGGGGATTGTGTTTGAGAACGTAAATTTGGTTAGTCCTATAAAGTCACCCTACCCTGGTAGACATTTTATTTCTGTGGATCGGATTTCCTTTCCCTGTGGAAGTGATTCTCAGTCCTGCTCGTTGCCATGTATTTTACTAACAGACTCCTTTTTAGAAGCCCCATACACCACTCACAACCTCTGGGGTGGTGGCGGCCAGTGGTTAATGCAGCCTGTCTCTCCTGCAGCTACAAGGCACAATCCTGCAGTACGTGAAGACACTGATGGAGGTGATGCCTAAGATCTGCCGCCTGCCCCGGCATGAGTATGGCTCCCCTGGTGAGTGCGGCCCCTCCCTGGGGGTGAAGCATGGAGGAGACAGCATAAGTGTTCAAACTACAGTGCATCAAACAATTCAGACTTTACTGAAAAGGATAGGATCTGCTTTCCCTGTGTGGGAGGATGCAGGGCACCTAATCAGAGTCTGATTGTTTCCGGTAGAATGAACAAACCGCCTTTCAACTGGGAGCAAGTACGTGGGAAGTGTGCTGTTGGCAGGGAGGCAGTACCCATTAGTCACCGATGGGTGATGGGGCTCTGACATTGTGAGGCCCTGACTATTATTGTACAGCACTAGGACCTTGAAAATCACCAACTGGGGAGAGGCAGGGCACTGAGCTGCCAGGTCCAACTGCCCTGGGGATCCTTGCCAAATGGCAGTTGGGATCTGACATGTTGGGATGAGGAATTTAAAACCTGTTATATCTCTAACTTTGTTCTTCTTAGAGTTATTTTGGCTAT
Source organism: Canis lupus dingo (assembly GCF_003254725.2). Lineage (NCBI taxonomy): Eukaryota > Metazoa > Chordata > Mammalia > Carnivora > Canidae > Canis > Canis lupus. The sequence continues at coordinate 31,720,926 of NC_064245.1, forward strand.
TCTAGGTCTTCTGCATGACCAAATAAATTCTAGTGTCAGCTTGTGGATTTTTGGCTGGGTCAGCATTTGAATGTATAGATTAAATATTAACCTTCTTTCCAATTCTTAGGCCTGGTCTTTTGTGCCTTATCACAATGTGCAGGATCTCCAGGACAGTGATTAAAATGTGTTGTCTTGCTCTGGAGCTCAGGGAGAAAGTATGTAGGTTTTACCACTGAGAATGACATTAGCTGCAGGTTCTTTGTAGATGTGCAGATTAAGTATGTTCCCTTCTATACCTATGAAGGGATGCTGAATTTTCTCAAAACCATTTCTGTTTCTGCTGGAGATGATGGTGTGGTGTTTCTCCTTTATTCTTGCAATGTGACACCTCCTCAGAAGATACAGGGTTGAGAGAGAAGCTTTGGAGCTGAGGCCCAAGGCCCAGGTGATGCACAGACTACTGTTGCAAGAAAGAGGTTGGGTTTGGGGGACATGTGACCATCTCCGTAGCAGGCACAGTGGCAGCATCAGAAGATGTTTCCTGGCCAGCATAAGTGCCCCGAGCCACAGACCCCAGGCTGTGCCCCCACCCTCCCCAGTCTCCCCATTCACTCTCTGTTACCATAGGTATCCTAGAGTTCTTCCACCACCAGCTGAAGGACATTGTTGAGTATGCGGAGCTGAAGACAGTGTGCTTCCAGAACCTGCGGGAAGTGGGCAATGCCGTCCTCTTCTGCTTGCTCATTGAGCAGAGCCTGGTGAGTGCCCAGCCATACAAGCCCCAGGCCATGGATTCCCCATAGGTGACAGGAAAAGGTATTTTTTAGAGGTCTGATTTAATGGGGGTAAAGGGAGTAGGTATTATAAAGCACCAGTGTGTGTGTGTGTGTGTGTGTGTGTGTGTGTGTGTGAGAGAGAGAGAGAGACTGCATACAATTTAATTTGAATTTGTCTCCTGTACCTGAAAAACAGAACAATGTAGTTCATCATTTAAGAATGTTTTACTATGTGAGTGCTGTGGAATGTTTTATTATGTTGTTTTTAGTATGTCTAAACAAACATGTGACATATATGTAAGGTATAAAGCTCTGCTGCCCGGGAGAGCTGTTTGCATGATGGAAAGTTCTGTATCTGAGACTTTTGAGCACTCACAGTGTAGCTCAGTGTAACTGAAAAACTGATTCTTAAAGTTTGTAGAATTTTAATTATGTTATGTTTAAAAATCTACAATGTCCCATGACTATTGGCAGTGGACAGCATAATAAAGCAGATGCCAGAAGCTTAGCAATACTGAGAAATTGCACCAGGGGACACCTGTTCTCTCCACTGATTAAGTCCTTGTGGTATCATTGAGCTGTTCCTCATTCCCCTCACAAAAACTGACTGGAATTGGAAAACCTAGTGACTGTAACAGAATCTCTTGTGGCCTTACTCAGGTTTTCTCTCTGTGACTAAAGAGGTGGGCAGCTTCATTTGTTGCTTGCTCTTCCTATTCTGTTAAATCCTCCACTGTGTCTTGTGCCCATTCTTCTACAGCTTATTTATGGAAGTTCTTTGTATATCCTTTGTGTGTTACACATATTACATAGACTTCTCCCTGTTTGTGGTTTGTCTTTTCACTCAGATAGTGGTGACTTTATATATGTATATATATATATATACACACATATACAGTATAAACTGATATTATTATTTTTTTTTAATTTATGATAGTCACACAGAGAGAGAGAGAGAGAGAGAGGCAGAGACACAGGCAGAGGGAGAAGCAGGCTCCATGCACCGGGAGCCCGATGTGGGATTCGATCCTGGGTCTCCAGGATCGCGCCCTGGGCCAAAGGCAGGCGCCAAACCGCTGCGCCACCCAGGGATCCTATAAACTGATATTCTTGAGTGTAGTCTCTTTTTTTGGTATAGACAGCACTTTTTGTATGTTTTTAAAGAAGTTCCTTTCTACCTAAGACTTATAAAGATTTATATTTTCATCTGAAGGTTTTAAGTGTTGCTTTTTACATTTAAGTTCATAATTCTTCTGGAATTTTTTTTTTTTTTTTTTTTTTTGTCTGTGATGTGGGAGTAGATGTTTCTTTTTTTCTCCACGGGGTTAATCAGTTGTCCCTCCTCCAGTGGCTGAAGGACCCCTCCTTTCCTTGATAATCTGTAGTGTCACCCTGTTATCTGCCAGCTTTCTGTGGATTCACTGGTCAATATCCAGGCTTTCTGCCATGACCCATTGGTCATATGTCTATCTATGGCATAACTACACATTGTCTTATTCATTATACCTCTAACTTAAATCTTGCTACCTTGCAGGACATGTTCCCTTACCATATTCTTCTTCGAGGGTATGTTGCCTCTTCATATATCTTTGCTCTGCTCTGAAAATATCAGCTTGCCAAATATATTGAAAAAGCTTACTGACATTTCAGTGTTAATTGGTTGCAGCTCTAGGCGTATTTGGGGAGATCTTTTGCTATGTTGTTTCTTAAAGCAGTCTCTTGTCTTCAGGACCCTGGGAGCTTGGCAGGGGCAGGATCATGTCTTGCAGTGACTGGGACCATGGTACTCATATGCACTTCAGGACATAGCATTCAGACTGCCATGCCTCTAGGGGCTGAGCCACTGGATCGACCTCCTTCACCCAATTAAAAAAAAAAAAAAATATATATATATATATATATAGTCGTCAGGTAGTCCAAGGTTGGATGTGGATACATCTGGGAGCTGATGGCCTCCTATCAGGACGTGCATCTTCTGACTTTCCCCTCTGTTGCTGTGTTCCTGAATAGACTCTTTCCATGTGGTGACAAAAAAAGGAACCATAGGCCATCTGAAAGTCAGCATGGACTCTGAGTGCCACCCTTTCACACAGCAGGAGTGACAGCATGAGGTGGAGGACCCACCAGAGTCACCAAGTTGGCTGGGCAGTTCTGCAAAGAGCAGGCAGGCTGGCCTTGGAGGCAGCAAGCAGCTGACATCCAGGGCAGCCTTGCTCTAAGAACATGTTAGGGAAAACTGAATCTTCTACGGGAATATCTGTGAATTTTTTTTTAAAGATTTATTTATTTTAGAGAGAGGGAGTACGTGCGATTAGAGAGAGGAGCAGAGAGAGAGAGAAGCAGACTCCCTGCTGAGTGGAGCCTGACACAGGGCTCAATCCCATGACCCTGAGATCATGATCTAAGTCAAAATCAAGAGTTAGGAAAAAAAAAAAAAATCAAGAGTTAGATGCTTAACCAACTGAACCACCCATGCACCCCAATTTTTGTGAATTTTTAACAACCAAATAAGTTAGGAAGAATTACTTAATTTGTTTTTTTAGGATTTTATTTATTTAGAGACCAATAGAGCACAAGTGGGGTGGAGGGAGGAACAGAGGGAGAGGGAGAGGGAGAGGGAGAAGCAGACTCCCCGCTGAGCAGGGAGCCCGACATGGGGCTGGATCCCCAGACCCCAGGATTATGACCTGAGCTGAAGGCAGACACTTAACTGACTAAGCCACCCAGGTGCCCTAGAAAGAATGACTTAAAATCATAATCTCTTACCATGAAGTTTAAATATTTAATATAGGAAGATTCCCTTCATGTGTGATTTTGCCTGAACACCAACATAAAGTGCATTCTTGTCCACATTTGTCTAAGTCTGAAGGTGCCATTAATCTCTGGCTTTGGGCTATGGCAGGGAGCCCCAAGTTTTACTGAGGGAAGACTGCCTTAATGGAATTGACTTAGTGGCAGGGAACCATTAGGCTGGTTTTTCCTCTGGGCTACCTGTGCTTAAAGGAAATAAGATAAACTATCAAAAGCTTTTCTTCCTTACAAAAAAGAAGATATCAAAGAGGCCTTGTGTAGACATAAAGAATTATAGAACCATAGGGGTTTGATACTGGTAGGGCAGAACTCATCTCTTGTCAGTTCAAAGGAACAGACTAAATCCACCATCAGGGCAACAATTGGACACGCATTGACTTTTGGATGGAGTGTGATGCTGTATTAGAAACTTAGGAAAAGAGGGATCCCTGGGTGTTTCAGTGGTTGAGCAGCTGCCTTCGGCCCAGGGCATGATCCCGGAGTTCCAGGATCGAGTCCCACATCGGGCTCCCTACATGGAGCCTGCTTCTCCCTCTGCCTCTGTCTGCCTCTCTCTCTCTATCACTCATGAATAAATAAATAAAATATTTAAAAGAAAAGAAAGAAAGAAACTTAGGAAAAGAGAAATCTGAAACCAAGGTGATCTTTGCTGCCTGGATTTTTTAAATTATGCCTGTTGTGCATATCTCTCATGACAAGGAAATCCCTTGTTACAGTTGTTCAGCACTCTTAAACCTCACTACAATCCATTGGGGATTGGTGCCTCAATAGTGGAGGGATCCTGTAGGCCTCAGGGGCCTGGTGAGTGCTGGGTCTCTAGTGCCCAGTTGACACAGATCCCCCTTGTCTCCTCCCGTCTGAGATCAGGCTTGTGTCTTAAGTATATACTCTTGTGCTTAGCTCCTGCAAGCACAGTACTGGGCACCCAGGAAAAAATGTTATAAATAGTTGTCAGTTGATTTGAAAACAGACTTTGGCTTATGAGCATATGAATATTTCTGAAACAATGAAAAAAAAAGATCATCTACATCTTAGTCGAATACAACAGATGCAGGGACCCCTTGCCTGGGACATACTGAGCACCATGCATGGCTGTCTTATGGATACAGTGGCTCTGCCCTGCAGGGATGTGTGTCATCGCCCCTCCTCACTCCTTCTGCTCATTATCACCCCTTTGCTTCTCCCTTCTCTGGATTCCCTTGTTAGTGCACTTATGCAAGTGTTGAAAAGCCACACTTTCTGTGTTGGGCAGGTCTACTCCCAGGTCTGGCCTGAGATTGGAAGTTGGTGGTGTTGCTTTTGTCCTTCTGGAAGTTGGAGGTGGTATTTCCCATAGTTTCACCAAGTGAAATTCTCCAAGGTGGAAGATGGCATGGCTGTTCTACTCTGTCTCAGATGGTTATGCCCAAATCCCATCAAACTCAGGGACAGGTTTGAAGACTCCAGACACTGATCTCTTCTTGATGCTTATTTTGGTCTCTCTGATGAAAGTGGTAAAAAATACATTTTAATATTTGAGTAGGTTCCCACTATTATATTTACACAGACACACACACATACACACACACACTCTGAAATACTACTCAGCCATCAAAAACCATGAAATCTTGCCATTTGCAACAACATGGATGGAACTGAGGGTATTAATGCTAAGCCATGTCAGTCAGAGAGAAATAAATATCAGATGGTTTCACTCGTGGAATTTAAGAAAAAACAGATGAACAGAGGGGAAGGGAGGAAAAATGAACAGAAAAGGAGACAAACCATAAGACACTTAACTTTAGGAAACAAATAGGGTTGCTGGAGGGGAAGTGGGTGGGGAAATAATGGGGTAACTGGGTGATGGGGATTAAGGAGGGCACTTGATGTAATGAGTACTGAGTGTTACATGCAAATAATGAATCACTACATTCTACTCCTGAAACTAATAATACACTATATGTTAAGTAAATTGGATTTAAATTAAAAATTTTTTAAACCCCAAAGAACCTAGCCTGAAAAGTTTGATTATGTAGTTTGGGGCGGGGGCGGGGGGGTTGTTATTTGTTTTTAGTTTATGCATGTGTGTATTTAATAAACTTTTAATTTTAGAATAATGTTAATTGCTTATTTGCTTTAAATGCTGGATTTATAGCTATCCTCAATTTTTCTAGTTTGGTTTGGGAGCAAAAATTTGAGCGCATTGATAATAGCACCTGGAAGCAGCACAACTGGATGAGCCACCCCTCTTGAGTGGTTTTGCTGGCCTGCAGGCTCCTTTACTGCTTGCAGAGCTCTGTTTCTGTGTGACTCTGCCCTTAGCATTCCTACGTGGCAGCAGTCATCCCTTAACCAAGTCTACCATCTGCCATCCATTGGCACTTTCTTGCAGTCAGCCACCTTCCAGCTGCCCCCCTACACTCTGTTGGTTCAGGCCGGCCGTTTACTACTCTCCATGTTACTTTTTTCACTCAACAGTAAGTAGGTCTGGAGATCATTCTACATTAGGAAATGGTGACATTTCTTATCCTTTTTGTAGCTGCAATAGTATTCCATTGACATCGCCCTCTTTTATGTGTTTACGTAGCACAGGATCATCTGATCCTGTCCCTTTTTTAATCTTGTTTCTCTCTCCTCCCCCAACATTCACCTTGAATAGAAAGCCGAGGGGAACAGGTCCTGGGTACACTAGCCCAGAGGAGGTTTCATATATTCATATACATATATTCTGCATGAGGAGCTCATGCTTTGCTGCTGGCCTCAGAAATGGAAGACAGGGTATGGAGGGGTCAGTCTGCTTCTGGAATGTCCTAGTAGAACAGATGCACTAGATTTATGTTAGTTGATAATAGGACACTCGATAAGTACAAAGTGTCTTCTCTTTCTCTTGGTCTTAGCTTAACAGTCAGTGCCACCATCTGGGGAGATTCTCAGAAGGGAAAATATCACCAATTGATCTATATCTTAACTTTCTGAAACAGTTTCTTTTGGTAATTTGTATTATTACTGTGGAATTACAAGATTTCGAGATGGGCATAGTGTAGGAGGCCTGAGAGAGAGCTTATTCACATCTTCTGGTGAGCACACCAATCTTTAGGGCCCTTCTCTATTGTTTCAGAGCCCTTAGAATCTGGAAAAATGCCTTGTTCTTTGGGTTTATGGTAAGTTTTTAGGAGTTCTGCAACCCCTTGATATTGGAGGGTAAACTTTCCCTCTATACTGCAATATTCTGGAGAATGGATCTTCTGTAGGGTTTTTATTACCTCTTTATTTTTTTTTTTGTTTTTTAAGATTTTATTTATTTACTAATGAGAGATACAGAGAGAGAGAGAGAGAGAGAGAGAGAGAGGCAGAGACACAGGCAGAGGGAGAAGCAGGCTCCATGCAGAGAGCCCGATGCGGGACTCAGTCCCAGGTCTCGAGGATCAGGCCCTGGGCTGAAGGCGGCGCTAAACTGCTGAGCCACCGGGGCTGCCCCTATTACCTCTTTAGAGGTGTTATGATCCAAAAGCAATATTCAGTGCTGGTTTTTACTCATGTCTGGATTTAAATTAATTAAAAGTAAATACAATTTAAAGATCAGTTCTTCAGGTGTACTACCCACATGTGGCTGGTAACTATATCAGTGTGTAGCACAAACAGAGAATATTTCCATCATCCCAGACAGTTCTGCACAGTGCTGCTTAGAATATTTATTTTACATTAAATGGCAAAGATCTTGTTTTTAGCACCATACTTATCTGTTTGTCTTTGTGATGAGGTAAACTTCCAAATGCAACCTTCTTTTCTTTTGCTCTAGTCTTTAGAAGAAGTGTGTGACCTGTTGCATGCAGCTCCATTTCAGAACATCTTGCCGAGAGTCCATGTGAAAGGTGAGTCTCTGACCGGGGAGTTTAGACTGCCCTTTGCAGTGGTGACACTTTGTCCTTCTGACCAGAGAATTTAGTGCCAGTTTTGTTTGAGTTTGGTGCCTGTTCATTCATAACTGGAGGTAATTGGTAATGTAACATGGTTAAATTAATATTGAATAATTGAAATAGTAAAGGCTGAAATGATATGTCTTGGATGTGCTTCAAAATAGCTCTCATGCTGTCCCATAAATACTCAACATCTATGAAACACGAGTGTCATGAATTGATACTCGTGCAGCAAATGGGTACAGAGGGTTTTGTACTCTTCTCTGATTTTGATTACATTTGGTATTTTCATGTTTTAAAAAAAGAATATTGAACAGAAAATCAGTTCTGTCATTTTGAATTAAAATATCAAGCCAGTTCTGTAGTGTTCAGAGAGAATCTGTATAATGTTCATCTAAGAAATCTTTCATTTGTTTCTTTGACAAAATGAAACTTTGGCAGTTGTTTTTTTTACAGAGGAACAGAAATTAAAATATTTTTTCCACTGCAGAGGGAGAGAGACTTGATGCCAAAATGAAAAGACTAGAATCAAAGTACGCCCCGCTTCATCTTGTCCCTCTGATTGAAAGACTGGGGACCCCTCAGGTAATGGATACTCTGGCAGCTGTCACTGTTGCAAGCTTGGTATCCACATCAGGCCACTGGTGGGCTGGAGCTTCAGCATACAGGCTCTGGGTGATCCACCCTGGAAAGCATCATGAAGTCAGATGGGCCTTTAGGCCTTGGTGTCTCTAGTGGGGTTCTTAATAGGACTTTGTCACAGGGTGGTTGGGAAGTTTGAGCTAACATGTGCAAAGGGCTTCAGACATCACCAGCACATAAAATGTACACAGTAAATGTTACTTGTTTTTTCTATCTCTTCATGAAGAGGACTTTTTTCATAAGTTTTTAATAACAGAAGAAAGTGGGAGTCTCATATAGGAGGCAAGGTGTCGGGGTAGAGCTCCATGATTTCATATCAACTTAAGCTAGATCAGGGTTTCTCAGTTGCAGCACTATCCCCAGTTTGGACCAGATAATTATTTGTTGTGATGAATTGTCCTATGAACTGTAGGATATTTAGCAGTATCTCTGGTACAACAGCCTCATGGAGGTATAGCATAGAAGCAGCAGTTTGAAAAACACCTGGGTCAACTGAAATAGTCATTTGCTCATCTTTGAGTGTGTCCTGGAGGGACAGAGATCCTTGGGAGACTTCTCCCAGAACAAAGGAGCCATCAGGCACCATTTCCAACCCCTGCCCCCCAGCATGAACACATGGTCACCTGCAGTAAACAGTACCCTGCTGACACTGACTACCTGACTTGCTAACACTGTTGCCCTGCTCCCGTGTGCTGTGCTGCAGTGGATCTGCACTCTCCAGACAGGTTTGCCTCAATCCTGGCAGAGCAGGAACCCTCTTGCAGAGGACTGGTGCTGTGCAAACCTTGCTAACACCGTCATACATGGCTCCCACTTCTCACCATTGTAGCTCTGTCTCCCAGTGCACTCTTGGCCAGAGCCCATCTAGAGTGGTGCTACAGGCCTGGCAGTGTGAGAGCACCGCAACAGGGACCAGCACCACTTTAAAGTGACTCTTACCCTGGAGAGAGGGAAAGAAAACCACACACACCAGTCAGAGGGCCCAGTAATGGGCTGAGGGCAGACAGCTGGGCTGGCTGCAAGCCTTGCCCACGAGTGAAAGCTCAGGGAACAGCACAGGGAAAGCACAGTGTAGTTTGGTGGTACCACATCTCTGGCAAATACCTAGTCCAACTTAGCTCAAGCTGTAAGTGGCACGAGATTGGCCTACTAACACCACAGGGACCAAGCGCTGGCCACAGCAGGCAAAGAGAGCCACTGCAGACAGCTAGACTAAGGAAAAAGCATCCTAGCCACAATAGCACGGCATGCATAACACATATAGGAGACACCCCTGAAGTGCTAGGTTCTGGTGAACAGGGGACACTGCATGGTGGTGACCTCTTCTTCATAAGGCCACTACTGTCAAGAGCAGGAGACATAGCTGATTTTCCCAACACATAGAAACAGAGAGTTAAAGAAAATGAGGAGAGAGAGGAATGTGTCCCAAATGAAAGACCAGGACAAAAATCATAAGAGACTTAAGCAATTGGAGATCAGTAATATGCCTGATAGAGAATTTAGAGTAATTATCATAAAGATACTCATTGGGCTTGAAAAAAAAAGTAGAAGACAAGAGTGAGACCCTTTACAACAATAACAACAACAAGGAACCAATCAGAGATGAAGTACACAATAAATGAAATTAAAGTACACTAGATGGGCAGCCTGGGTGGCTTAGCGGTTTAGCGCCACCTTCAGCCCAGGATGTCGGGCTCCCTGCATGGAGCCTGCTTCTCCTGCCTGTGTCTCTGCCTCTTTCTCTCTCTGTGTCTCTCATGAATATAAATAAAATCTTTAAAAAAAATAAAATGCACTAGATGAAATAAATAGTAGGCTAGAGGAAGCAGAAGAATGAATCAGTGACCTGGAGGACAAAGTATTAGAAAGTAGTCAAGCTAAGCAGGTAAGAGGGAAAAGGTTATGCAAAATGAGAATAGACATAGGGAACTCAGCAACATGATCAAGTATAACATTCACATTATAGGGATCCCCGAAGAAGGGAGAGAAAAGGGGGCAGAAAATTTATTTGAAGAAATAATAGATGAACACTTCACAAATCTGGGGAAACAAAAGTCCAGATCCAGGAGGCACAGAGAGCCACCAACACAATCAAGCCAAAGAGGTCCACACCAAGACACATACTACTTAAAATAGCAAAAAGTAGTGACAGAGAATTTTAAAATCAGAAAGAGAAAACCATTATATGCAGGGAAACCTGATAAAACTATCAGTAGATTCTTCAGCAGAAAGTTTGCAGACCAAAAAGGAGTGGCATGATATACCTATTCAACATACTGAAAGGAAAAAATCAGCCAAGAATACCCTGTCCAGTAAGGCTATCATTCAAAATAGGACAGATAAAAAGTTTCTCATACAAACACAAATTAAAGGAATTCATGACTACACCAGCCCTACAAGAAATGTTGAAGGGGACTCTTTGAGTGGAAAGGAAAAACTGTAAGTAAGAGTAAGAAAAATAGGAAGTGCAAAAGCAGTAAAAATAAACATATCTGTAAAAGTCAAGGGATTTACAAAATGGTGTAAAGTATGACACCATATACCTAAAATGTGGGGGAAGACAAGTAAAAAATGGGTTCAGACTTAAGAAACCATCAACTTAATATATACTGGTTTGTGCAGAAGATGTTATATACAAACCTAATGGTAACCACAAATCAAAAACCAGTAACAGGCAAAAAATAAAGAGAAATTAATCAAAGTATATCACTAAAGCAAGCTGGCAAACTGAGAGAAGAGAGCAAGAGAAGAAAGGAAAAGAGATAAACTACAAAAATAAGTACAAAACAACTAACAAATTGGCAATAAATATGTATCTATCAATAATTTGAATGTAAATGGAGAAACTCTCCAGCAGAAGACATGGATTGACAGAATGGATGAAAAAAACAAGACCTATCTATATGCTGCTACAAGAGACTCATTTCAGACCTAAAGACACCTGCAGATTGAAAGTGAGGGGATGGAGAAACATTATGCAAATGAATGTAAAGGTAAAGGTAGGGTAGCAATATTTATATTGGACAAAACAGACTTTACATTGGACAAAACAAAGACTATAACAACATACAAAGAAGGACACTATATAATCACAAAGAAAACAATCAGAAGATAAAACAATTGAAAATGATTATGTACCCAACATGAAAGTACCTAAATATATAAAGCAGTTAATAACAAATGTAAAGTGAGAAAGCAGCAGTAATACAATAATGGTAGGGACCTTTAACACCCCACTTACATCAATGAACGACATTCAAAGAGAAAATCAACAAGGACACAGTGGCTTTGAATAACACACTAGACTAGTTGGATTTAACATATATTCAGAACATCCATCCTAAAACAGCAGGATACACATTGTTTTCAAGTGCTCCAGAATCACACATTAAATGCCCACAAAACAAATCTCAACAAATTATAAAAGATTGAAGACATGCCATGCATCTTTCCTGACCACAATACTATGAAACTAGGAGTCAACCAGAAGAGAAAATCTGGAAAGACCACAAATAACATGATACTAAACAATAAATGGGTCAACCAAGGAATCAAAAAAGAAATAAAAAATTACATAGTGACCAATAAAAATGAAAACATAGTGGTCCAGAGTGTTTGGGATGCAAAAAAGTGGTCTGAGAGGGAAGTATATAGCAATGTAGGCTTACCTCAAGAAGCAAGAACAATCTCAAACAACCTACCCTTAGGTCTAAAGGAGCCAGAGAAAGAGCAACTACAAAATCCAAAGCCAGCAGAAGGAAGTAATATTATAGCAGAAATTAATGACATAGAACCTAAAAAAACCCAAAACAAAACAATGGAACAGATCCATGAAACCAGGAGCTGTGTGTGTGTGTGTGTGTGTGTGTGTGTGTGTGTGTGTGTGTGTGTGTTTAGAGATTTATTTATTTATTCATGAGAGGCAGAGACCTAGGCAGAGGGAAAGCAGGCTCTCCACAGGGAACTCGATGCAGGACTTCATCATCCCAGATCCCACGATCACTCCCTGAGTTGAAGGCAGATGCTCAACCGCTGAGCCACCTAGGCATCCCAGGAGCTGGTTTTTTGAGAAAAAATCCACAAAGTTGATAAGCTGTTAGCTGGACTCATTTTAAAAAGAAGAGAGGAAGGACTCAAATAAAATCAGATATGAGAGGAGAGACCACAAAAATACAAACAAGTATAAGAAAATATTATGAAAAATTATATGCCAACAAATTGGGCAAGCTTGAAGAAATGAATAAATTCCTAGAAACATTTAACTTCCCATACCTTAAGCAGGAATAAATAGAAAATTTAAATAGACCAGTTACCAGCAATGCAATTGAATCAGTAACCAGAAAACCCTAAGTCCAGGAACAGACAGCTTCACAGGTGAATTTTGCCAAACATTTAAAGAAGAGTTAATATCTGTTCTTCTCAAACTATTCCAAAAAAATAGAGAAAGCTTCCAAATTTATTCTATGAGGCTAGAAGCACCTTGATACCCAAACTAGATAAAAACACCACAAAAAAGAGGAGCTACAGGCCAATATCTCTGAACATAGATGCAAAAGTCCTTAACAAGGGCAGCCCCGGTGGCCCAGCGGTTTAGTGCTGCCTTCAGCCCAGAGCGTGATCCTAAAGACTGGGGATCGAGTCCCATGTTGGGCTCCCTGCATGGAGCCTGCTTCTCCCTCTGTGTGTGTCTCTGCCTCTCTCTCTCTCTCTCTCTCTCTCTCTCTCTCTCTCTCTCTCTCTCCCCCCCCACCCCCCGCTGTCTCTCATGAATAAATAAATAAAATCTTAAAAAAAAAAAGTCCTCAACAAAATATTAGCACACCAAATTCAACCAATACATTAAAAATCATTGACAATCAAGTGGGATTCATTCCTGGGATGCAGGAGTGGCTTATCCACAGATTTATCCACAGATAAATCAATGTGATAAATCGACAAGAGAAAAGATAAGAACTATATGATCATTGGGGCACCTTGGGTGGCTTAGTCGGTTAAGCGTCCTACTCTTGATTTCAGCCCAGGTCATGATCTCAGGGTTGTGAGATCAAGCCCCATGTCAGGCTCTGCGCTGGACATGGAACTTAGCTTGATTCTCTCCTCCTCCCTGTGCCTCTCCCTGCCCCCACTCTCCCTCTCAAAAAACATCAAACATGTCGTTTCAGTAGACGCAGAAAAAGGGTTTGACAAATACAGTACCCATTCATGATAAAAACCTTCAACAAAGTAAATTTAGAGGGAACATACTGCAACATAATACAGGCCTTATATGAAAAACCCACAGTGAACATCATACTCAATGGTAAAAAACAAGAGTTCTTGCCCTAAGGTCAGAAACAAGATAGGATGTCCACTCTCAACACTTTTATTCAACATAATTACTAGAAGTCTTAGCCACAGTACTCAGACAATAAAATGAAATAAAAGGCATCCAGATTGGTAAGGAAGAAGTAAAACTTGCACTATTTGCAAATGACCTGATCACTATATATACAAAACCCTAAAGACCCCACCAAAAAACTACTGGAGCTGATAAATGAATACAATTGCATTCTGTACACTGATGAAGCAGCAGAATGAGAAATTCAGACAACAATCCCATTTACAATTGTAACAAAAATAGTAAGATATCTAGGAGAAACTTAACCAAGGAGGTGAAAGACCTATAGTCTGAAAACTAAAAATATTGCTGAAAAAAATTGAAGATGACACAAATGGATAGATATATCATGCTCATGTATTGGGAGAATAAAAATTGTTATATATCCATATTACCCAAAGCAGTCTACAGATTTAATGCAATCCCTGTCAATGTACCAAGAGCATTTTTCACAGAACTCGAACAAACAATCCTAAAATTTGTATGGAAACCCTGAGTAGCCAAAGCAATCTTGAGAAAGCAAAACCAAGCTGGGGGTGTCACAATTCCACAGTTCAAGTTAATGCTGCAAAGCTGTGGTAATCAAAAACAGTGTGGTACTGGCACAAAAATGGAGATCAGTGAATAAACCCAGAGGCAATCCCACAATTACATGATTAATCTTTGACAAAGGAGCAAAGAATATGAAATGAGGAAAAGTCTCTTTTAAACAAATCATGTTGGGAAACTTAACTACATGCAAATATAGAGACCTCAACATGAGACCTCATTCCATAAAATCCTAGAAGAGAACACAGACAGTAATGTCTCTGATGTTGGCCATAACATCTTTCTAGATATGTCTCTTGAGGCAAGGAAAACTAATAAAAATAAACTGTTGGGACTTGATCGAAGTAAAAATCTTCCACATAACAGAGGATACAACCAACAAAACCAAAGACAACCTGCTGAATAGGAAGAGATATTTGCAAGTGACATCTGATGAAGGGTTACTATTCAATATATTTAAAGAATTTTAACTCAACACCAAAAGACATCCAATTAAAAACGGGCAGAAGACATGAACAGACATTTCTCTATAGAAGAAAGACATTCAGGTGGCCAGTAGACACATGAAAAGAGCTCAACATCAATCATCATCAGGGCAATGAAAGTCAAAACTACCATGAGGTATCACCTCACATCTGTCAGAATGGCTAAAAGCCCAAAGACAAGAAACCAGTGTTGCTGAGGATATTGAGAAAAAGGAACACTTGGGCACTGTTGGTGGGAATGCATACTGGTGGATCCACTCTGGAAAACAGTATGGAGTTTCCTCAAAAATCAAAAATAGGATAATAGGGTTATAAGATCCAGTAATCATACTGCTAGGTATTTACCTAGGAAATACAAAAACACTAATTTGAAAGGTTGTATGCATCCCTGTGTTTATTGCAACATTATTTATAAAAAGGTAGATTATGGAAACAGCCCACATGTCCATTGATAGATGAATGGATAAAGAAAATGTGGTATGTATGCACACACACATACACAGTGGAATATTATTCAGTCGTAAAAAATGAAATCTTGCCATTTACAACAACATGGATGGAACTAGAGAGTATAATGCTAAGTGAAATAAGCCAGTCAGTCTTTCCATATGATTTCACTTAAGTGGAATTTAAGAAACAAAGGAACAAAACAAGAGACAAATCAAAAAACAGACTCTACAGAGAACAAATTGATGGTTACTAGAGAGGAGGTGGGTGGGGTGTATGGGTGAAATAGGTGAGGGATATAAAGAGTACACTTAATGAGCACTGAGTGATATATGGAATTGTTGAATCACTGTCTTAGACACCTGAAACTAATTATAATATTGCATGTTAATCGTACTGGATTTAAATTTAAGAAAATTTTTTGAAAAAACAGTGTCCCTGGCCTCTACCAACTAGCTGCCGTTCCTCTCACTCCAAGCTGTGACCACCAGAACTGTCTCCACACATTGCCACATTTCCTCTGGAGGCAAAATCACTCCCAGTTAAGAACAGCTATACTAGGCAATTCTTGACTGAAATACATTTAATCTAAGACCTACATGCTTATTTCTAAAAATCTTCTTCTGCTAATTAAGATAGTTTTCCAGTAAGTCAGAAACGAATCTGAGTAGTTTGGTTTCAGCAGTTTCTACCCTCCTGCCATGGCTCATAACGTTCTGTCCTTCCTGCAGCAAATTGCCATAGCAAGAGAGGGGGACTTGCTGACAAAGGAACGTCTCTGCTGTGGCCTGTCTATGTTTGAAGTCATCCTGACTCGGATCCGGACCTTTCTGGATGATCCTATCTGGCGTGGACCTCTCCCCAGCAATGGAGTCATGCATGTGGACGAGTGTGTTGAGTTTCACAGACTGTGGAGTGCCATGCAGTTTGTCTACTGTATTCCTGTGGGAACACACGAGTTTACAGTCGAGTAAGTATGTGCTCAGTGGATGGGGAAATGGGAGCAGGCTAACACAGAAGACTGTTCCTCTGGAAGTTTGATGAGCTGCTTCAAAGCCACTTAAGTGGAGGTTCTTAGGTGACATGGGGAAGTTTCCTTCACCCATGGAAACGTAGGCACACTGAGTATGTCCACAGACTTCACATCACCTGCTGCTCAGTGTTCCTGTCCTGGCCGGTTCCAAGTAGATTCCTTGATCATTGATGTCTGGACACAAATTTGTAAGAGTTTATAATCTTTTGTTGGTTGTCCATTGAGCTTGCTACTTCCTGTTTGTAGGCAGTGCTTTGGCGATGGGCTCCACTGGGCTGGCTGCATGATCATCGTCCTTCTTGGGCAACAGCGCCGCTTCGCTGTCCTGGATTTTTGCTACCATCTGCTTAAAGTCCAGAAACATGACGGCAAAGATGAGATTATCAAAAATGTGGTATGTGGAAGATTCACAAAATCATCATATTTGTATTTATAAAAAAAGTTCTTTTGCGGGGAATGTTTTTATCCCAGTATGTAAGGTGACAACAACTTAAGCTTTCTTTTCATTTCCAAAATGAATCTAAATCTACGTGATAAGTAAATCAGTCAGGCAGTTAAAGTACTAATTGTTCAATTTTCTTTCTCTTTGTAGGGTACTTAGATCTGCTTCATATTATACAACCTCATGGGATCTGCATTTTCAGATTATTGGCATACTATTCCAGTCTTCTGGCTTGTCAGTGAACTGTGTGTGCTTTGTTTTGTCTGTTTGCTTGTTTTGGCTGCCTTTAAGATCTTTTTCCCTTTGTCATTTTATGGATTCTTTGTAATTGAATTCTAGAGAATACTCAGCCTTATCTTTCCAAATATTTTAGTCTTTCTTCCATTCTCTATTTTCTCTTTTAGGACTGCAATTACATGCTTGTTAACATTCTTCTGGCTCCCTTATCCTGTTAGTTTTCTAATTAGTTTCCTGATCCACAACAGATTGCCACAGGCTTAGTGGTTTAAAACTGATGTTCATTCTCTCAGTTCTGTAGGCCAGAAATCTGGGTAGAGCATGACTCAGCTGGGTCCTTCATCATCTCAAGGCCAAATTCAGTGTATCTGCAGGTCTGTGTTTCTGTATGCAGCGTCTGGGGATGAATCTGCTTCCAGGCTCATTCGGGGGGATGACTGGACAAAGTCCCTTGCAGGTGGACTGAGGTCCCTATTTCTTCCTGGCTGTTAGCCCACATCTCAAGTCCTACCTATGTTTCTAGTCTTTCAACTTTCCTTTCCACCATATCTCCTTCTCTTATATGATTGAGTTCACCTGGAAAATCCAGGGTACTTTCTTCATTTTAAAATTTATCATCTTAACTATGTTTTTAAAGTCTGTAGGTAACACGTTCATAGGTTCTGGGGATTGGGACATGGATGTCTTCCAGGGGCCACTCTACCTCCCGTATCTCCATTTTCTTGTCTCTCTAGGCTGTTCCCAGAGTACTGTATTATACAGTAACTAATTTACTTCAGCTCTGTCTAATCTGTTTTTAATTTTGAATATAAGTTCATATTGAAAAGTTTAATTTGGTTCTTCAAATCTTAGTGGTGATTATTTTATCTTCAATGAATTTTTATTTTTATACATTTCATGTATTTTATATCATGTTATTCTAATATCTGAAGCCTCAGAGACTTACCTGAAAATCTGAGGTGTTTTGTGTGTTAGGTTTATTTGCCAGCTCTTGTCCAATTGAACTTAATTTGGATTGCCTTTTTTTTTTTTTTAAGATTTATTTATTTGAGGGAAACTCAAGCAGATTCCCCACTGAGCATGGAGCCCAACGTGGGGCTTGATCTCACACCCTAAAAAATCATGACCTGAGCCAAAACCAAGTTGGGCACTCAACCAACTTTACCACCCAAGCGCCCCATGGATTGCTTTTCTCCCAAGATTTTTTTTTTTAAAGATTACTTATTTATTCATGAGACACAGAGAAAGAGGCAGAGATACAGGCAGAGATACAAGCAGGCTCCATGCAGGAAGCCCGATGTGAGACTCAATCCCAGGTTTCCAGAATTAGGCCCTGGGCTGAAGGCCAGCGTTAAACCACTGAGCCACCCGAGCTCCCCTTTCCCAAGATTTTTATTTGCTTCTCATATCCATGGACTGTTACCAAATGGGGTCACCTAGTCCTGGCTTTATTGGGAATCTCTACATATAGTCCTGCTTGCTTGCAGCCTAGGCCATCTCATCCCACTGCTGCTGATAGCATCTGTCCCTGGGGAGGTCCTGGCTTCTGCTCTGCCTCTTGCATAGACAAAACCTACAATGCTTTTTCAGTGTTTTCCTGTGTATGTGTGTGCACATGTTTTCTTTATCCAGCTGTTATACCAGGAGGGTCTATCAAAGCACATGTCCACAAGAGCTGGAATCTAAAACTCTGAAGATTACTGGTCTTTCCCTACTGACCATATTATTTTCACCTTTATATTCCCAATTTTTAGTACACAGCAGGTTCTTAATACCTTTGTATTGAATGAATAGTAGGCCTATAAGTTGTATAGGTAAACCTGTAGTCAGTAGCATAAAACCAGTAATGTAAATGCAAAGCATATTCATTGTCCCAATAGGTATATTAAAGACACACATGCTAGTAGGTAGTTTGCTATAATTTTTATGAAAATGTGAAAATCAAAAAAAAAAAAGAAAATGTGAAAATCCTGCCATTTTGAAACATAAAGGTACACTTTTTTAATAGTAAAACATTCTAATTTTAACTGTTACAGCCGTTAAAGAAGATGGTGGAAAGAATTCGCAAGTTCCAGATTCTAAATGATGAGATAATTACTGTCTTGGACAAGTACTTAAAGTCTGGTGATGGGGAAAGCACGCCTGTGGAGCATGTTCGCTGCTTCCAGCCACCTATACACCAGTCGCTGGCCAGCAGCTGAGGACAGGGACATCATGTTTTTGAAGAGTCCCAGTACTGACTGCATTTAATAACTGTAAGGGCATGTTTTTCTTATCATAAACTATTTAGCAAGATTTTTAGGGACTATTTTTCAGTATCTCTGTGCCTGTTAAAAGGGGGTACTTTTCAATTAAAAGCTTAATTTTATAAAATTGACCTATTTTTCTAGACTAAAATTGTATATGCTTTTGGTAATTAGCCAAGTCTGAGAATATTGGCCGCTGATTGTTGCCATCATGTTCTTAGAGAATTATTTTCCATTTTTCCATGGAATGTTCCAACAGCTAGCTATGTCAGAGTGCTGCTGAGTACATCCATTTATTCCTTAGCAAAAGGATCAGTATGTTTGGGTAAAGATCTATGGACTTAAGAAACTATCAGTTCATTGTAATAAAATCCACTACCAATTAGAATTAAACTTAATGATTATTTAGCTTTTGTTTAGGGATTTTTCTGATGGTCTTTTATGAGTAACCTTTTCTAAGTCATTGTTCCCTTCCCTTTTGTGTGTCAGTGTTTCAGAAAATAGTGAACTTGATTCCTTTGCTTCTACTAAATCCAGTTGTGACAAAATCTTTTTAAGGTATGATTTAAATAAGGTTACAGAAATAAAACTAATAAAAACTTTTGTGTTTATTCTTTTATTGTTGTGACACTGCTGTTATTCCCTGCTTTGGGCAAGAATCTTTATCTGCACAGACCTGGCCCAGGAGATGAGTCTAGGTCACCCTCAGCCTTGCAAGAAGGTCATGATAGGGAGTAACTGCCTTATGGCTTTGAAAACAGAACCCTAAAATCCAGCAGCATCATACATGCTACTGAAAATAAAGTGTAAACTATTTAACCTTGAATATGAAATAGAACTGTTCTTTATAAAAAGTTACCTTAAAATGTTGCTTTTGGTAATATGATTAACTCTAGGGGCAGCGTTCTGACAGACTGAGGTAGTATCCACTCACCCTATACTGAAAGTAGAAAATATGAGTAATTAATGGCTAAATTTAAGTAGTAATTCATATTACTAAGTTCTCTAAGACTCTATTATACATTTTTGGTTTATAATTAACATTTATGTACAACTTCAAGTACTAAAGATGTTGAATTAAGAATTTATTAATGTATGCATGCTGAGTGCAGTAGCATTCATACCCATGGGAGGTGAAAATTGGTTCTTACTCTGTTATGTACAAAGTACAGATATACAGTACCTAAACACATAGTATATCTGTGATACTAAGATTACATGGGGAAGACAGGAAAAGAAAACATGTATAAGGGCTCAGAGGATTAAAAATTGCTGGGGAAAGGGGAATTTGTGTCATGAAACTTGGAGACCATTAACTCTGCCCTGATAAAGCCAATGGAGAGCTGTGTGATGGGACACAGGTCCCATCACCACCACAGTAATGCTCTGGCAACCCCCAGACAAGGACAGTGAGGCACGAGTGGTGACTGGTTACACAGTAGGGGTCAAGCTGTGTGACCTTGGGGAGGAGCAGCAGAGTGGGACCAAGTCCATGTTCTTCCTGCTACACACGTGAAAATGGTGTACTGTTTTAAGGCCAAGTAACTGCTACGATGATAGGTTCTGAAGCTGAAGTTCATTATACTAGTCTGCTTTTTTGCACACATTTGAAACTTTCCATAAACATTTTTTTCATGGACATTTTTAGGAGACCAAATTACATACTGGTCTGAACAAACTAAAAGTAAACTACTGAGTACAAAGAAACCATATTTTACAAACAACTGTATTCTAAGCATTCAGACTTAGAAAAGAACTGTTTCAATTTGTCTTTTTATTATAACATGAGCTAAATTTAAGAAATTAGCCTTTTGACTTTATTTCCCAGAGTTGTTAGAAGATCTAAATGACAACATAACTCATTATGAAAATATACTGAGAAGTACAAGGACTGATGTAAAATGGTAGTCAAGGTTCCAGGTATCAAGGGATTAGAATAAGTGAAGGATGAAACCAGTCAGGCTATATAGCCTGACAGATGCAGGATGTGCTGGTTTAGCAAGGTGCCATCAATGAGTAGGAAGACCATCAAATGTGTGCTGTTAAGTCACAGCATGAGAAACCTCTCCAATGTGCAACTTCCTTTTTTTGTTTGGTAAATTGAGTTTTTCTTCATTAAACTTAGGACTTCTTTAAGCTAACATTTCAAAATTAATTCATCAAACAGGAGTTATTTTTATAGGTAAGGTAAATCATAGGATAACCAATTAGAAAAATGCTCCTTTTAAAGTCAAAAAGCCTTCAAATGGTCAGGGACTGATGAGTGAGGATGGCAAAATGTACATTTCAGATTTTCAACACCAATGTAAAAATAAAGCATTTTTATAGACTTAAAACTGTCAGTGCATTTGGATTTTGATGAAAGAAAATTTAAAATACCTCTACAATAATACAATGTTAATAGAAATTGGCCATGTACTGAGGTCATTTTAGTGAGCTACCATCATGTAAATATAAGAAAAATAATTTCTTGGTCCAAATCAGTGAAACTTTAAAAAAGATTGTCTCTTGAGAACAATGCTTTTTCAGACACATCCTGATATTCAAAATCACTTTTATAAGACAATTACAGATTAACCTTTTAATTATATTTTTCTTAAAAAGCTGTGAGATTTCCATTTCTTCGGGAGATATTTTCACCACTGTGCTGTTCAATTCCACAGGTTAAGCTTTCTTCATTATTATTCAGAACTTCATACACGTTAGAGAGATTGCCATTCATTGTTTTTTCATCTTTTCGAAAAGACACGGGGAGACTTGCTAGACTAAAGCTGACGTCTTTAAAGGCATGCAACAAGAATATTCCCACAATGATTGTAAAGAAGCCACTCAGAGTACCAATGACATCATCAACAGGCATATCTTGCCACTCTTTAAAAAGAATAGCTGAACAAGTTAAAACTGATGTTGTAAAGAATACATAATATATCGGAGTCACAATGGAAGTGTTGAATATATCCAGGGCCCTGTTCAGGTAATTAATCTGTGTGCTCACACAGACTATAAGGCTCAGCAGCAGAATCCAGGCCAGGGGATGTCGCAGCACAGGCTTTCCAGCAAACAGCTCTTTGATTGCAATGCCCAGGCCCTTAACACAGGAGACTGAAAATGCTCCAATTACAGAGCAGATTGTTATATACACAAGAATATTTGTCTGTCCATGGCGAGGTCCCACCACGAAGATTAATATCAATGACACAATGACCACAAGTGTTGCAAAGACCACAAAACCTGGAGGCAAAGAAAAGCTGTGTTTAGCCAAATACAGAATAAAAAAAAACCCTGAAAATCCAAAATAAATATTAACTCAATAGGAAGGAGAAAAGGAGTGGCCTTAAAATAAATACTAGCTTTCTCTTGCTGTCCCAGCAAAAGTGCATTCATAAAAATTTTGTTAAAATTTTTAAAAAATATTTTACTTATACATTTGAGAGGGAGAGTGAGAGAGAACACTCGGGGGAGGAGCAGGCTCTCCACCTAGCAGGGAGCCCAATACGGGGCTTGATCCCAGGTCCCCAGGATCATACTCAGGATCACAACCGGAGCCGAAGGCAGACACTTGAGTAAGCCACCCAGGCGCACCTACACTCATAAAGTTTAGTTAGATGTATATGCTGGACAATTATACCATGTTTCATATTCATAAACTAGGTCATAGAAATATTAGAAATAATTATTAGAAATAATTAGGTCATAGAAAATGGAGATCATGTTGATTTGCAGCCATCTACACTAGAATATCTTGCTACTTTCCACCCATTGGAATGCTCTTAACTCCAAGAATAGAAACAATCAGAAACTAGTGGACAAAAATTATGAAATGACCTTGAACACTCAACAATTTATAGATGATAAAAATAACAGTTACAAATCAAGTTTGTCCTAAAAGCAGTACATTTTTTAAATATTTAGAGAAAACCACTGGGGTAAATAGTAAATCAGTAAGAATCAAAAATACTGTTAGGGTTCTGGTTCAATATGGAGAACTGAACCCAGCATAGTAAGAGCCAAAACTGTGTAGCATCATGGGCCAGGCACTTTTCTCAGCAATTTGCACTAATTCATTCCTTACAACTACCCTATAATATAGATACTACCATCTGCTAAAATGCCACAGAAGTCACATGAATTTATTCTGTTCACTCCTTAAAGTCTGCTAATAAGTAGTAACAGGACTCTTAAACAGACACACAAAAGCACGAATGGATATAGGAGATGATAGCAACAACATTATGGAAGCCAGAAAACAGAAGATAAACTCATAACTGATACAGCACATCCACGAAAACTGAATCCCACCCACATCAGCAATGATAAAAGATGGTAAAGTAACTCAGTTTGCAGCACAGAACACTACAAAGGTACAATGTACCTCTGGAAGCAGGGTAAAGAACAGACAAAACAGAAGACCTGGCTGAAAATCTATTCAGCATTAAGACCCCAGGAACTCTGCTCAGCTCTGAGTATCTGACTGACTGTTCTTCCTGCCACAGCAAACTGGAGGACTCTGGCCAGGTGAGTGTGTAGGTGCCACACTAAAATAGGGGGCTAGAGCAAGGTCTAACTCCCTTTTTCCCATCACCTCCTAGGACTCAGGCAGGACACACTGCTGGGAATGTGACATGCCTGACTTTCAGAAGGCAGCCAAGAATCACTAGGAGAGGCACCAAAACTAACAGAAAAACACAAAGCCTTTGTTTGCTCTATGCAGAGGAAAACTTCACAACAGATAAATCATCATCCTACAAAAACATTAAAACAGTAAAACTACCATTAGCATCCTCAAAGAGACAATGATGAGGCCAGAACTTGAAAGGCCAAAATCTGGAGAAAAAGGTAAGGTGAAAACTCACCTTT